>NC_064562.1:2841371-3441371 GCF_937001465.1 Orcinus orca
AATTTTAAAGAGATAAAGCTTTGCAGAGTTATACTGAGTGTCAGTTACAACACATTTTAATCCATCTTGCCGGGCCAGAGGGGTGCTTCCCAATGCTTGTGGGTACCCAGCAAGCAAGGCCCTTTCTATCTGCTCACGTCCAGCTCTGCCCAAGGTCCAAACAGCTGTTTAGGTTCAAACACAGTTTCCAGCAAGTGTGGACAGAAGCCCTCGTTGCTCTCCCTTCCGGGCCCCCATCTCAAGAACTAAACTCCCACTGGGAGCAATTGCTTTGAACATCTTTCAGGCTTTCTCAGCTCAAGGTTTTTAAACTTACTGAGAACCTTCCTCACTCTGCCCTTGTCTGCTTACAACTGTCTATCTCCTGGCATGCACCCTTGCAGAACCCAAGAGGAGCTGTATTTTCTAGACATCATCTCCTGGGTATGGCTTCTAGTATGAGTAACTATACAGTATGAGTCAATACATATATATTTATAAATTATATAAATAACATAGGTTTAAAATACATATTCATTACTCTGGCCTCCTTGTGACTTCAATCCTCAATTTTTTTTTATTTTTGAGAAGTATGGCAGTGCTTTTATTTCTTCAGTCAATAAATACATTAGCGGTATGGGTGGGATTGGTTTTTTTCCCCTAAGGTGTTAGTTCACCACCATATGCCTCCAAACTCAGGGCAGGAATGGAATACAGGACAAAAACTTTGATCTTAAGTGATTATACCGGTGCTTCTGGTTTTGAAAGCTAGAGAAATAAATTGGTGATAAAAATACACATCTTGGTCTGGGCAAAAAACGAGAATGCGCAGAATCAGGCAAGGCTGGTACTTCCTAAACACTGGAGGTCCAGGGAGACGAGGAGAAGGAGCAGAGAGCAGCTACAGAATCCCATGGAAAGCTCAAGAAAATACCAGGAAAATAAGAAATGCAACTCCACTAAGCAGCAGGATTACTGATTTCATACTTGCTTTTGCTTAAGAAGGAATTTTCTTTGATAACTTCAAAAATGATAATGACCTCTCATGACCCCACACACTTTCCCTGTGTCCCCAGCCCACGGCTCCCAGCATTGGATACATATTGAATAGAACACAGTGAGGCCAACTCTAAACCATTACCTCTTGCAGCTTGCTTGGTTTCAGGAAAAACCTTATTTATACTGAGCTAACTGGTGTGTTCCTGAGTTTTAATGCTGGCGTGCATCTGAGATTACCAAGCCTTTTCAAAATAATCTGAAAAGGAAATGAAATGCTTCCCCCTTCTCTAAATCGGTCTCCACCAAGTCAGCGGAACTTGCAGGGGGTGCGCTAGTCCAAGGGGCCCGCGTTCAGTTAAATCATAAACCGGCAGGATTCCCTGAGCTTGCTGAAGGTTGGCTCTGTGCGGATAAAATTCCGACTTCAGAAGGAGGTGGCCAGCGCCCCCTCCGGAAGATGGGCAGGTTTCTCCGCCTACTTCTGGTTCCCATCCTTGAAATGCAGTTTGGGAAGGCGGCGAGGACGCCCGGGGGTTCCAAAAGGGGGTGCGCCTTCCAATCAGAACCACCTTGGACGTAGCCAGTGGTCACCCGCAGCTGCACATCTTTCTTCGAGGACCCCTCTGTGGGTCAGCACGGCTCGCGCGCGTCACGCCAGCTCTGGAACGCAGACGCGTCACCGGACTGCGCGCAGGCGACCCCGGGGGTGGCGCTCCGGTGGCCCCTCTGTCCCGGGACAGGAAGCCCAGGGGAACGCGGGGGTGCGCTCAGGTCCCCCTCCCCCGTCCCCGGGACAGGAAGCACAGGGGACCCCGGGGGTGAGCTCAGGTCCCCCTACCCGGGACAGGAAGCCCAGGGGACCCGGGGGTGCGCTCAGGTTCCCCCTCCCCCGTCCCCGGGACAGGAAGCACAGGGGACCCCGGGGGTGAGCTCAGGGCCTCCTCCCCCGTCCCCGGGACAGGAAGCCCAGGGGACCCCGGGGGTAAGCTCAGGTCCCCTCCCCCTCCCCGGAACAGGAAGCCCAGGGGACCCGGGGGTGCGCTCAGGTCCCCCTCCCCCGTCCCCGGGACAGGAAGCCCAGAGGACCCCGGGGGTGAGCTCAGGGCCTCCTCCCCCGTCCCCGGGACAGGAAGCCCAGGGGACCCGGGGGTGAGCTCAGGTCCCCCTCCCCCTTCCGGGACAGGCAGGCGGGAAGGGCCCCCGGGGAGCGCGGTACCCGGAAGGCGGCGGGCGGGTTGCGGCCGCTCGGCGGGGCCGGGGCGGCGCCGGGACAGCAGCCGCAGCAGCAGCAGCAGCAGCAGCAGCAGCAGAGCAGCCAGAGGCGCCGCAGCTCCATCGCGCGCGCTCCCTCTTCCGGTCGCGGGCTCCCGCAGCCGGCAGGTACGGGGATTGGGGGCCGCGGGCGGGGCGCGGGGCTGAGACGGTTACGCCCCTTCTTCCCCGCCGCCCGGAAGTGGGCGTCCGGCGGCGGCGAACCGCGGCTTCGCGCTGTGCTCGGCGGAGCGCCCTCCCGGGACCCCGTGTTCCGGTGTCGCCCCGCGCCTGCTAGAAGAGAGCCTGAGGGTGGGCTTCGCACGGGAGTGACAGTACGCGCTGTCGCGTGACCGCACTTGCTGCCTCAAGCCCCTTCTGCCTTCTCCTCCTGTCTCGGATGGAAAGATGCAGGCAGCCGCGGAGTTTAATTTCACCTTCATCCTGTTTCTTCTGTGATGGGCTCTGACATTGGGAACCTGATTCCGAAATAATGTCTGCGAATTTGCACGGAGACATTCATTCAGCAGATGTTTATTAAATACATATCAAAACGTACAGTTGTGAAAATAGTACACAATGTTTCGGTTTATTACATTATGGCCGTTTCAAACTTTGGAAGCCAGTTTCTTCATTTGCACAGAAAGAAACGTAGCGTTTAATTCTTAAGTTTGTGGTCAAATTGTGTGTGGTGTGTGTGTGTGTGTTATTTTAGACTGTTTTAATTCCTTTTTACAAGCTAGGTGCATTTTGTAGTTTCGGCTCATTTTGTAGTTCAGAAGAGTGGGGCTCCCCAGATGGTCCTCAAACTCCCCTCCCTGCAAGCGGCAAACCCAGCCTGCGGCCACTTCCTGAAACCTGTGTCCCGGAACCACCAGGGTTGAGCCCACCTCTTATGAGACTCGTGGGTTTCTGGTTTTCCGTGCGGAGTGAGAACTCCAAGTAGGCACAGGGGAGAACGTTTTATCAGCATCCCTGCTAGGACCATCTTGGGGCCACGTCCTCATTCCCTAGGGCATCTCCCCGGAGGGAGCTCACCAAGTCAAAGCATAGCACGTGCCCATGTCTGTCTCTTGGGCAGTGGTGCTGCGAGGGTATTCCAGAAGGATAGCTTTAGTTTTAATGGTACCTGGTTGAGGTTAGATTTTTGCCGTCATTAGCATATTTATTTCCATTTCCCTCTTTGCTCTGCCAGACTCTGTTCCTTACACCATCCCTGATGCCCCAGGGCCTTTGCACAAGCGGGTCCCTCCTCACATCACTGCCACCTCCTCCTTGGGGAAGCCCTCCTGATGCTCTCAGCCTGGGACGGGCTCTGGCAACAGAGGCCCCCGGAACAGGCACTCCTGTGTAGCTGCATAGTTTCTCCTTTAAATGTGAGCTTGTCTTCACTCCCAGCTGGCCCCGATGACTGGGCAGGTGGTGATGGTGCAAGAGCTCCCTGAAGGTCTCCCTGGGAACCTGGGCTCCCCATACACTTTCCCTGTGTCCCCAGCCCACGGCTCCCAGGCCAGACCAATGACGGTGAAACCTGTGCCATTCACTCAGCCACAGCTGAGACCACGTCCTCCTGGTGCATCTCCAGGCCAGGGGGGCTTCCTGGAGGAAAGGGCCTGCAGACCTGGGAGGCTGGGCAAAGGACTTAGTAGAGGCAAGAAAAGATGAAATGTTTAGGAGGTCCTGGGGGTTGGAGAGGATGTGGCAGAGAGGAGGGGCTACAAGGGGTCAGCGTCCCACCCTCTGCCAGCCTGGGTGGGAGGGTGTCCACTACTGAAGGACAGATGAGGCCCCCTGCACCTCGGGCCAGGCTTCTGCACCCTCAGCGCTGGCGAAGGGGATGAAGAGACCCGGGGAGGGCAGGGGGGCTGAAAACTCAGTCTCTCTTCTCCCACCCCCGCCCTCGGCAATGACTACCTGTCCCAGGAGGGGCCCCGCCAGACGCCGGCCATCAAGCAGGCGCTGCGCTGGAAGTACACACCCATGGGACGCGACGCTGCCGGTCCACAGTGGTACACGGGCCTGACCAGCTCGGACCCCCAAGAAGCCTGGAACACGCTCCCTCAGGCGCTCTGGACAGCCCATACCTCGAGGCTTATGTCCACAAGCGCTGATGCCACAGCCCCCGGGAGCGCAGCATGCCTTCGGGTGAGTGCCCGGCCCTGCCCACCTCGACACCAGGCCCTCCTCGAGGGGAGGGTGAGGCCCAGAGGTGCAGAGATGACCCCTGACCCCTACCCCGAAGCCTACACCCAGCGGCTCCGGGAGACGACTGCCTGGTAGACGGCATCATCCCCGCGCAGTACAGGGGCCCCTGCGCGCGGTAGGGAGCGTGCTGTGGGAAGGCAGACCCATGGGGCAAGGAGTACGGTGATCCTGGGCCAGGGTACGCGACCCAGGGGCTGGGGTGAGACCGCCCGGGGCCAGGAGGCGGGGCCAGCCGGTGGCCCAGGTCCTGGCCCCCCAGCGATCCACAGGCACCATTCGGAGAGGAGCCGCTGTGGCGCACGTCTGACTACGTGCTATACCTGTCAGCGCCCAGTGCCCGCGCTACACCACCCAGAACTACCGGCAGTGGGCACGGAACCCTGCTGCCCCTCCACCGGCCAGCAGCCCCCGCCCGTCTACACGGCCAGGCACTGATAAAGATCGCGCTGCCCGATGTCGCTCGTCGGGACCGGCGCCTCTCCCCCAAGGCGTCTGTCCACCTCTGGGGCCGGGACCTGGGGCCCTCAGGCAGCCAGGTGAAGGGAGCTCTGAACCAGGACCCTGGTGACCAAGCTCCAGGGCAGAGTCAGACAGACGAGCTCTCCTGCCCTCGGCCCCCCTACGCCGGGCCCCAGGCCGAGGCACAGTCCTGGCCCCGGGTGGCCTGGGCACAGGGAGCCGCACTCGGGCCGCCTGCCCGGCATGCTGAGCCTCACCATCGCCAGGGCCAGGGTCTGGGCCCAGCCGCTAACCCCGAGGCTGGGCTCCTGGCAATGGCTCTGTCCTCCAGGGCTGGTGGCACCCGGGAGACCCTAGGCTGGCCTGGGCTGAGCTCGGGGCAGGCCCTGTGCCCAGGAGCCTCACATCCGGCCGTGTGGCCAAGTTTAAATAAAGTATATCATCGCACAAAGGCACTTTGTACGTGCCTGGCACGTCTTAAGCACTCAGTATTAGCTATTTATTTTACTTTTAAGTGGCTTTTCCCCTCCTTTGGTTATCGTTGCACTGCTTTCCACCTGCTCAGCTTAGTTCATAGTCACCCAGTTCTTCGTGTTTTCTTCTCCTTGTTTTTAATTTTTTCAGATCATTTCACTTCATATTAACCTAATCCTAGAGAATGCACCAAAGGAGCAGAAGTAGTGTTCAAATAAGTTAACATCCCATTCCAGCAGCATCTCAGGTTAAGGATTTTCTGGTGAAGGGGGGGCCACTTTAAGGATGAAAGCAGCTCTTTTGCCCCTTTTTCCTATTTATACATTTCTGTCCCCCTCTAACCTTAAAAGAATAATTGTAGGAATGAGACCACTAGGCAGTTTAACCTAACTTCTGACTTACGGGCTCCTGAATGCACACCATGCCTTGCTTACCTGTTGATTTGTTTCCTAGATAAAAAGAAGGAAGAATGGGGCTTCCCTGGTGGCGCAGTGGTTGAGAATCTGCCTGCTAATGCAGGGGACACGGGTTCGAGCCCTGGTCTGGGAGGATCCCACATGCCGCAGAGCAACTAGGCCCGTGAGCCACAACTACTGAGCCTGCGCGTCTGGAGCCTGTGCTCCGCAACAAGAGAGGCCGCGATAGTGAGAGGCCCGCGCAACGCAATGAAGACTGGCCCCCGCTTGCCACAACTAGAGAAGGCCCCCGCACAGAAACGAAGACCCAACACAGCAAAAATAAATAAATAAAGTACTAAACTTCTACCCCCAACACCTTCAAAAAAAAAAAAAGAAGGAAGAATGAAGAATTCAGCAAGTAAAGAATGGCTATCTCTCTACCCCCAAGGCCCCTTAACAATCCTGCAGGCAGATTAGGCAGAGGAGATAACATCTGAAGAAGGAGTCAGCCAGCCTGCACGCTCTCCTGCCTCCATGATTCACTGAGATTCTTCCCCCCATTTTCCCCTTTAAACACTGTCCTGGCTGAGCAGAATCTTGGGCATTGGTGTTAGGACATGAGTCCACCTTCTCCCCAGATTGCCGCCCTTTCTGATTGAAGCACCTTTCCTTTCTATTCACACTTGCCTCTCAAATTATTGGCTTTTGAGTGGTGAGCAACTGAACCCGAGTTTGGTAACAAGGAGACCAGGCCACTTCTAATGTCCATTGTCTTTCAGAAGAACACAGATTTGTTTCTCCAATTTAAAGTGCACAGTGAGTGCAAATTCCTGTGCAGTAGTTCTGGAGTGGGTCCTGATTATGCTTTTCTAACCATCTCCCAGGGCTGTTGCTGCTGGTAGCAGGGGCCACACTTAGAATGGCAAGCAGTACACCAAGCCTGCTGCTGTTTCTGCACTCCCTTCACTCAGCAGGGAAATGAAAAAGGACTGAGGTGTCTCCCTCAGAGAAAATTCATATTCCTTTCTGGTCATTGCATCTCTGCTCATTTCCTCGGACAGTGAGTATCAGTGAGTAATATTGTCCTCTCTGGCCTCAGGGCAGCTATGTGATTTGCATCTTCCTGTGTAAACTGAGAATGGAGGCCCCCTATTCACAAGTTATTAAGAATTTCAGGATGGCAACAAGTGCTGAGTCTCTCCGAGCACAGGGTCCTGTGTGGTTCCCCATGCCACATGCCCACACAGGCGGCTTACTAGGCCTTTCTACTCTAACCTTTTCTAAACAAGGCTCCCAGGAGTCTTCGGAATTGAGGTCAAGGTCAGCCCTCTTAGACTGTTTAGAACCACCATCTGGTGTACGCCTTTCGTTTTTGCCTAGGTACGATGAGTCATACTATTCTCTGATGGAAAATTGATAATAAAGATAATGTACACCTGTCCTGGGTATTAGGAATAAAGACATGAAAGTTTTTTCTATGCATGTATGATGAGACGATTGCTCTCGGAATGTAGGGGGTAAAGGTTTAATTTAAACAGCGAGCTCACAGGTCAATGTTCATATCAACTCCGGCTGTTCTTCTGCAACCAGCCCTCTCCTGTAAGTCACTCAAGCTCATATATATATTGCAATATATATATATATATATATATATATATATATAGCAAACATATATATATATATTTATAAGTTTGCAATGCAAACTTCTGCTAAAATATATATATATAGATAGATAGATAGATATATTTTAGCAGAAGTTTGCATTCAGATCATAGCTACTGTTTATTGACAACCTACTGAGTCAGAACATTTAAATACAGGCAGCCACCTTACCCCAGGAAAACTGGTTCAGTAAAAAAGCCATTTAAACTAAATTTATTTCCTAAGCGCACGTCAACAATTGTGTATTGAGCACCTATTAAGTGCCAGACATTCTGGTTAATGAGGATCTGTCAGTAAGTAAGTGACTGAAGAGGCAAAAATCCCCACCCTCGTGGAGCTGGCCTCCAGGGAGGAAGGATACACACAAGTTAGTAAAAGTGTTACAAGGCAATAAAACAGGATACAGAGGGTCGGGAGTGATGGTCGGGCTGCGATTTTCAGTAAGGTGCTTGGGGGGAAACTCTCTGGGGAAGAGACATCTGAGCAGACCTGAAGAAGGTGAAGTGAGATGCTCAAGTGTCTGGGAGAGAGAAACTAAGATGGAAAGAATAGTTAGTGCCGAGGCCTTGAGGTGGGAGTGTGCCTGGCACGGTCCAGAAGCATCGGTGGAGAGGAGAGAACGCGGAAGCAGCGCTCAGACTGTGTACTTCTCTGCAGGTTAAAGGGGAATCAAAATTACTTATTAAGTACTTATTAGAAAGGGATTTGAAAAAGCTTTTATCTTGAAAATTGAAGGTTGCACGTTCCTGCTAATTTTTAGAATAAACACCATCAATTTCATCTATGTGGGAGGTGTAATTCTTCTCATTAAATTGGCAGAATGGCACACTGGGCTTCCTTTGCTTCTGTGTTGGTTGTCTATTGCTACATAACAATAACCCCCAAACTGAGTAGCGTAAAGTACTAACCTTTACGATCTCACACAGTGTCTGTGGGGCAGGCGTCTAGGAGCGAACCAGCTGGGGGATTCTGGCTCGGGCTCTCTTGTGGGGTTGCAGGTGTCAGTGAAAGCGGTTGCCGCCATATCAGTAAACAAAGGATGTTGCAGCCATTGAGCCATCACGTTCCAGCCTCCTGGATGGTGAGCCCTGAGGGACTCAGGATGGAAACAGATTGCCCGCCATCTAGCCCTCAGCCACCGCAGCCACCTTGCAGTGATGGGGAGACTTGCCCCAGAGAGCTGAGGTGGGCATCAAAGGAGCAATTTCAGTGAGCCCAGATTTTGCATCTTTCCACACACCAAAAAGCTCTCACTTCCTTAACTTGAGATGTCTGGCTTTCTTTACTTAACAGTAATCTTTTGATGTTCCGACTACCTGGTCTTTGTAGCAAAAACTCCTCTATATCCTGGCTCCCCCCTTGCCTCTTTGAAACAGTCCCTCCGAGCCACCTGAGAGGCTGCGTCCCAGGCTTAGGTCCTCAGAATGTGTGCCAAGTAACAATAATTCTCAACGTTTAGTTTGTGCCTTTTTTTCAGCTGACACAGACAAGCTGTTGAAAGCAGCTGTGGTCATCTGGAGGTCTCACGGGGTTGGGGGATTCGATTTCAAGCTCACATGGCTGTTGGCAGGGGTCCTCAGAGGTCCTCAGGCTTCTGGATGAAGGCCTCCGGTCCCTACCCCCTGGGGCCCCCCAAGGGCTCCACGGGGCCTGCAAGCTGTCTTCCTCAAGAGTGAGCCATTCCAGGGGTGGGGAGAACAGGCCAGGGAAGGACCGGGGTGAGGCCACAGTGTCTCCCATGACCTAACCTTGAAGTTGCACAGCACCCTTCTGCCCTGAGTTACACAGACCAAGCCTGGTCTAGGGTGGGTGGAGGGGATGACACAGGCTGTGAACACCAGGAGCTGGACCCATTGGTGCGTCTGGGAAACAAGATCCCACAGCCTCACGTCAACACTAGCAGCGCACGCGGTCATTTGTGTGTGCGTGAGAACAATCCAGCGTTTCCACTGTTTTCACAAATGCTTCTCAACCTCTGTGGTATTCAGATCATTATTTGTTATTGTTTCTATCTTGTCATAAACCTTCTGGGTTTTCTTCAGTTTATAATCATTTTACTTTATTTTAAAATGACTTTGCTAACGCAGCATTATTCATAATAGCCAAGACACAGAAGCAACCTAAGTGTCCATCGACAGATGAATGGATAAACAAGATGTGGTACGTATATACAATAGAATATTACTCAGCCATAAAAAGGAACGAAATAATGCCATTTGCAGCAACATGGATGGACCTAGAGATTGTCATACTAAGTGAAGTAAGTCGGACAGAGAAAGACAAATACCACATGATATCACTTACATGTGGAATCTAAAATATGACACAAATGAATTTATCTATGAAAGAGAAACAGGCTCACAAACATTGAAAACAGACTTGCGGTTGCCAAGGGGGAGGGGGGGAGGGAGGGATGGATTGGGAGTTTGGGATTAACAGATGCAGACTATTGTATATAGGATGGATAAATAACAAGTTCCTACTGTAGAGCACAGGGAACTATATTCAATATCCTGTAATAAACCGTCATGGAAAAGAAAAAAATATTTATCTTGATAAAAAAGAAATATTAAAAAGAATGTATATACTTGTGTAACTGAGTCACTTTCTGTACAGTAGAAATGAACCCCACATTGTAAATCAGCTAAATTCCAATTAAAAAAATAAATAAAATGACTTTGCTATGGAGTTATTTTGTTTGTTTTTATTTTTACTTTAATGAACACCCATGCTTAAGATTTTCTAAGCATTGTTCTAAGTACTTTGCAAATATTACCTTTATTCAATCCTCATAACAAATCCTTGTAGGAGACGGGGTTGTAATTTTTCCATTGTGCACATGGGAACCTGAGACACAGAAAAGTAGAGGTACTTGCTCAATGTTGTGTATCTGATAACTGGCCCATCTGAGTCGGGGGAGCCCGGCTCTAGTCTCTGCCCTGCAGCCTCTTCTTCATCCCCATCTTTATATGCTTTATGAAATTCTGCATCTTCTTAAGAGATGCATTATTAACTCCTTATCAAGGAACACTATAATTGCAAGAGATATTGTAAACTTTAATCAGCTAATGATAGTCAAATAATCGGAAACATAAGCCGAGGAAACTGCTCATGTTAAACTAGGGATAATATTTGAATGGATATTAATTTTATAAGAGAGTAGTTTAGTAATGTTTTGCATGATATATGGAATTTTGTATCCCTATACAACCTCATGACAGCAGGGTCTCAGATAATGACTATACTGATATGAGAAGGAAACTTATCCATGACCTCTGATCTTCACAACACCTCCGCAAGGTAGGAATTCTCACCTTCACTCCACAAATGAGGTCACTGGCTTGTATGGTGACTAAGGAAATTATTTAAGATCCTAAGTAGTCAGTGGTTGCGATGAGATGTAAATTGAGCTGTCGGATTTCAGAGTCCAGACCGCCCTCAGTTACTCCAAGGAACCTCTGTGGTTGTTTCTTCTTCTTATTTATTTAGTGTTGGCTTTTCTTTATTTATAATACCTTCTTTAGTCCACTACGAGCTTCTTGTGTTCTGGTATGATTACAGGAAAGCGTGACACTCACTAATGCACTTGAGTCGTTGAAGAGCTGGTTTTTTTCTTTTTAATTTTTCTCTCTATATTATGGGAGGGATCTTATTCCTCCAGGTAATTAATTAGCTAGTGTCTGGACTGAAATATTTTATTTTCTTTGGTCTTGGATTTCACACTGAAATTTTCATGAATGCCACAAAATCCCCCCTCTCCACAAACATTCCCTTCTGTTATTGTTATTGCTAATTGGGAAAGGCATTGAAGTTGTCTTGACTTTTTGCATTGCTTACATTTCATAGGAGCTACATAAATCCTGAGTGAGAAAATAAGTTACATAAATTTCTAGGTATGAGAATTTCAAATTTCCTTTAAGGCCGAAGAGAAGAAATGCTGTCTGAACAGCCACTGCTGATGGGCAGGATTTGTTAAGCTTTAGAAGTAGCTCATTCCATTTTCTCAGCCGGAGGGGAAGCTGCCACAGGAGCTGCTAAGACTGCGGTAAAACAAAAGGCAAGGTGGTAACTCCACCCACCAGCTTCTAACCGAGAGGGAAAATGTCATTAATGAAAAGCCCTGATGTATACCTCCTTTCTCCAAACAATTAATGGAACAAAATGCCCCAAGAAATGCCTGAAACCATGAGTGGTTTCCATAGAAACCTCAATCCATTTCTATTCTGCCGACATTTGAATGAATGTGAGCAGAGGATAGCACTAGCTCTGCTGCCTGGCATGCGCTGTGGTGACAGCTAATGGGTTTACCTTAGAACCATTATTAACTGCTTGTAGCAAGACAGTAGCAGTTCTCTCCTCATAGACTTAGATTATTCCATGGTCTTAAGTATTTCAGAAATATTTTGGACTTGTAGATATAAACAATACATTTCACAAGACAATAATATTTTGCAGGACCCTACAACTCCCTTTCTCTCTCACGCATTTTAAATAGCGGAACTGTGTCCTTTGCATGATCTAAGAAAATAATTCTAGTATCCTTTATTCTCAGGACGTCATTAGTATTAATGTACAACCTTTTTAATACCTCTCCATTTCCTGGAGTTAGATGGAGCCTGAAATGATTACATGCCTTTTAACTTCTATTGTCTATGCAAAAATCACATTATCCCAAACAGGAGATGTAAGAAAAGCAAGGCTCACAGGGAGGGACACACACACACACACACACACACAAAACAGTCTTCAGGTGGATTTTGCATAAATGAGGCTGACTCATCCTGACTGTAATCTCGCCTTACACTCAACAATCGCAAAAGAAATCTATAACCCAGGAAGCATACAAAAAAGAAAACTACTCGCAGCTGAACTACAGGGGCAGTTAGCTGCAGAAAGATTCAGTTTCATTGTTTTGAAGGATTACTTGGTTTAAATGATTTTTATTGATCACTCATTTTTACAAATTAATAAACTTGACTTTTAGAGCAATTTTAGGTTTGCAGCAAGATTGAACAACGAGAACAGTGAATTTCCATATACTTCTTGTCCCTACACGTGTACGACCTCTCCCACCATCAACATCCCCACCTGATGTACATCTGTCACAATCAACGGCCTACATTAGCTCATCACTCTTCTCCACTGGGGTTCACTCTTGGTATTGAATATTCTATGGGTTTTGATGAATGTACAATGATATATATCCACCATTATAGAATCATACAGAGTAGTTTTTGTTTGTTTGTTTGTTTTTTTGTGGTACGCGGGCCTCTCACTGTTGCGGCCTCTCCCGTCACGGAGCACAGGCTCTGGACGCGCAGGCTCAGTGGCCATGGCTCACGGGTCCAGCCACTCCGTGGCATGTGAGATCTTCCCAGACCGGGGCATGAACCCGTGTCCCCTGCCACGGCAGGCGGACTCTCAACCACTGTGCCACCAGGGAAGCCCCATACAGAGTAGTTTTACTGCCCTAAACATCCTCTGTGCTCCTATTCATCCCTCCAGACAGCTGACCCCTGGCAATCACCAATCATTTTACGTTCTCCATAGTTTTGCCTTTTCCAGAATGTCATATAGTTGGAACCATACAGTATGTAGCCTTTTCAAATTGGCTTAAATTTCTCTTCGTAATATGCATTTACGTTTCCTCCATATCCTTTCATGGCCTAATAGCTCATTTCTTTTTAGTGCTAAATAATATTCCATTGGTTGGGTATACCACAGTCTATTCACCTACTGAAGGACTTCTTGGTTGCTTCCAAGTTTTGGCAATTGTCTCTAAAGCTTCTATAAACATCCATGTGCAGGTTTTTTGTGAACATAAGTTTTCAATTTCATTTGAATAAATACTAGAAAGGGCCATTGCTGTATCCTATGGTAAGAGCATATTTAGTTTCATAAGAAATTGTCAAGCTGTCTTTCAAAGTGTCTGTACCATTTTGCATTCCCACCTTTAGTGTATAAGAGTTTCTGTTGCTCTGCATCCTTGACAGCATTTACTGATGTCAGTGTTTTGGATTTCGGCCATTTTTATATGTTACTTGCCATCTATATAACTTCTTTGGTGAGAGGTCTGTTAAGACCTTTGGCCCATTTTCTATCTGGGTTGTTTATACGCTTATTGTTGAGTATATTTTAGGAATTTTATAGTTTGTTTTTTACATTCAGGTTTCTACCTATTTTGTGAAAGGTGTAAGGACTGTGTCTAGATTCATTATTTTATGTGACTGTCCAGCTGTTCCAGCACCATTGGTTGCAGAGATGGTCTTTGCTCCATTGTATTGCCTTTGCTTATTCATCAGAGATCAGTTGGCTGTATTTATATGGATCTATTTCTGAGGTTTCTATTTTGTTCCATTAAACCCCAATGTCTTGATTACTGTAACTTTATATTAAGCCTTGAAGTTGGGTAGTGTTGGTCTTCTGACTGTTCTCCTTTAATAATCAAGGTGGCTCTTCTGAGTCTTTTGCTTCTCCATATAAACTTTAGAATCACTTTGTCAATATACACAAAATAACTTGCTGGGACTTTGACTGGGGTTCTGTTGAATTCACAGATCAAATTGGGAAGAACTGACATCGTGACAATATTAGGTCTTTCCATCCATGAACATGGAATATCTTCCCATTTATTTAGTTCTTTTTTGATATCTTTCATCAGAGTTTTGTAGTTTTCCTCATACAAATTTTGTACATATTTCATTGAATTTGTTCCTAAGTATTTTACTTTGGGGGGTGCTAATGTAAATGATATTATGTTTTCAATTTCATGTTCCACTTGTTCATTGCTGCTATATAGAAAAGAGACTGACTTTACTATATTAACCTTATATCTTGCAACCTTGCTATGATCATTTACTAGTTCCAGGAGATTTGTTGATTCTTTCAGATTTTCTACATTGATGAATCTGTCATCTGTGAACAAAGGCAGTTTATGGCTTCCCTCTCAAACTTCATAGCTTTCCTTTTCTTTTCTTGTCTTATTGCATTAGCTAAGACTTCAGTTATGATGTTGAAAAGCAGTGCTGAGAAGGAGTCTACTTACCTTGTTCCTGATGGTCACCATTTTTAACACCATATTTGTGCACTACAGTCTTTAAGGTAATTCTTGAGCTAAGACCTCAGGTAATGCCACAGTTCATGTGACATATCTAGTGCATGAAACACAGCCTTGAGTTTGGATAGACGTGGGTTCTTATACTTGTTTGCTTATTGTCTGTGTGACCTTAAGAAATTATCTTTCTTGGGCCTCAATTAGCATTATATATAAATTGGAAATAATTTTTACTTCTGGTGTTGTTATGAGGATTAGAGGTAATGGATCAAGAGTGCTCGAGCCATAGAAGTTGATTCATAACAGTAGCTACAATTGTTTGACTATAAAATTTCCCTTTGGGACAAGATTCAGAACAAACATTTGGAGACTTTACTCTCTATATTATTAAGTCCTTATGCAAAAATCATTTCATATTTGAAGACAGTAGCCCTTCCTTGTCTTTTCTGCATCTTAAAGACCTTTACTGATCTTGACACTGGACTTAGAGTCATATAGTATAAGAGCTAGCTATCATTATTGTCAGGGAAATAAGGTGATTTCCTAATGACTCTAACTTGTTTAGGTTTTATAAATACAGCCATAATTTCTTCTTAGATATTCCTACTGACCCAGCAGATTTGGACAATTTTTGTTTAAGTTTATGCTTCTTCATTAAGAGATATTTACGGAAAAGGGGTTTTTGTAGTTTGAGACAGAAAATATAAGTAACGTGAATGGCACAGCCAGAAGCATGATTTATGCGTGGAATTTGGGGAGAGAAAATGTCATGTGACATTCAGTCACTGGCTTTCTTTGCCTTTGTGATGCATTAAAAGGATCTGATGGCACATGTTCTGTCATTGAGTTGTTATGGGCAAAAATAAGATTGTTAACCTCAAGTCTCAGGCAGGTGGTTGAGAAATAACTGAATAAGTTAAATAAAGCCTAACCAAGCACAAATCTTCCTACCATGGACGACAGCATAATGAAACAAAGTGGACCAAAGATGAAGATGATCTGAACCCAAGACTTTTTAGAATCACTAGGATCAAACCCTAGAGTCTAATCTCTTTAATTTGCAGATGAGACATTTCCTAATGAGAGGAAGAGCTCCTAAAATTTACACAGCCAGCCCCTGGAGAGCCAGAGATTAACGAGGTATTCTGACTGCTACTGCTTCTCTGAGGAGACACGCCGTCTCATTTTTAAACTAAAAATGGTTCTTTTTTCTTTTTTGCAACTTGGAACAAGTCACTGCTGATCTGCCTTATGCAGTCATTCAACAGAGCTAGAAACCCGAATAAATCCCCTTTCATTCCAGAATTCTTAACAGATCTTTTTGCGCTTACCAGGGTTAGGGTTTGAACTGTTGAGAAAATCAGTACACATTGGTTGATGTAAGATATTTAATCTCTTTATTGATTCACATCCCAAAGGGTTGGTAGCGAATATTAGTTACTTAACAAAGCCGTATTGTACTATTAACAATAGGAAAGGTAATTCAGAAAGAATTAATGTTCTCTGAGTTCTTATTTTCGTATAAGGCATTGCATTTTATAGTTTTCATTATCTATTCTTTCACCACATTTTCAAGAATTCTTTGTCCATTTCCTTCTGTCTCCTGAAATAATGGAATGTTAGAAAATGCACTTTTGTAAATATAAAATGATTGAACATGAATACGGTGGTGAAAGAGCTTGGGCTATGAGTCAGACAAATTAGATTTATACTGGCCTTTCCATTTATTTATTGACATCCTGGTACTTTCCCCAAGTGTGTTTTAGTGCACACATCTAAAAACTAATATATCAAAACAACCTATCTTTGAAAAACTAAGTGAGATGAGATATGTAAAATTTTAATTTTGCCTAGTACTTAGCTAATTAATGTTAACTCTTGTTAGAATCTGTGCTATTATTCCTACAGGAAAATTTTGCATCACTGTGAGTAGGTGAAATCTTGACACTTTTAGCGGATAGGTGATCCAAATAGATTTTGTTACTATTTATAAGTTTTAACTTCAAGTATAGGATTTCACTTGACATTAGTTAAAACAAAAAACGTTATTTCCTGGTTTCTGCAAATGTGCATTGTTTCAGGTATGACCACATGAGGGCAGCATGGTACTTTTTAAGACAGGAATGTAGCCTGGCTGGAGCCGGGCGGGGGGGGGGGGGCGGCGGGGGGGCGGCGGGGGAAGAATCTAGTAATAAAGCTATAGAAATCATAGGCACAGAATTAACATGAGAAGGCTCCACAATGATTCTCTAACCCAAACTTTCATTTTACGGTGGAAGGAACTGAGGTCCAAAGAGGCCAACTAGCGAGTCCCCCGTCACACAACTGGTGTCTGTGGATGGCAGAGCAGAGGAGCAGCCACAGCACTGAGGAAGCAACAGTCATCGTGCTATCACAGCCCCCAAGTTCTCTAAGGGCTTTTTGGTATGCACTAATATTGTGTGTGGCAGAACTGTGGAGGAATCAAATATTTCTGATAATGAATTAGCCTCTGAAATGTTCCTTGCTGGAGAAATAGACAAATCAAGAGATAGCATCTGATTTCCAGAAGACATAAGTGCATAAGTGCATCCTGGAAGGCAGAAGACTGAACTGTGCGACTTCTCAAGGTTGTCATTCATGTTTTGCTCACAACCCTGTGTGCGTGCACTGCCTTGAAACTGCAGCACTGACCGCAGGAAGCAGGAGTGAGCAAAGGACGAGTGCACACCAGTCCTGCCTAGGAACCCCCCTTTCTGTAACCCACTTTTTCAACACGTCCCGCTCCCCAGCCACGTATGAACACATACACGTACACAGCCAGGAACACACAGAGACATACACCCCAGTGGCAGTGGCACAGTGGGAATCTGTGCTGGGAGAGAGCTGCTCTGACTTTGCACCGATAGTCTTCACCACACACACACCCCTTTTCCCAGCTCCATGAAGAAGCATCAGATGACCCGGCTCAGCAGAATACGTTTGCTGTAAGCCCCAGTGTCCCCAGTTCCCTCACCTCCCCTACATCTTGTACATCTTTGCTTTCTTCCCTTCTCTACTGCCATGGTTACCCCTCTTTTGCATTACTCAATCAGCCTTGAAAATTGGACACTGCGATGCTTAATTTTATGTGTCAACTTGACTGGGCCACAGGGGTCCCAGACATTTGGTGAAACATAATCTAGGTGTTTCCATGAGGGAATTTTTGGATGAGATTAAATCAGTAGACTTGGTAAAGCAGATTGCCCTCTGCGATGTGGGTAGGCCCTGGGCGAGCAGGTGAAGGCTGAACAAAAAGACTAGAAGAAGGAAGGGTGAGCTGTGACAGGGCAAGAGAGAGTCATGGACATATATACACTAACAAACATAAGGTACATAGCTAGTGGGAAGCAGCCGCATGGCACAGGGATATCGGCTCGGTGCTTTGTGACCACCTAGAGGGGTGGGATAGGGAGGGTGGGAGGGAGGGAGACGCAAGAGGGAAGAGATATGGGAACATATGTATATGTATAACTGATTCACTTTGTTATAAAGCAGAAACTAACACACCATTGTAAAGCAATTATACCCCAGTAAAGATGTTTAAAAAAAAAAAAAGAAATGCAAATTGAAAAAAAAAAAAAAAAGACTAGAAGAAAATGGCTAATCTGGAGAATTCCTCCTTCCTGCCTTCCTTCAAACTGGGGACACTAGCTTTCTTCCAGCCTCAGACTCAAATGAAACCTTGGCCCTTTCTGGACCTGAAGCCGGCTGGACTTCAGACCGGAACGGCACCCTCAGCTCTCCTGGGTCTCAGGTCTCCAGACTCCATCCTGTAAAGGGTGCTGCAGGTGACTCACCCTGCAGGTCTTGGGACTTGCCAGCCTCTGTAATCATGTGAGTCAATTCCTTATCATCAGTCAAGCAGGCAATCAATAAGTCTCTCCTACTCTGTTCCTTTTCTGGAGAACCCTGACTGCTGCAGACACTTTGGTTCCCTTCCATGTGTTTTCAGCTGAAACCAGAGTTTTGGTTTATGCTGGCACTAACCTTGAGTCCTCAGTGATCATGATAGTTTTTGGCATTTAGTGTCTATTTAACAAGTATGTGTTGACCGAATATGTAAATTCTATTAGTTATCTTTTGAAAGAATTTTTGTTTCAATCAGAGCTCTAGCATTTTTCCTTCCACCTATGTGTGGGCATACTGCAGTTACTAACTTAGTACAAAGAAAGTACTTATTTTTCTGTTGCTAGGATACTACTTTGTGCAGCCATGAAGTTATGCATATTATAGTTTTAGGCTGAAGGATGAAACAGACCCCAAGTATGATTAACATAAAGAAGCTTAATATAACAGTGTTAGTTGTCAGTCAGTGTTAGATCATTAGATTTTTAATTTAATTTATTAAAGCCTACAATAGCACCTTGACAGTACAGACGCCTACATTTTATAGGTAAGAAAAATGAGATCTCTAAGACTGGTTCATTTGGCCAAGTTCGTGTCGTTAATAAATGAGAGAGTGATTACTGGATATAAAGTCCCCATATACCCAGTATTTGCTATCCCTTCATTGGCAGACTGCTTCTCTGTTGGCCTGTATCCAGCAACCCCTGGAAATCACCCCCTGGAAACCACCATCATCTACTCCGAAATTCCCTTGGTGACCTGCGCACCATGATGAGCCCACGGGGTACCACATTCCCCCTTGCTCCCTGGGCATCAGCTCCTGCCCTGTCCTTACTGTGCCTCTTAGTCACCACAGGTACATTCACACACGAGGATCTTGTCCTGTTTTCCTCTGAGCCTGGAGCTCTCTCCTCCCAGGTCTCCACGTTGCTGGGGATCCACACTACTTAGCCCTTTCTTCCTTTAGATTCAGCTCAGTTGTCTCCCCTGACCTCCATAATTCAAGCAGTACACATGCCGGTGGCCATTTTCTTCCCCATTTCTCTGCTTATTTTCTTCGTAAGACATTAAACTATCCCCAAATATATTTTATTCTTAATTTGTTTTTCTCTTCCTTACCTGTATCCCTGGCATAGAATATCTGTAAACTACAGACAAATCTCTATGATGCTAGAAGCCGATACTGCTGACCCCTATCTTAGAGTGTTCAGCGCTTGATACGTACTAGACCATCCTTGAATGTTCTCTGAAATGACTGACTCTGAGTCCGTGAAATAAACAATCCGAAAATGCAGTTCGTGAGGAGAAGACCTCCTTATCAGATGCTCATCTGAACATATGGTTCAAGACTAAATAATAAAGTAAAAGGTCAAATGTTAAGTGCTAAGTCAGAAATTGCATTACTTAAATGTATTTGTTAAACCTGTAGGGAATTTCTAAACTTTCAAATTGGAGGGATTCCATGTGTGGGACACTGTGGTTAGTTTTAAATAAAATATATATGTATCTTTAATTATCGAAGATAATGTTATAACCTTGTCTCAAATATTTAGTATGATCCGAGTAGGATTATATGAAGGCTTTCAAGCTCACACTGCCATCTTTTGAATGAGGTTACCAAAAATTCAGGTACAGGATACGTGTCGTGTGAAAAGTAACTATACATCTTAATGACAGAGGCAGGGATAAAAGCAGAAACTATCCTATTCTACCATGTTTCATGACCTCTCTGGTAGTTAGGAAGCCCAACAGCTTACATTTCATCTTTATTTTACAGAAAAATGAAATGCGTAAAATTGAATCACAATTCTCTTTATGTTATTAATAGTCTAAATTCATAAGATATGTTGATTGATTTGTAACTGTCAAATAATTTTGAGAATAAACATTCTCATTAAGACGTTGGATGATTCACAGGTAGGACGCACAGAGTCAGGAGTCAAGGTTGTCAAGTTCTAAGCGCCAAGTGCTGACGGGAGAGGTGGCAGTGGGAAAACCAGACCCAGGTTGAGTGAGTATAAATGAAGGATTTGATGAGCGGATACCTGAGGCAGAGGCCAGGGCTCAACCCAGAAGGAATGCCATTTGGGAAATTGTTGCCGAAACACTAACCCAGGTGAAGGTGGACAGGGTGGGCTGTGTCCCTGAGTCAGGAGAACGTCCATCGGGGCCTGACACAGATGGCCGCACAAGAGACGGACAGCTTTGGGGCTGGCGCGACCTTGACGTGTCCTTACCAGGCAGTTCCATCGCTCCATCCTGACTCCTTTCCCAGTTGTGATTTTTCTTAGGGTGGTGTTTGCCAGTGATCACCAGACACTAGGTTTTATTATCCATCTTTTTACTTACATTAGTGGGGTGGATTATATCACGGGCCCATAGTTCTTCGTCTCTCGCCTGCTGTGCTATCACTCTCCTGGGGACGGAATGGATTTTCTCAACCCGTTGGCTTTGAGCTTCGCCATGAGACACCTGCTTTGGCTGATGAAATGTTGGGCAGAAGTTACCATGGGCTTTTCTAAACCGGTGCCTTCTGGGCAGGTATCAGCCGATGCTCTGGGAACACCTGCCCTTTGCTGCTAGAGGAATGTGTCTCAGGAAGCTATTTCTTCTTTCTTTCTTTCATCCTGAAGAGAAGACCCAGACCAATCTGGAGCTTGTGATCCCATCGAGCTCGCAAGGCGAGGCAAGCCCAGCTGAGATGAGCCAAATAGCAGATCACCCACCAACGTGTGCATGCGGAAAAAATGACTTTTTCATAAGCGCCAGAAATCTGGGTGACGTTTGCTGTGCAGCATGGCTACAGCAGAAGCCTGTCTAATTCACTCACTGATAAAATATAGTTCGTAAAATAGTGAGTACCGAAGAGAGGACACAAGGATTAATTGAAAAATGCTTATAGAAATTGAAAATTTATATGCAGTGTAATTGAAACAATGACCTCACCACTAGTTATTTATATTTTAAATAGCCTGCTAGATCTCTTTAGGATCATGCCCATAATATATGTACAATGGTGTCTAAAACAACCCAGGTCATCTGGACTTTGACCTGCGGTGTCTCTGTTTTCACGGCAGGAAGCAACCTTTGGACAAGACTCTATTTTAGGAAGGACAGACACTATCTGTACAGTGTGATTTTCCCAGCTGGATTTTCCCAGTGAGCATTTCCAAGGGCCATAATGTTACCAGCTTGACTGGACCACGCCTCATGTGCAAAGTAATGTACGGAACTTGGAATCCCTCTTGAGTGGAAAGCTGATGGTGACCCCTCTGTCTTAGGACACAAAGGCCCTGTATTATTGTGGGCACTACTCTATTCTCTTAAACTGTGTCTGGGGCAAACAAGGAAAGAATTGCAGCAATATTCTCATCTTTATAGGCATGTGTGCTGCAAACAAAAGCTACGTCTGATTCATTTGTTTAGGTTTTTAAATTACGAGCGTATTTATTCATGTGTAGAGATGCTCTTTTTTAGATTTTCCTATTTAATTTTAAATGCTGTGAAGGTAGACCCGGTTGTTTTCCTTAAAGCTATTCACAAGGCACTCTAGAAAAATTTGTGAAAAGTGAGTACTCAGTAGTTGCTGCTAATTGCCTGTGTTCTCCACTTCACTTTGCTACTGAAGACCTGGCCAAATACTTTCTGAATGAATCCCACCTTTGTTCCAGCTAATAATCCCGCTTGGGGAAGAAGTGAACATTGCTATTTAAAACAAGTAGCAAATATGCGTCACACGTGGAAGGAAAGCTCTAATTACTACATGAATAAAAAGCTGCAATCCAAATGAAAGGCTGAATTATTTTCTAGTTCTGAAAGTTCAGAAAATCCAGAGTTTCTGAGACATTTTAGCTTCAGATATCATTCGCACATGGGTAACTGATGATTTTACTTTTTAAAAAGTACCAAAACTGACCAAACCTAGAAAGTTTTAGTAACAGTAAAAATAAACGATTTAAATCAACATAGGCATATTTTCAAAGATCGCTTGGAACATAAAGGCTTTTAAAATCTACTCCAGTTTCAACTTTGAAATGTTGGTTCTGAGGCTTTTCAAAGTTATAAACTAGAGGGTTTACAGGGTAATATCAATTAAAGAGGCTGGGAGGATAATGGTTCTAGTTTCTTTTTACAAAATAAGTTTTATGATGTGTAATAGAATTTCTTGGAAGGAAAGAATGACCTTCAGCTCAAGGGTGTCATTTCTTAGATGCTAAGTGTAACTATAGTTTTTCAACTATCAAATTGATTTTTAGCTATCAAATCAACTATCAAATGGACCATGCATTTGAAAAATCTAAAAAGTATTAATGTATCATTTCCAAAGGGGAACAAACTTCTGTAAATTATGAAGGAATGTTTATTTTCTGTGGTAACTGGGATTATGTTTAAACACCACTTTTATTTTCTGTATCACAGAATTCTATACTACGTACCTATGCAGAGACCTCTCCCAAGGTAATGGGAGCACACTTGCCAGATTTACAGTTATTGAAACCTTTATTTTCATTATATCTCCATCTTTAATGAGCGCAATACAATCATATTACAATATTGTAGTAAGATTTTCTTTTATATTAAATTTAAGCATCAAATAATGTAATGAAATCCCTACTAGAAGTCACCCAGTAAATAATGATGGTGTCTCTCTTCTGTCAACTCCATTGGAGGTGATGACCCTTCTGAGCAACCCCAGTGAACTAAATACTTGGTAGTTCAATCTCTTGGTTCATCGGCGATTAGAACTTTCCGAGGGAAACTTACAGAGAATGAGTGGGAAAAGCACACAAGCGTTTAAAAATCTTCCCACAGAGGATGGAGGAGCCAGGATCCTCATTAAGAGGGTGGATGGAATGGTCAGACACGAAGGTCCTCACCGGTACCTCTCACACTGCTTGGCTCCCGTAAGGGACGGGTGCTGAGCAAAGGATCAGGGGGCGGCATGGCAGGCGCCAGGGTCGTGGGGAGGTGAAACTGCATCCGTGGCCGTCAGGCCCAGGGGACCTGGGAGAGGATGTGGGGTGTCTAGCTCTGCACAAGGCTGAGTCTGCCGTTAGTCAGCTACTGACTCAGCCACAGATGCTTCTTAGATCACCCAGGGATGGACCCAGGCTACGTGCACCCAAGAAATATCAGGCTGGCCACTGAACAAGATCTTTGCCAAGAGGCAAAGGACCCCAGAGACCCTGCACAGACCTGAGAGTCCATTCCCTGTGTTTCCTCAGGATCCCGAGCACGTGTGCACTCACACAAACACTGTTTAGGGGGGAGCATGGAGGAGAGCTGCAGAGCTGAGCTAACAGGCTGAATTGCCTCCAGCCCCCATCTTGCGTAGAGGCTGGCGAGAAAGATGAGACCAGCTACGCGGTGGGAGGTTTGTGACCACACCCAGGGGTAAGAGCACGGACCGAATACGTGTGTTTGCTGCCGTCTGTTCCGTGTTATTGTTTGCCAGACGTTTCTTTGCCATGTGTCATATTTGTAACGATCCTGTCATCCGCCATTGACTAACATTTTTCGCCTCACCCTAAAACCGGAAGCCTGGATCCACAGCCGCAAACTGACAAGAGCAAACTCTCCACAGTTTAAAGACAGTGACCAGTAGATGCAGTTGGACACCTGCAGAGCCAGCCCCGTGGGCGTGAGAAGCCCTGTCCCTTGGAGACTGTGGGAAATGATGGCTGAGGAGAGGAAGGCGCAGTGTACGCGGGGGGTCCCGAGTCCCTCCAGCCCCAGTCCCCGGGCTCGGTGACCTCAGTGGGGTTGGTGGGAAGCGTGCGGGGATAAAGCCTGGTCTGCAGAAATGGAAACCAGTGCAGCCTGGGGTCTGCTCTGCAGGCGGATGCTCCTTTGGGCAGCCCTACTGCTCCCTGCCTGATGCCACCTGGTCAGGGCCAGAGGTGTTTGGGGGGAGGAAAGGGGCGCCCACCGGGCTGGCAGGGCCGGGACGCGTGTTTCTCACAGGTCAGGTGGAGACCTCCAGGGGGTGCAGCTGGGCTCTTTCTTTTCCTTTTTTAAATTTAACTTTTATTTTATAGTGAAATATAGTTGATTTACTATATTTTGTTAGTTTCAGGGTACAGCAACGTGACTTAGTTATACATATACATATAACCACTCTGTTTCAGATTCTTTTCCCATATAGGTTATCACAGAGTATTGAGTAGAATTCCCTGTGCTCTACAGCAGGTCCGTGTTGGTTATCTATATAGTAGCGTGTATATGTTAATCCCCAAATCCTAATTTAACCCTTCCCCGCCTTTCCCCTTTGGTAAGCACAAATTCATTCTCTAAGTCTGTGAGTCTGTTTCTGTTTTGTAAATAAGTTCATTTGTATCATTTTTTTAGATTTTTTTTTAGATTCCACCTATATGATCTTTCTCTTTCTCTTTCTGAGTTACTTCACTTAGTATGACAATCTCTAGGTCCATCCATATTGCGGCAAGTGACGTTATTGCCTTCTTTTCTATGGCTAATATTCCATTGTACACATGTACCACATCTTCTTTATCCATTCCTCTGTTGATACACACTTAGGTTGCTTCCATGACCTGGCTATTGTAAATAGAGCTGCAACGAACATCGGGGTGCACGTGTCTTTTCAAATTATAGTTTTCTCCGGATATATGCCCAGGAGTGGGCTTGCTGGGGTGTATGGCAGCTCTGTCTTTCTGGCAAGCTCACTGTGTAGGGGACGGTAGTGGCCGTGGGCTTGCTAGACCATTAGGGGCTAGAGCTGGACGGTCCTGGACACTGAACCTGAGCCAGGTATCTCATTTCAGGGAACGGCGCACTAGGCGGGGGCTTCCGAGGGCCTCGCACGTGTGCTCAGAGAGGGGCCAGCTCTGGGCCGTCTGCCGGACCGAGGGAGCGGCCGCCAGCCCGTATCAGTTGGATGAGCGACAGTGACCCAGCGCGGGGGTCCCGGTTCAACAAAGTGGCATCTGCCCTGTTCCCCCCAGTTCACTCTCTGGCTACAGTGACCCAGGGCTTCAGGCTGACAAGAGCGTGGGTGAGGCGTGGGGAGCTGACCAAGTCTCTTTCCTCGGGCTATTTCACAAGCAGGGCCAGAGGCGGCAGAAGGGAAAGCGTGGAATTAGGTTTGAGACTGGAATTTTAACTTGGACTGGACCAAATTCCAGTAAGGAAAAATATTCAGAAAGTTGTGAAGTCGGCCTGCGATGACATTCAGGGACGGGACAGGGCATTCACCTGAGGACGGCCGAGGGAGGTGACTGGAAAACCATAAAGCCGTTTCACATTTATAGCCTCAGTAAACTGCTTTTACAATAAAGAGGCAGTTATGAATTCAGATCAGAGTAACAGAGACTATTTTATAAGGAAAACAGGGAAACTAACATGTATGGAGCACATTTTAACAGGCAAGTGGTTTGCTGAGTCCATACCTGTTATTTATTCTTGCAGTGAGACGCATACAATTCTCTTCCTTTAAACAGTGAAGCTGAAACTGAGAGAAATTAAGTAACTTACCTGGGGACACAGCTAACGAATGATGGACCTGGGATTAAGTTTAGTAAATATGGGGTTAAATCCAGCTGTTCACGGCCACCGATTGAGAGGGACCATGAGACACACTCCATATTAACACTTCCTTTGCGTCTGCTTTCTTTTGCATGTCTAATCCGGGATGAAAGTCGTTCGTTGAGGTATGGTCAACGATAATTGGGTTTGTCAGATGTATGTGATGATTCTTTGTCAGTTCGATATGAATTCCCGATAAAAAGGTTAGAGTCTCGCCTTTGTTGTGAACTTCCTGTTTGGGTGGTGCAGGTTGTTGCCATGGAGATGATGTTCACAGACAGATGTTATCACGACTTTACAAACACTCCCATCCTTGCCTGGAAGTGAAGAGTCCGTCAGCGTTTCGTGGCACAGCGCCATCTGGACGGGACTCAAACCTTCCCTCTGGACACAGGTTCAGGTTGAATGACTAGCTTCTTTTCTGTTTGCTTCTGGTTCAGATTTCTGAGGTCACGTTTCAATTTCCACTTTGAAGAGGTGAACAGTGGGGAAGGAAGAGGCAAGGTGAAGTACTGGGCAGAGAAGATGCCTCTTTTAAAAACATTCGCTGCTGGAGGTTTTGGTAGAACAACTCTGAATGCAAGCGGTGACTGAGTGATTGACTCAGATTTTCCCAGCTAAGAATGCCAGGATCCTAAAATCACAGCTTAATTTTTCTGATACTCATCTGTTCCCTTAGCTTCTCCAAATTAGATAATTTCCCAGCTTCGAGATTTCATGTTTGACTGTATTTGATTGACTCTTACATTCATGTTTCCTAATCTACTTAAAGTTACTAGTTTTATCATTAGAGCGAGAACTGAATTACATCAAATGCCTCTTTTTATCCTGTATTTTAATATCTTCCATTTTGGAGCCAATCAGGGACGTTTCCTCTTAACACCTGCAGATATTCAGTCATTTCAGACCTTAAGACTTCATATGCTTTTAATCTTAATATTAAATCTATGTGGAGCTCACTTTTTCCAGTTGCATATCTGTAGCAATTTAAATGACCTGGGATCCATTCCAACCAGTAGATAGCTGGTCTCGTAGCAGTAGGCAAAAACATTAGTCCCCCATGAACACGCACACAGAAAGACACTCTGAGTTGAAGAGGAAAAGAAATTCATAACACAAAAGACCTATACAGACTTTATTAATAATTTAATTAATAAGCTTTAGGATACAACCTTGGACAATTTCCAGCATCGCATATGTCTTACATTTTGATCTCTAATTTCACAATTGCACCCATGGTTGAGTAACTTCAGACTAACTTCAGGCCAACTGAGTAGGTTCTTTGAAGCAGAAGACCAGTTTAATCTTATCCATCCTTGTTAAGTTTTTGAGACTGAACGTGTTAGGACAAGCATCGGCACTTTAATTTTTGTTTCCCACTCTCTCTTTTTTTTTTTTTTTGCGGTATGCGGGCCTCTCACTGCTGTGGTCTCTCCCGTTGCGGAGCACAGGCTCTGGACGTGCTGGCTCAGCGGCCAGGGCTCACGGGCCCAGCCGCTCCGTGGCATGTGGGATCCTCCCGGACCGGGGCACGAACCCACGTCCCCTGCATCGGCAGGTGGACTCTCAACCACTGCGCCACCAGGGAAGCCCTCCCACTCTCTTTTTATAAAGCATAAAAGCAGATGTTTTATAAAAGCCAGTGAACAACAACAACAGAAACAAAGTCAAAGAATTGCACAAAACCTGCTTTACTGACCAAAGTGACGAGGTTCTGAAATTAACTTGTTGGTCAGAGGACCACCCAAATTGAGGTAACTGCAAACATTTAACGGCCAGATGCTGTACAAATGTCTGAGTTTAGCAAACGAAAGGAGACTTAGGGTTCCCAATGAATACTATATACAGGGACAGTTTATATAAAACTGGAATTTTAGAAAATTTCAGTCTAAGTTTTTTACTGAGTTTTGCTGTGTTACAGAAATAAAAATGTCCAGAAGGTCCCACTTAGGTCATCTTGAATTCCCCTGCTATCAGCTTTAAAGGCGCTGGCGACACCGTTCCTGACCTTCTGCAGGAGGTGAGATTCAAGATCACAGGCCATGGCCAGTGTTGGTGAGGACAAACTAAGAGGGAATGGAAAGTATCGGCCATTGGATGCGGGGAGTTAATTTGATGAAAGCTGCTTAAGACTCTTTGTTTTCAATTCTCCTCACCAGCTAAGCGACCACGTGAACCTAGAGATGACAGTGTCTTTAGCACCTGTTTACTCTTTTGAGGTAAAGCACAGAAGCGATGGCCTGGATGCACTTGAAAAAGTGACGAGTGATATCAGGCTTCTTGAGTGGTCTTAGGAGCCGTCTCTTCCAAGCGCGACGTCCATCCTACTGAGGGGCTATTTGTAGAGCTCCCTGGGTAAAAACTCTGTGAACCGCATTTTTCTCTTTAGCCGAATGAGAATGTCTGAAAGTCCATCTCCCATTTTCTTTCATTGACACTAACTCAGTTTGACAGTCTGCACCCAAGAGAACCATACATCACAATGTGGACGAGAGTTGGCCAGACGCTTACGAGCTCCTGCAGCCCCGAGCTTGCCATTTTAACTGTTATTTTGTCTGTAGACTCTGCTGTTCAAGGTACATTCCATGTAAAGTGACTGCCTTTGTTCCACACAGAGTTCACTTCTGTTTGTTAGACAGACAGCCTACATTTTTCTGACTTATTACATCGTGAATCACTTTAGGAACCCCAGAAACGAACTTCGCTGTCTTTCCCCTTCAATATTCATCCATTTGTGAACTTATGACAGACGGGTTGTCCATCACAACCATGAAAAACAGATGATATGTGATAAATAAATATAAATTGTGCATCTAAAGCTGAACGCAGTTTTATCCAGGACGTAGAACGCACAGTTAAGCCTTCAAACCATTATGTCTTAAATCAATCTAAATGGAGGGGTCCCGTTTTCCCATGATTTTTCCTGGTACTTTTGAAATTGCTCCAAAATCAGATCTATCACTTGTGTATCATGATGATGTAAAGCCTAGAACTCTGTGTCTATGTTACTTCACTTAATTTGCTGAAGGAGAGTAAACTTAGAACACATACTTTACATTCTTATTTTGTCTTTCCGTCCCTGTTGCTTCACGACATTCTATGTGTTTCCGATTTCAGCAACTGTCTCTAACCTGACGAAACCATCTTTGGTCTCTTCATTTTTTAGTGTTTTACATTTGGATGCACGTTGAGTCGGCTGATTCGCCAAAGCAATGGGGGCTTTTGTATAACGTCAGCTTTTATTCTCAGCCATTGTTTCTAGGTAAAGGGAAAGCGAGGATGGGCCTGGAGGGAAGAGAGTTGTCACAGGGGTCATTTCACCTACGAGACAGTGACACCTTTGAAAGATAGTCAAGCACTTGATGTGCAGAATTGAGACTGGGGCAGGACTCCATGGACATCCGATGGCTTGGCGTTTCTCTTAGAATCAAAAGTCGAGCTCCTTTCTTTAGCAGGCAAAGCGCACATCAGTGATTTTCCTCTTGGGCTGAACTGCAGAATCTAACCCTGAGCTCCACTTAGAGATTCTGGTTAATTCATCCGAAGGTCATCCTGATGGAGAGCCAGGCCTGACCAAGGGCAGTGATGAGGCCCCCGTCTCCCTGTCAGACACCACCCCGCACCCGTTCTCCCTGTTCACTTAGCTCCCGCCCCCTTGCCTTCTGTTTCCCGGGGGCATCTTTCCTGTTTAGCGTAACCTGCTGTCGCCTGTACCTGGACTACTATTTCTGAGATAATATTAACAAGAGCTGAACTTTACCGAGCACTCACACAGTCCTGGGCTCCCTGAAGTACAAGCATCGTGAAAGGTACCAACTGATTCAATCCTCCTGACAATCTTACGAGGTCCCAGTTCTGCAGCTGAGGAACCAGACGCCCAGGCTGTGATGTACGTACATGTGTGCAGCCGCGCGGGGACTTGATGTCCTTGAACCTCAGGGTCCTCGTGCTAAACTCCATCAAGCCATCTCCTCTTTCCTTCATGTCATTTAAGCCTTTATCCAAATGTCACCTTTTCTGAGAAGCTCTGCTTGACCATCCTTCCTAAAAGATCTCCCACCTCATTCTACCACTCTACGCGCTAACCCCTTCGCTTGTGATCGTGATATTCATTTATACATTCCCCGCCAAGTCTTTCCTCCACTGCAATGCAAACTCCACAAACCTCACTCTGTTTGTGTGTTCGCCACTGTATCTCTAACACCAGAAAAATGGCACAAAGAAGGTTTTCAACACATATGTTGTGAAAGCAAAGAATGGATTTCTGGCTTAAGAGGTATTCAAGGGAGGAGGGATGTGTTCCAGGCATTTTTCCTCTCTGGCGTTTGTCTGGCACAGTGACGTCATGATTGGAAATTCCAACCGGAGAACTGAGGCTAAGGACCGTTCCATTTCATGTGCTCGGCCTCTACTTGAACCCCCCGGGAACGTGGCTTCCGGGGTGCAGGTGCCGCGTCTCTGGCCGGGCACCATCGTCCCTGAGCCCCCGCTGGCAGAGCACGCGAGTCACCCTTCTCCTCCAGGAAGCCTGGGTGGTCCCCGCCCCCGCAGGGTGAATCCTGAGGGCAGGGGCGCATCGCTGTGCAGCTGGTCCACTTGCCTTTGAGCATCAGTTTGGGCAGGTGCGACATTTTGAGCTAGTGAGACCTGAGCGAAGGTCTGCAGGGGCCCCTGGCAAAGGGCTTCTGACTCTTAAAATAAACACAAGGGAGGGCTTCCCTGGTGGTGCAGTGGCTGAGAGTCCGCCTGCCGATGCAGGGGACACGGGTTCGTGCCCCGGTTCGGGAAGATCCCACATGCTGCGGAGTGGCTGGGCCCGTGAGCCATAGCCGCTGAGCCTGCGCATCCGGAGCCTGTGGATGGCAATGGAAGAGGCCACAACAGTGAGAGGCCCGTGTACCGCAAAAACAAACAAACAAACAAACAAACAAACAAAACAAAACAAAAACACAAGGGAGTGAGCACCTCTTCTGCCCTTAGAAACTGTCCCCGGTGAAGGGAATTTCTGCAGCTGCTGGTTCGTGTCTTGCAAGGATGAAATTAGACGGCCTGATGGTTAAGAGGACAGGCTTTGGAGTCCGATGCTGGCTTCCATCCCCAGCTCTGCCACGTGCTGGTCACCTGGTCTCGTGCAAGGTGCCCAATCTCTCTTCCTCATTTTCCTTCTCTGTAAAATGGGTAATGTTGAATATTTTGAGGATAGATGAGTTAATATGTATCACAAGTCCCCTCATGAGGAAAATACGAATCATAAGAGGTCTACCTCGTAGGACTATTATGAGGATGACATGAATTAAAATATGTCTAAGGCACTTAAACTGAGGCGGGCACACAGATGGCGTTGACACGTGTAGCGTGAAGCAGAACAAAATAGCAGGAAGGCAGAGCCCAGTCAGACTCCGGGCAGCAGAACGGAAGCCCTGATTACACTGAATTTGGAGCTCCCTGAGGCTCAAAATGCTTTTCTATCAGCTTTTTAAACATAAGGTCATAACCTGAGCCGTTAGAATCAGGGTTTTCTGTGTCATCCAGTGAAAACCATCTCAACTGACGTGTATCGGCCATAAGTGGACAAGTAGTGGAACTGATGGCATCATACCCGAGATACTGAACCATGCGCTTCTTTCTCCACTTTGGTTTGGACCCTGGTCAAGAAGGAGGGAGAAACTCTCACTCTGCTTCCAAAAGGGTGAATATCAGCATTTTAATTCAACCCTCAGCATTCGAGTGCTGTGCAGCTCGATGACCAATATTGCTGATAACAGCTACGGGGCCCAGTTGTGAATGCAGACACTGTGAGATATCCTAGAATCATGCAGTGTTTTTAAAATCTTCCTCTCCGGCTAAAGCAAGAGGGAAAGCTTAACATTTTTGCTTTTTTCCCAATCTAGCTCCCCTGGCTAAAATTCTCAAGTCCAGAACATGCACTGTTTAATTATCTGACAATGAATGAACCTCAGTGGAGCAAAAGCAGTTTGATCGATGGGTCCAGCTGTGACCACTGTGTAGCATGAGTTTTCTGATTGCTTTAAAATGTTGGCTCTGCAGCTGTCATCTGGAACTTGAGAATGCACTAGCATTAAAATGCCAAGCGAGAGAGGTAGCATTCTTCAGGGAACGTCAATATACAGTTGGTTACGTATTCTAGTGATGCAGTCATCAGCGTGAATGCTTTTGTCCTTCTTAAATTCCTGTATTAGTGTAATTGAGCAGTTTAGAAGGGGGTCCTCTCAGGACACATTTTTGCTCAGTAAAGGACTGTTTGCTGAAGTCCTATTTCTCTCCTGCCTACACGATGATGCTTATGATGGCTAAGATGGTGGAATGTGATTGCTGGTTCCTGCATTCCCACAGTTTGTACAATTTATTAAGGAAACCATACAAAGAAGGTCAGTCTTTTTCACAAGGCTGCCAGAGTGATCAGGAGAGACAAAGGAAGGCCCAGAAACAGGAACACTTCTCTGTGAGTCAGGGAAGCATGGAGACAGTGAAGCAGCAGACTCTGGGCATGTTTCTGAGTAACCTCTGATGACTAGAGCCCGCCAATCGGGGTTATTCCCGCCTTCCATTGAAACCACCAGCCTGGTCCTCGTAGAGGTATAGAGGAGGAGAAGATGAAATTTCTATGGAAACTTCAGTGAGAAGAAGGGCCTGGGGTTTTCAAATGGCCAAATAAAGAATGACAAGTTTTTCATATAACATCATTTAAAAATGATGCTTACTTATATCCTTTCTTTGCTGTGCTCCAAAGACCTGCATCTTCCCCAAGTCTGTAGGAGTGAAAGCAATCTAAATGTAAGTAGGGTCTTTTGATGTTCAACTCTGAATAAACGAATCATTAATGTGCATTCAAGGTCACCTTTTCCATCGTCATATGAAAGGAGAGAAAAATTATCATTTGGTTGGAAATATCTGTTTTGACATTACAGGAAGAAATTTCTTTCAAGCTACTTCTCTCTGGAATCCACACACATTAATAACACGGTCCTTTATATAGAAGTCTATCTTTTCTTTCTTTTTAATTAGGATTTTTCCATGTCGTCTATTTCTTTTTTAAAAAATTAACTCACTTATTAATTAATTTTTGGCTGCGTTGGGTCTTTGTTGCTGTGTGCAGGCTTTCTCTAGTTGCGGCGAGCGGGGGCTATTCTTTGTTGCGGTGCACGGGCTTCTCATTGAGGAGGCTTCTCTTGTTGCGGAGCATGGGCTCTAGGCACATGGGCTTCAGTAGTTGTGGCACGTGGGCTCAGTAGTTGTGGCTCACAGGCTCTAGAGCGCAGGCTCAGTAGTTGCGGCGCATGGGCTTAGCTGCTCCGCGGCATGTTGGATCTTCCTAGACCAGGGCTTGAACCCACGTCCTCTGCATTAGCACACAGATTCTCAACCACGGAACCACCAGGGAAGCCCCTAGAAGTCTATCTTTCTCTTCTTTTTTCTTTAAGGGTATTTCTGCTCTAAACACACTCAGGTGTGTTTAGCATAGGAACAGTTTGCGACCTTGGCCACCGTTAGCTCCCAGCAAATGCTTGCAGCTGTTTTGGGTAATCTTGAGGAAGAGAAGAACCAGCTGTGGGTGTGTGGAAGCCTTGGCAACATAGTGAGCATTTAGACATTTTTGTTTGGGGACAATTCCACATAAAGTAGAAAACCCTCTGCAGTGGTCAGTGTTATATCTACATAAAATATATTGACCTTTGTTTTCTTTGGCTGAACTGAGTTTCCCAGGTGTGACTTCCTTCTGTTCAAGTGTGTCTCTATGTCTTGCACATAGCATTAACCAGTAATGGTTTCAGTTCTTTTGGTTCAGAGACAATTTTCTTGTTTTTGCTATTTTTCAGGTCTGAAGGTCAAAGATTTAAACTTGTTCACATTCTGGTTAGTAGGAAAGCTACCCTACTGCAGCATAGCTGGGACTGATCCTATGAGAATCTTGGTCAAAGGGAAGGAGCAATGAAATGTCACAGCTGTAAAGGGTCAGGTGGACACGAAGTTACATTTGGCTGGTCGCTCTGAGTTTGGAATCATAGTGATTATTGCAGGAATTATTGTAAGAGTGAATGAAATGGACTTTCCTATTGTTTCCTTTTTATTTCAGGGTGTATAATTGAGAGGATGGTAGAAATTCACAAATCTACATACAAAATAACAAAGCTTAACAATATGGTAAGATAATTTCTATTTTTTATAATCTTTCTTGCTATGTCCACCATTACAATGGTAAGTGGTTTTTTTTGTAACAAACTAAAGAAAAATCACATGGAATATATATATTTTAAACAAAAGAGCACAAATCTACTTCACTCTGAAAGCGATTTGCACTTAATGTCTTGCAATGTTTGTTTTTACATTTTCACATAAAATACTGAATTTTTTTATCCCTTGCCATTGGAGGAATTTTTCATTATTTATACGACACAGAAAACTCTTCCTAGTCTCTATATATTTAAGTGACCAGTTTGTGCTATATTTATTTGTACCAGTTTATAGCATCTTTTAAAATGTCCTGTTCCCCTTATAAAAAAACCGATCTACTCTTCCAGGTGGTTGAACACAGAAAAAAACAAAAACAAAAAAGAGATTGAAAATATAAAAATGTTGAGTTATAAAGGGTAGACTAAGATAGAGGCAACATTTATTTAATGGGGATTCCAAGAGAAGAAACAAACAAAAATAGAGAAAAAGCAAAATTAGAAGGAAATAATGGAAACTTTTTCAGGCTGATATGTAAATAATTCCTTAGATTATAGAAGTAATGGAAGGGCTGATAATTAACTAGGCACCGAGATTTATTATAGAAAAATTGTAGAACAAAAATGAAGATAAATATATTAAATTGAGCAGTGATAAATCACAAATTATAAACAAGAAATCACAGGAGTTATTTATTTATTGTTTTTATTTTTATTTTTTTTATTTTTTATTTTTTTTGCGGTACGCGGGCCTCTCACCGCTGTGGCCTCTCCCATCGCGGAGCACAGGCTCTGGATGCGCAGGCTCAGCGGCCACGGCTCACGGGCCCAGCCGCTCCGCGGCATGTGGGATCCTCCCGGACAGGGGCACGAACCCGTGTTCCCTGAACCGGCAGGCGGACTCTCAACCACTGCACCACCAGGGAAGCCCACAGGAGTTATTTTTGACAGTAAATTTCACATTAGCAAAAATTGAGTGAAGAAAAAAATATGACCTTGAAAATACTGAGAGGAAATAACTATCAACCTAAATTATCCTTCAATAGTGAGGGTAAAATAAATATATTTAAAGTGCGCATTAATTTTTGTCACTCATAGAATTTTGCTGGAATGAAAGGATGAAGTTTATTAGGTAAGAAACAGGACCCAGGAAAAAAACTAGCAAAAAATAAAAAGAAGATGCTGGTAAATATATAGTTTCCATATATGGAAAATATAATAACAGTTTAATGATGACAAATAAGAATTTGGGATTATAAAAACAAGGAGGAACCATTTACTGGGAAAATTTTACTATAGAAGAGGGATCAAATCTTTCCAATTATTATTATTAATACAGAAATATTAATTAATGTGCATCTTTATTAAGTCAAATGTGCACATAAAAATTTAAGGGTAATCAGTAGAAGACTAGGTTCTTAAACATAGATAGAGAGAAGGTGAATGGACTGAAAGATATATTTAATGATATTATTTAGAATGCAGTACAAAGATTAAGCATATGTAAAAGGAAAGTTTAAGATACAAAGACATTTCAGAAAATCTAATATACCACTAATTGAAATTCCAGAAGAGAAGAACAACAAAAAGAGAAAACTCTGGAAGTTATACTGAGAGTATATTAGAGGTGATCAAAGATTACAAGCTGCAGATTCAAGAGGTCAAATAAATTAAAGCATATTCATATTGGGTGAGACTGTATTGTTATTCCCAAATATTTCCTGCTCCTTCCTATGGAGAAACAATATTTTCCATCCAATTAATATTGAGCTTGGCAATGCAACTTGCTTTGGTTAATGGAATGCAGGTAGCAGTGACATGGGTCTCTTCCAAACTGAAGTGTTAAGAGCTGGTGTATGTTTTGTCAGGCTTTCCTTCCCTTCTTGCCATGGTTCCTGCAAATGCCCTAAATAAAGGCTCCTCTATAAGCCTGGATCCCAGGCAAATGAAGACATGGAAGCAAAGCCATGGTCAGCCCCAATGGACGTGTAGTATAGATGAGACAGAAACCTTTGCTCTTATAATCTACTGATATGTTTTGAAGGTTTTTTTGTGAATGCTGTTTAAACTAGCTGAGCAGTTCTCAATGGGGAGTGACTCTGCCCCCCCAGGGGACATTTGTCAATGTCTGGGTACAGTTTCATGGGCACGACTGTTATGGGGTAGAGACCAAGGATGCTGCTTATCCTTCTACAAGGTAAGGGGCGGCTTCCACCCCAAAGAATTATCCAGTCCCAAGTGTCAGCAGGGCCAGGCCGAGATCCCCTGACAGCCTATCCTGCCACTTATAGGTACCCAGGCACACTGCAGCGAAACGGCAGGTCACAGAAGACAGAGTTCTTGCAAGGAACCACAGAGAACTGACCAGTTACAATCCAAGAACTAACAATTGGACGGTCAACCGATTTCTCCATAGAAACCAGAGGACAATGGATACTACTTCAAAATTCTGAAAGAAAATAGCCATAAACATGGAATTGTATAATCAACAAAACTATGTTTTGGACACGAGAGTGAACTAATGACATTTGTATGTGAACCAAAACTAGGACTTTTGCGACAAATAGATGTTAAGTAAAGAGTACATTCCAGCCTCTCGCTACCCTAAAAGTAATCCTCACTGAGAGGTCTTATATGCAAAAAGCAGTGGTGAGCAAGCAAAGTAGTACATCTGAGGGCATATTTCAACAAACATGGAATATATAAAACAATGTCTCATGGAGTTAAAGAATGAAGATAAAGCTAAAATGCATAATAACCATGATGTGAAAATCAGAGTTAAATTTTCCAAGCTCTTCGTATCATTTGAAGCTGAGTATAGTTTAGTGTAGAAATTTAAATTTCTAAGGTTTCTGAGTTAAAATATATGAAACCAGAGTTGGCAGTGTCGACTGAAAAGAAATGCACAACATGAGAGTTGTGATTTCAGTTTTTTTTTTTACATCTTTATTGGAGTATAATTGCTTTACAATGGTGTGTTATTTTCTGCTTTATAACAAAGTGAATCAGTTATACATATGTTCCCATATCTCTTCCCTCTTGCGTCTCCCTCCCACTCTCCCTATCCCACCCCTCTAGGTGGTCACAAAGCACCGAGCTGACCTCCCTGTGCTATGCGGCTGCTTCCCACTAGCTATCTATTTTACGTTTGGTAGTGTATATATGTCCATGCCACTCTCTCACTCTGTCACAGCCTACCCTTCCCCCTCCCCATATCCTCAAGTCCATTCTCTAGTAGGTGTTTGTCTTTATTCCTGTCTTACCCCTAGGTTCTTCATGACATTTATTTATTTTTTCTTAGATTCCATATATATACGTGTTAGCATACGGTATTTGTCTCTCTTTCTGACTTACTTCACTCTGTATGACAGACTCTAGGTCCATCCACCTCACTACAAATAACTCAATTTCGTTTCTTTTTATGGCTGGGTAATATTCCATTGTATATATGTGCCACATCTTCTTTATCCATTCATCTGTCGATGGACACTTAGGTTGCTTCCATGTCCTGGCTATTGTAAATAGAGCTGCAATGAACATTGTGGTACATGACTCTTTTTGAATTATGGTTTTCTCAGGATATATGCCCAGTAGTGGGATTGCTGGGTCATATGGTAGTTCTATTTGTAGTTTTTTAAGGAACCTCCACACTATTCTCCATAGAGGCTGTATCAGTTTTATTTGGGGCAGAAGGAGGACTAGAGCTACTTGAGAGCCTGGCAGACAGCCTCTCGGGTAGCTCAAGGAGCAGCTCTGAAGAGGGGAGGGGGAGGTCGGTATGTACGTGACTCTAGTGAAGGGGGGGACGTGCAATCAAGCACACGTTTTGGCAGAAGTTTGCTGCTAGTCTCGAGGAGCAGATGTTACTCTTAATGATTTTAGTGTTTCTCTAGATATGAGGAGATGCAAGCACTGGGCTCATAAAATCAGCTCCTGCAAATATCTAACTATCTGAAGACCCGTTCCGCCAGTTTTTCCCAGAGCACAGAGGGCCTCATTCCTGCTCTCCAGCCTGAACTTTCAGGGGGTGTTGAAGGTCAGCACCTGCAGTGGCTCATGATTTAATCCTTGTAGAGGTAGATGGCAGGTGCCAATTGGCTGTTGACAAACTCAAAGTACAAGAATGAGAAGGTACAGTAGGTGGAGTCTGGGGAAAATGCACAGAAAAGAGAAAATCCTGCATTAATGGTAGAAATTCTGAAAACTAGTCTGAGCCTTGGTAGGTCACAGCACTAGCTATAGACAACATTCTAAAAATTGTGTGGGAAATTTGAAAATCTGAAGTTGTAGTCTCAGAGGAGTTTTTTTTCTGGAAGAGGAAAAAAATGGAAAAGGAAAGGCACAGTGGGAGACGTGAAGGCAAAGAAGAGTGAAAGTGGGAAGCTAAGGATGCTGCAGAAACAAGAGAGAATGCTGAACACACCAAGCCCCTCCCTAAATTCAAAAAGCCCCCCCTTAAAGAAACTGCACTGCCCTAAACTGACAGTGTATGCTTCTAAAGCAGGAATGTTGTCAACTACTCCAAGTTCTCCCACTGTCTGGAAACTCAAGAGGAAAGAAGAAAGAAAGAAAGAGAGAAAGAAAGAGAAAGAGAGAAAGAGAGAAAGAAAGAAAGAAAGAAAGAAAGAAAGAAAGAAAGAAAGAAAGGAAGGAAGGAAGGAAGGAAGGAAGGAAGGAGAAAGAAAGAGAGAGAAAGAAAGAAAGAAAGAAAGAAGAAAAGCAATCTATATCCACACAAAGTTGTTGAAAGAAGAAAACAGAAAATGAGAATCATACACTTGCAGTTGTTGAAAATTCCCTACCCTGCAATTAGCTGAACAAACAAACATCTACATTGTGGAATAAATGTAACTGTAAAAAGAATGAGAACAATCTACAAACTTATATGGAGAGATTTCCAGGATATTTTGTTAAGTAAATAAGTAAAGTGCATAGAATATACACACTATTCTACTTTCGTGTAAGAAACAGGGGTTTTAAGAACATAAACATGTACCTGCTTGCTTTTGTCAAAAGAAGCACAAAAGGACAAACAAAAACCTAAGCCTTTCCTGTGGAGTTGAAAGGAAACAGTGTTCGAAGCATGAGGGAAGAGACACTTCTCTGAATATAACCTTTTGTGTAACTCTGAATTCTAGAAACGTGTTATGTTTGATATATCCAAAAAATAAAAGCAGGTCAACAAGGAAGGGGAAATACTCAAATCTGAACATTAACGGAATTAGACACTGGAAGTATATTAACAACAAAAATAATGTATCTGAAAAATAACAATACCTTTTGAGCACAGTGCTGTGATACTGGACCCTCCGTTTAAAGACAAAAATAACTGCAAAGAAATATCAGATTTCTTTTAATTAATATGTTGTTGGTAATGGTCCAGATGTAATAACTTGAAACTATTTTGTGTATGTTGTAGGACTGACAACATTACTGCATATATTGATATTTCGGGGTACCAGAATTCTCATTGTAAAAGAGAGAATACAAAATGGGAAAAGTAAGAAAGAATACTGTGATATTAGATTATAATTAGAAGTATCAGTGTGAAATAATAATTAAAAAAAAAACCCTCTATTTTCTAACCCTGACCTCTAAAGGGTCTTGAAATAATGACAACACAATGACTGAGCACAACTAATGGCCGTGTCTTTTTTTTCTAAATGACACTACACACTACAAGTTATCAGAATTCTCTGGGGAAATGTCTGATTCCAATCTGTAACAGGGGAAGTACAAAGTGAGTCTACAGCATTTTGCTGTGTCAGAAAATAGATGAGAACTTAAGTGCAAGGGGGACCTCACCATGACTCAGAAGCCAGTGTGACAGGTTTCCATTGGCCAAACCTGGAGAAATCTAATAAAAATGAGTGACAGTAACAGATGATAGAACATCTAAAGGTTCAATAGCCTATAGGAATCCTCTTGTGATGTTGTGATTTATAATAAGACATTTGTATTTAGTCTTTGTCCCATTTCTGGCACAGAGCTTCTATAACCCTAGGAACTTCCCAAGTGGTGAGATAGAGGTGTGTTTTGTTAAGTTCAAGAGGTGACTTATGGAATATCCCTGGACCACCTAAGGATGGGGGCAGGTTTCCTAGAGAACCAACCCTGTGGTTGGAGGTTGGAACTTTCAGTCCCACCCCCGAGTCCTGGGAAGGGGGGAGGGGCTGGAGGTTGAATCATCACCAGTGGCCAGGGATTCAACCAATCATGACTGTGTAATGAAGTCTCCATAAAAACCCAGAAGGACGGATTCAGAGAGCTTCAGGGTTGGTGAGCACGTCGGGGTATGGAGAGAGAGGTGAGCTCAGAGCATGGAAGCTCTACACCCCTCCCCATGCCCCGCCCCGTTTCTCTCTTCCATCTGGCTGTTCCTGAGTTGTATCCTTTTATAATAAACCAGTGATCTCAATTTTAAAATGTTTCTCACAGCTCTGTGAGCTGCTCTAGCAAATTAATCAGACCCGAGGTGGGGGTTATGGGGACCTCCGATCTACAGCCAATCGGTCAGAAGTGCAGGTGACAACATGAGCTTGTGATTGACACCTGAAAGGGAGGGGGGCGTCTTGTGGGAGGGGTGTTAGCCTGGGATGGGGTGGAGTCAGGATTGAGCTGAACCGTAGGACACCCAGCTGGCGTCAGGGCATCGCTGGCTGGGGACAGAACCCCCCTCATATGAACTGTAATTGGCATCTGGACCTTTTAGAGTCAGAATGCCAACTAAAAAAAGAAGGAACGACAAAGTCAGAAAGTCATTCGTAACCTCTCGTGTCAGCAAAGCTGCATGCCTTTTGGAGGCTCTAGGCGAGCTGTGCTCCCTGCCTGGTTTTGGGTCCCAGAGGCCACCTGCACCCCTCGGCTGGGGTCCCTTCTCTACCTTGGAGCCAGCAGCACATCACCTTCAGGTCTGTCTCTGTCGCTGGCCCTCCTGCTGCCCTCTTATAAGGATGTTTGTGATTACATTGGGTCCATCCAATGACCCAGGGTCCCCATCTCAATATCTTTTTTTTTAATTAAAGTGTAATTGATTTACAAAATCATGTTAGTTTCAGGTGTACAGCAAGGTGATTCAGTTATACCTATAAATGTATATACATATATTCCTTTTCATTATGGTTTATTATTACAGGATAATAAATTCTACACAGCAGGATCTTGTTTGTTTATCTATTTTATATATAGTAGTGTGTATCAGTTAATCCCAAACTCCTAATTTATCCCTCTGCCACTTCCCTGTTAGTAACCATAAATTTGTTTTCTATGCCTGTGAGTCTGTTCCTGTTTCATAGATAAGTTCATTTGTGTCATATTTTCGAATCCACATATAAGTGACACCATATGATATTTGTCTTCGTCTGGCTTACTTCACTTAGTACGATAATCTCTAGGTCCATCCATGTTGCTGCAAATGGCATTATTTCCTTCTTTTTAATGGCTGAATAGTATTGCATTGTGTATGTACCACAGCTTCTTTATCCACTCATCTATCAATGGATAGTTAGATTGTTTCCATGTCTTGGTTATTGTAAATAGTGCTGCAGTGAACATTGGGGTGCGTGTATCTTTTCAAATTATGGTTTTCTCCAGATATATGCCCAGGAGTGGGATTGCTGGGTCATATGGCAGCCTCGAAGATCTTTAAATTAACCAGGTCTGCCACATACCTTTTGCTCTGTAAGGCAATGTATTCAGTTTCTGGAAATTACTATGAAGAATCTTGGGGGTGAGGATTATTCTGCCTACTTCAAAAGGTTATATAGAAATTCATTACAATATCTTGCAACTTTTCTGTAGGTCAGAAATTTTTTCAAAATTAAAGTCTTATTTAAAAAGTTTACAATGTAAAGAAATTGATAATGATTTAGGTCTAAAATTCTAGATTATAGTGATTATGACTGCATTGGAATATAGGGAAAAAATAAAAATGGACTAGTGAAAAACTTCCACCAGGAATTCATAAACTTAATTTATAAGGTTAAAAAATTATGTATGTGTGTAACTTACACACGTATTATTTTCCATATTTATAAACCTTATAAATACATGTATGTATATATATATGGATACAAAACTTTTGGGGGCAGAGTTTTCACTTACTGAAACAAATACAACATGCACACAAGCTCTCTGCTCACTTTCTCTTTTTTGCAGGCTGGCACCAGAACTGATCTCTCTGACGGCCAGGTGGTCATGTTTAGAAAGATCTTTCATAACGCAGAGCTCCAGCGTCACCTACTCACGTCGTTTTTTTCTAGTACTTTAACACTTTTTATCTACAATCATTACGGTTCTAACTTTTCCTTCCTTCAGATGATTAGCGGCTTCTCCTAACATGACTTTGCATAACATGACTTTGTCCTAACAGCTTGTCCTTCTCATGAACAGTAAATGCTGCTTTTATTAAATATTAAATAACTCAACGGTATTTTGAAATAGTAGTCTCTCATCTGCTTCTCTGAGTTGCTGGTTTGGTGTGGTCAGTGTTTGCTTTTTGTTAGCCAAGTAGGTCTTGGGATGACTATACGCTGAATGAAATCATAATGCATTTGCTAAGTACGATGAATCATGTCTGCATCAGTCTCTGGTGATATTTAGTACTAGGATTGAAAGACGCTAGATTATTATTATTATTTTTTAATAGACCTAAAAGGCAATTTAAACATTCATGGGTGTGCTGCAGAAAGGCTCATAAAACTGACTTCCCAACTTATTGTGCAGGGCCTCTGAGTCACATTTTAAACCCAAGTTGTAATTTGGCAGTAGAAAGTTTCAAGTATTGGGGCCCAGAGTATGTGACTAGCAACTCAAGGCAAGCGTCCTGAAAACTGCCTCTATCACTGAAAACATGACAATCGCACAGAAAACTGTGTTTACGTACTGAATTTCTGGAGTAATTATTTTGGTTAAAAAAAAATAGGAAGGAAGGGAGGAAGTAAGGAAGGAAGGAAGGGAGAAAAAGGAAAATCATTCACCTAATTCCCTCTATGGTTATCATAGTACATGAGGGACTAAGTACAGTAGGCTCTGGGACCACATAACTCAACATAAATAGTTGTTTCATCAGTCTTTGTGCAAATTATGTTACAATCAAGAAATGTCAAACTTCTGATTAATGCTTTTCAACTCCAAAGAACAGGGGCATTGAAGTATGTTGACAAAAATTAGAATTTTACTGGATTCAATTCTAAGTCTATGAATATTTTCATCCTTGACATTGTGTTCTTTAAATAATGTTTTCAAGGATGAAATAACATAAAACATAAAACTGTAAGTTTTTATGTCAACTCTGTCTTTCATCTCCTTGTCTTCTCACCCACCCTTCCTCTCACATGTCCTGGACAAGACACTGGGTCCAGTGATGCCTTTGTTATTATTACAGCATTTCATGTATGTACCTTGGTCAAAGATAACCTAATGCCTAGGCTTTTTTTAAAATAAACTTATAAACATGTCAAATATGCTAATGTACAAATTTTGAATGAGGTCATCAGTTTTTGAAAATGAAGTAAAGCTTTTTTCCCCAGAATTTATGAAACAAATACATGAGCTAACCACCCCAATATAGGTAAGTAAAATAATTTTGAAAAGGTTATTTCTTCTGATTTATCTTCTAACACTGTAAGAGTCATAATAACTTTGCCGTGCACACTGTTAAATGATTTATTAATAAAATCATCTTTTTATCAAACCCAATGACATGGAAAAATTCAGTGTCATTTATTATCTGAAATGTGGATTTTAGCTTGAAAACTGCATGGAAAATGCTACCAAGGTGACATTCAGTCCCCGTTGCCTGGGACCATTCTGGTTTGCCCCTGTTGTCGTGGCATAATAACACTCTTAAAGTGTCCTGGTTTGTGATAATAAATTATACAGTCACTCTACTCATGACCCGTTCTTTTGATTTTAAATGATAAGAATTTTCCAACGTGACATCTAGATAGATTGCAAAAGCATTTCTTTTCCAGACATTTATAAATATTTGTTGTTTGTAGCTGTACAAGATATAGAAAAGGTAATTGACCTCGGTCATTCAAAAAACCAACAGGAGTGTTATTGTCAGCAAGGCAAAATCTTTACTTGCAATACTAGCCTTTTCTCTGGAAATTCATTTAACCATCAAAATCATTTAACCATTAAAAGGACACTTTTTTTTTTTTTTAATAATGAAGAAGATAAATTGAGACTTGCCACTGAAAGGACAAGACAAAGGAAAGCTGAGTTTGGTTCCACGCCAATCCTCTAACAAATCTTGTGACCGTTTAGGAGCAAGTTCTTAAAAGTGCTGGGTTTATTTCCTTATTTCCAAGAGTTGATCCAGATCAAGGGTTTTCAACCGTTGGTCTGCTAACCACTCCCGACCAGTATGAAGGGTTCACCAGTCTGTGACATAACACAAAAAAGTAAAATAGATTTTTGTGGAGTTCAGTTTATTCCACATAAGCCTTTGTGTTCTACCCTGAGATGACTTACGTGCTTAATATATTTTGATGTGAAAATAGTATGAGGAAGTTAGTAAATTCCTTAATATGTTTGATCCTATTCATTGACACATTTTATTTATCTACATTTTGTGTGCTAACGCAAAGGAGTAGTTATGCAAAACAGTTATGATGAGCTGGTAAACACTGTGCTTAAACGGTGCTTCCCCTCCGTTACGATGCGTGGAAACCCAGCCTTCACGTCTTTATGCTTTGAGTGAACGTGTTCTCATTGATTCTAATTACATTGGATGGAAACAACGTACAAAGAAAAACATGAGAACATGAGTAGACTTTAAAGGCCTACTTATGCATCAGGATTTGTGAAAACTCAGTGACTCAAAATGGTAACAGAAATGAACCGTTACTGCTCAAACTTTACCTGACATTAGAGACAAAGCCTTAGAAAGAAGGTAAGTGTGCTTTTCTATTGGGAAGGCGCTTCTTTTGTGAGTGCCCAGGTGCCCTCTTTAAGCTCAGAGCAAAATTTCATAGGATGTGCTTGCTTTTATCCTGCTGATTGTCCTTGTCTGGCCGTTGGAATAGACACAGCACCACTGTGGGAGGTCATCCCACCAGCTTTAAGGAAAGGATGAGAGGGCTAGAAAAAAGACGAGAAGCTTTCATTGCGCTAGAGGAAGCGACTTCAATACTCAGCCTGGCAGAAAAGCCTTTGAAAGCATGAAAAGACATACCATGGGTTCTATTAATAGCAAGTTTAATGTATAAAGATGGGGGAAAATGCCCAGAAGGAGGAAGAATTAGTATATTATGAACATTGTCAGTAAACCCATTTAAAGTCTTCAATCTAATGACTAGTTAGAATCCATTTTGAACAAAGAAATAATATGAAAAAATGGGTGATCTTTCTTTTGTCTGAGAAAAAAGGCTGGCAAAGGAAGCAAACCTTGAAAATACAAAATACGGTACTTGGGAACCCAGAGCAATTTTCCCTACTAAACTATGAATCCGTGAACGTTCACTGAGCACCCACTCTACCCCGCATGCGGGGCAGCTAAGGAGCCCTTGATCCTCGCATCCACCTGGGGAAGTTTTTGTCCAGGGCTCAACTAGGAGCCAGCCGAGCAACGTGGGATCGTGTTATTAGGATGAGGTCCATGTTGTGGGTCCTCAGTGCAGTGAGTCTCTAGATTAACCAGCTCACAGAGAGGGGTTATTCGTTAGAGAAACCTTCACAGGGGAAGTGAAATTTGAGCTGAGTTATGAAGAAAAGCATTTGGATAGAATTTAGGCAGAGGAAAGACATCTAAAGGAGAGGAAAACGTAAAGTGAATTCATGAAGCTGGGTGTGAGAACTGACTATAGGAGCTTGTCAGGAAAGTCGCCCAATTTGAACCACTAATGGTAACCTCTGGATAATCTTTCTTTGTTTGGTAAGCTTAGAAATGTCAAAACAATCTAGAAAATAGAACTGTATAAAATTAAGAGGCAGTGTCCCCGAACTTTCCCACCCATGACTTATTCCCAATTTGTGGCCAGTTTTGAGTTTGTCTTTGAGATGTTTTCAATGCCTTTATGACTCTATTTACTATATCTCATATGTTTATACACATATCATTATTTTCTGTTTTTTAACTCTCTTAAAAATACTTAACATATAATAGTTATATTTTCCCACCTTTTACCTTGTATCTTTTCACAGCTGCTTCATATTCCTTCCTAGAGATGTACCCTAATCAGGCAGCCTTGTCCCATTGATAAACGGGTTGTTGCTGAGATTCTGCCAGTACAGTTTTAGGATGAGTAGAACAATATGCAGCATGTGTGGGCGTGCCACCACGTGTGCATATGCTTAGAAGTGGAATTGATAAATCAGGGCAAACTCTTTTTTCAAATGTCATAGATGTTGCCCCCTATATTATTCCAATTTTTAACCCCATCAACAGTGTTTGGAGAGGAAAGGTGGAAAAGAGTTTCAGACAAGACAAGGGAGTAAAAGCTAGAGTGAGAAGCTGGGAAACTGGCAGGGAATCTTTTGAATCTCTTTAAGTTGATTCAGACCCAGGGAATTTCAGAGCAGCTTTGGGACGCAAGTGTGTCGAAAGCAATGAACTACAATAGCCAAGGTGGCATCTCTGGAAATGTTTTCTCTACTAGTTTGTAAAGTTATCTTTGGCGTGAAAAGTAACTGTTAACCTCAGCTGGGCAGAGAGAGGGTCCCTGGAGCAGGAATTGTGTCCATCACAGTGAACTGGTCTCAGAATAACAATTTTCACAGGAGGACGGGAGCAAGCAGGGCTATTTCTACATGAATGGTCCAGCCTCACCATGGAGACAAAATGGAGCCACTACAGGTTCTGGTCCATTTTACTCACTGTTCTGATCCATCCTCTGGCCTCTTGGTTTACTTTGTTCAGTTTGTAACTGTCCCTCGTGTTTCCATTCGTAAACAAGTTCTCGAAAATCGTCCATGTGCAAAACAAGAGCATCTGAGAAAATCTCCTCATCCTGATTCTAAGGAAATTTTGGTTTGGATAATTTGAGGCTAAATAAAGCAAGCGAGGAACTGCACAGAAGAACAATAAAAGGCTCCCTAGCATAACGGGAGGAAAAGAAAAAAGAAGAGTGTTTTAGGTGGGATCTGCTTTTCACTTTGATGAACTTCAAAGAAATGTGGTTTCTATGAGTGACATAAAAGAAGTTGATATAAGACAGGTGGTATAAGAGAAAAGGTCAGACCAAGACTGTGAAGACAGCATCAGTAATATGGAGGACAAAAATGATAAGATCTCTCAGAATTCAGAGGAAGGGACAAAGGGCTGAAAACAACCAGAGGTATATTTTACAACAAGACCATGCAGATGCTAACTACCTACCTACTTAACTGGCTAATTGGTCCTCTGTAAGACAAAGTGAAAACTTTGGAATAAGACAAATATTCAGAGACACAGGAGAGGGAGGGGGACAGGGTGGGGAGGACAAAGTCTGTTTACACAGCTGAAGAGTAAAAGGTACCAGGGAAAATGATTGGGGTGAGGAAATCGTGTTCAAGGAAAAAGACCTAACGCAGCTTTACAAGAGTCTTTTACTGGACGAACAATGAATCTCATATGATTCTTGGTAGAAACAGAAGTTAAAGAGAAAAGAAAAATTGTTACAAGAATAAAATTAGACTATCATCAGATATCATCCAGGGTGTCAGAATAAACACCGGAAGTATGAACTGGCAACACAACAACAACAAAATCCAAACACCTTAAAACAGTTGAATAAAGGACGGAATTTGTCTTTGACTTACTTCAGTTAGCGTACTGCCCTCAAGTCCATCCCTGTTCTTGCAGATGGCAGGATTTGTGGAAGGGAAAAACAAAAAACCCCAAAACACCGAACTCACGGGAAGAGAGGTTTACGGTTACCAGAGGTGGGAAGTGGGTGAAGGCAATCAAAAGGTCCAGACTTCCAGTTATAAGACAGAGAAATCCTAGGCCTGTAACGTACGCCATGGTGACTGTAACTAGCGTGTAGTGGGTTTAGAAGTTGCTAAGGGGGAAAACCCTAAGAATTCTTATCACAAAAAAGACTTCCTTTTCTCTTGTATTTTGGGGGGCAGAATATTTGAAGTGGCGGGTGTTAACTATGCTTATTGTGGTAACCAGTTTGCAATTTATGTAAATCTAGTCACTTACCTGGTGCTGTATGTCAATTACATCTCAAAAAAAAAAAAAACTGAAAGAAAAAACTAAAGGACAGGAATGGGCAATTCATAGGAAAATATATGATAGAGAGAAGTTTAAACCCGTCAGATAAGGACAGTGCTCCAAATACAGTGCTGACTGAGCTAAAAAGTTGATATTTTTAACACCCTGTTAACAATAATTCAGTCTGGGAGTGTCCAGGGTTTCATGCAATGAACAGCTGTTAGGGTCACAGATTTATTTACTTCTCCTTCTGGGACTGAGCCTTGATGTTCCTTTGCCTCTGCTCAGCCTGTAAACTCAGAGGAACTGGCCCCCCTAGAGGACAGGGCTTGGTTCAGAGATGGGACCGCCTACGTCAGACCAGGTGAGATTCGATGAGAGGACCTCTGCTGACACTCCCAGGGAGACCCACCCCTTTGCTGGATTCAGTGCTGCAGTGGTGTGAGCCTGGAGTTGCTGGGGGTGGCTGTGGGACAGTTACCACAATGGGATGGGGCAAAAACTCAGACGGGGCAAAGCTTAAGCAGTGGGTTCCGGTGGTGGCATTTTAGCCCAGAATGAGGACACATCCCAAGTCACTTAGAAGTAAAAAAGGTAAACATCTAAAACCCTTGAGTGGCATGAGCCAGGGAGTTCTCCAATGAAGGATCTTAATCAATATGTGTAAGTGCCCTTCACCCCGAATTCTAGGAGTATATGCCAAAGTCTAAGACTAACAGGTACACGTGTGTGTGCTGTCTACCACACAGACAGTTTTACAATAAATTACAATTGTGTTTACTAAGAGATAGCATAACCAGAGAGTGGACAAACCTTGGAATTTTAAAGTGACAATGTAAACGTTATATGACTAATGATACAATTGCAAAGGCAGCCTTTTTATTTCTTATTAAAAATTTTTTTTTGTTGGAGTATAGCTGATTTACAATGTTGTGTTAGTTTCTGGTGTACCGTAAAGTGATTCAGTTATACATATATATATTCTTTTTCAGATTCTTTTCTATTATAGTTTATTACAAGATATTGAATATAGTTCCCTGTGCTACACAGTAGGTCCTTGTTGTTTATCTATTTTATATACAGTAATTTGTATCTGCTAATCCCAAACTTCTAATTCATCTCTTCCCCCCGCACACCCCTTTTTCCGCTTTGGTAACCATAAGTTTGTTCTCTATGCCTGTGAGTCTGTTTCTGTTTTGTAAACAAGTTCATTTGTATCATATTTTAGATTGCACATATAAATGACATCATATGATATTTGTCTTTCTCTGCCTGAGTTACTTCACTTAGTATGAACATCTCTAAGGCCATCCATGTTGCTGCAAATGGCATCATTTAATTCTTTTTATGGCTGAGTAATATTCCACTATATACATGTAACACATTTTCTTTATCCATTCCTCTGTCAGTGGACACTTAGGTTGCTTCCATGTCTTGGCTATTGTGAATAGTGCAGCTATGAACACTGGGGTGCATGAAAGGCAGCCTTTTCAGATGCTATTAATCTAGGCCTGACTCCATCTGGCCTTGTTCTACACAAACTGTACCTGGAGTCTGGGTGGTTTTAAGGCTGAGCACAGATTTTTCCTCCCTTTGTTTCTGATGGAAATGTTGTCCTCAGAGTTCTCTTTGGGTGGAACTCAATTGAGAACAGGATTTGGGGTTTGGATGAAGACATTGGTCCTTGTTACCTTTTTCTATTCTCAGCAGTAATCTCTGACTAATGGGTTTCTGGGAGTTTTTATATTTTTATTTTACTCCCTCAGGTTCTCTCCTTTTTCCAAATCTTATCAAATAAGGACGAGTCAGAGAGGCAGGATAAGCCCAAGGTGATGTCTTTGTAAGGAGGTTCCCAAAGGTGAAAACCTTCAGGGACTCTGTGGAAAGTCAGAAGTGTGGGAATCAGAGGTGATGTTATGGGGAATGAGGGTTGGGGCATCACAGGTCTTCCTACTGTATGTATATTCAGGGTGGGAATTGTAACCCCAGAGGCCGGAGTGCTTCAGGGAGAAACAGAGGTGGGGTTTCGGAGGTCTGTGCAGAAGATTTGCAACAGCTGATATTTTCAACTCAAGAGTGGAACATTAATAAATGGGTAACACAGTCGTTCCTAGGAAGGTCCAGAAGAGGTTGGACAGAAAGCAGCTTTAGGAAATGTAGTTCTGGGGCGTCCTCATCTCAGTGTGCCCCACACTGGTGTCTAAAAAGGACAGAACCTCTGAGCTAAACCAGCTTCCACATTTTACAGGTAAACAGAAAGAACGTTGATGAATGTGTCAAGAATTCTTCTGAAAGGGGAAAACCGTTATCCTTGACAGAACGTCAAAATTGGTTTCGTAAAGTTGAATTACTTCAGGTCAAGTGCGTTTGAGATTCCCTCAGTGGAAAGAATAATAAAACTGCCAAGTGCAAGCTATTCTTTATCCTTAGTTTTTGAGTGGATCTGCCACAAAAATAAAAAGAATTGCAACTGTTGAATAGCAGCTTTAAAGTTGATTATTCTAGATGGTTATCAGGATTTGTCTAACACAAAACAAAAAGCTACCCGTTCCGACAGTTTAGTGTGTGTTTCATGCATTCTTACTTTACCAGATTGGCAAAAGAAACACATCATTTATCGTTTTACTTGTTTTTGTCATTTAAAAATTATCACTAAAAGATGTATGGTTAAAGGTCTTTGAATAAAGGCAATGGCTTTCCAGCTCTTCTTGCTTTCAGCGAAGTGAACTAAGGCTTGATTAGTTTGGGGAACAGCAGTACCCTGAGAAAGACCCACCAGTGACCACAACCTAATAACCAACATTTTGTTTTCATTCTTATAATTGTTTTTTTTCTTTTTCACTTAATTCATTATTATCTAATGAAAGAAAGCAGCAAAATAAGAATTCCTTGCAGCAAAATAAGAATTCTTTAACACTCGAACATGTGAACTACTTTTTGTTTGTTTGTTTTGTCAAGGTTCTTGTCACTCTCAGACCAACAGATTGAGACCTTAAAAATGAAATTGTATTAAAATTCGATACGTGTAGAGGAATAGATCTTAAAAGGAAAATAGCATTTTTAGGTTCAGCTTAGGCAAAAGAAAAAAAGTTTTGATTTAGTATAATTATAACAGGAAACTGAGCATGAATCATAAAAGTCAAAGTTCCCCTGGCAAGTCTCTTCCGCCCTGTTAGTCTAATACACTTGTTTTTTTGTTTTTCCTATGACTTTTAAAAAATCATTTTTTAAACTGACATAAAATTTACATAATGTATCTACCATTTTAAAGCAAATGATTCAGGGGCATTGAGTACACTCATAATGTTGTACAACCACTATCTCCATCTAGTTCCAAAGTAGTTTGCTCCCTCCAAAGTGATTCCACATCCATTAAATTACTCCCCTTTCTCCGGTCACCACCAATCTTCAACCTGTGTCTATGGTTTTAGCTAACCATATAGATATTTCATATAAAAGGAATCACACGATGTTGATATTTTGTGCCTGGCTCTTTTCACTCAGCATATTATTTCCAAGGTTCCGCCACGTTGTAGCATGCATTAGTACTTCATTCCTTTTTATGACTAATATTCTGTTGTGTGTATATCCTACAATTTGTTTATCCACTGACTCATCAGTGTGCATTTGGGTCACTTACACCTTTAGGTTATTGTGAATAGTGCCACAATGAAGGTGTGAGCACCTGTTTTACATTTTTGGCTTGTACACCTTGCATTTCTGAGATAAACTCCACTTGATCATGGTGTATGATCCTTTCCATGTGCTGTTGGATTCTGTTTGCTCATATTTTGTTGAGGATTTTTGCATCTATGTTAATCAGTGATACTGGCCTGTAGTTTTCTTTCTTTGTGACATCTTTGTCTGGTTTTGGTATCGGGGTGATGGTGGCCTCGTAGAATGAGTTTGGGGGTGTTCCTCCCTCTGCTATATTTTGGAAGAGTTTGAGAAGGATAGGTGTTAGCTCTTCTCTAAATGTTGGATAGAATTCGCCTGTGAAGCCATCTGGTGTTGGGCTTTTGTTTGTTAGAAGACTTTTAATCAGAGTCTCAATTTCAGTGCTTGTGATTGGTCTGTTTATATTTTCTATTTCTTCCTGCTTCAGTCTGGAAAGGTTGTGCTTTTCTGAGAATTTGTCCATTTCTTCCAGGTTGTCCATTTTATTGGCATATAGTTGCTTGTAGTAATCTCTCATGATCCTTTGTATTTCTGCAGTGCAATTGCCACTTCTCCTTTTTCATTTCTAATTCTGTTGAGTCTTCACTCTTTTCTTCTTGATGAGTCTGGCTAATGGTTTATCAATCTTGTTTATCTTCTCAAGAACCAGCTTTTAGTTTTATTGATCTTAGCTATTGTTTCCTTCATTTCTTTTTCATTTTTTTCTGATCTGATCTTTATGATTTCTTTCCTTCTGCTAACTTTGGGGTTTTTTTGTTCTTTCTCTAATTGCTTTACGTGTAAGTTTAGGTTGTTTATTTGAGATGTTTCTTGTTTCTTGAGGTAGGATTGTATTGCTATAAACTTCCCACTTAGAACATCTTTTGCTGCATCCCATAAGTTTTGGGTCATCATGGTTTCATTGTCATTTGTTTCTAGGTATTTTTTGATTTCCTCCTTGATTTCTTTAGTGATCTGTTGGTTACTTAGTAGTGTATTGTTTAGCCTCCATGTATTTGTATTTTTTACAGATTTTTTCCTGTAATTGATATCTAGTGTCATAACGTTGTGGTCGTGAAAGATACTTGACACAATTTCAATTTTCTTAAATTTACCAAGGCTTGATTTGTGACCCAAGATATGATCTATCCTGGAGAATGTTCCATGTGCACTTGAGAAGAAAGTGTATTCTGTTGTTTTTGGGTAGAACGTCCTATAAATATCAGTTAAGTCCATCTTATTTAATGTGTCATTTAAAGCTTGTGTTTCCTTATTGATTTTCATTTTGGATGATCTGTCCATTGGTGAAAGTGGAGTGTTAAAGTCCCCTACCATGATTGTGTTACTGTCGATTTCCCCTTTTATGGCTGTTAGCATTTGCCTTATGTATTGAGGTGCTCCTATGTTGGGTGCATGCAGATTTACAATTGTTCTATCTTCTTCTTGGATTGATCCCTTGATCATTACGTAGTGTCCTTCTTTGTCTCTTGTAATAGTCTTTATTTTAAAGTCTATTTTTTTAAATAGACTAAACGCTTTTAATTTTAATGAAATCCAATTTATCCACTTTTTCTTTTGATCCTAATGCTTTTATTGACATAGCTAAGAATTTATTCTAAGTCAGAAAGATTTACTGCTGTATTTTCTTCAAACAGATGTATGGTTTTTGCTCTTATTTAGGTCAATGATATATTTAGAGTTGATTTTTGTATATTGTTTATGGTAGAGGTGGCCTTAGGCTTTCCAGTTTTCCCAGCATCAGTTTTTAAATGGTCACTATTCTTTCCCCATTTGATGATCATAACACCTTGTCAAAAATCAATTGGCTACCAAAGAGTGGTTTTATTTCTGGATTCTCAATTCTATTCCATTCTGTTTGTGCTGATACTACATTGTTTATTATTGTAGCTTTGTCGTGAGTTTTGAAAAGGAGACGTTACCTGTGAGACCGTCAGATTTGTTCTTTTGTTTCTATATTGTTTTGGCTATTTGATGCTCCTTGCAAATTCTATATGAACTTGAAGACTGAGTTTTCATTTCTGTGAAAAAGACTGGGAATTTTGATGGGGATTGCATTGAATATGTAGATTGCTTTGGGAGTATTGCCATCTGAAAAATTATTAAGTGTTCCTTATATGAACACTGCATATCTTTCTGTTTATTTAGACCTTTTTAAATTTCTTTCAAAAATTTTTTGTAGTTTTGAGTGTATAAATCTAACAGTTCCTTGGTTAAATTGATTCCTAGTCATTTGATTCTTTTGTATGTTGTTGTAAATGGACTCATTTTATTAATTTCTTTTTGGATTGTTCATTTCTGGCATATAGAAGCCTAACTGATTTTTGTGAGAAAATTTTCCACCCTGCAAATTTTCTGAGTTTGTTTATGAATTTTAGTAGTTTTTGAGTGGATTCTTTGTTTTTTTTCTATATGTAGAATCATGTCATTTTTGAATAAAGATTGTTTTACTTCTTTCTAGTGTGGGTGACTTTTATTTCATTTTCTTGACTAATTTCTCTGGTTATAACTTCCAGACAATGCTGAATAGCAGCGGTGTAGGTGAGCATTTTTGCCTTTTTTGTGTCAATTGAAATCATTATGTGGACTTTTTTCTCCTTCATTCTTTTCATGTATTACATTGACTGGTATTCTTATGTTGAACAAGCTTTGCATTACTGATATAAACACCACTTGTTCATGGTGTATAATCCTTTTAATATGCTATTGAATTTGTTTTGCTAGTATTTTTGATGAGGATTTTTTGCATCTATATTCATAAGAGAGATTGATTTCCTTCAAAAAGTAGTTCTTTAATTCTTAAAGGTAAATCCTAAGGAGTGATTGTGAGAATATCGACAACCTTATTAAAGAGTAGTCAAAGGATATGAAAAGACAGCTAACACAAAAGGGAATAGAAATAAATCTTTAATATAATTTCACATTAATCCTCAATTATAATGAGGAATGAAAAGTCAGCCTTTATCAAGATATAATTTTTTAACCATTAAGTTGACATACTCCTCAAATTGAAATATTCTTTATTGATAGAATTGGGGAGACTGGTTGCAGACATTCTTATATATCATTGGTATTGATGTGACCTGGTACAACATCTGTAGAGAGAAATTTGTCATTTTCTATCAAAATTGAAATGAATGAAACCTCTGACCCAGCAATGTTACTCCTGTGCATTTATCTGCAAATATAAGAACACAAATGCAAATTATGTATATATAATTTTACTCACTATTTGAAATATCAAAGATTGGTAACAAAATAAATGCTCATGAATACGGAATCAATTAAATATATCATATTATATTGAATAATAGAATGTCATGCTACTGTGAAAAAATAAGTACAAAACAGCTAAGTATAGAATGGTATATTAGTAGGCTACTATTTGTGTAAAATGGAAATTTAAGAATTTAAATTGTCTTGAAGTTTCTCGAAAATGTATCACAGGAAGCATAAATGACCTAAAAGCCTTCACCAACCACTTTGCCTTACAGTCTTATTTATCATGGTAGCTTCCTGCAGAAACTCTTAATTCTTCATAGCCCTTTCTTCCGGTCTCTCACATTGCATGTTGCTCTTTGTTTCCCCATCTCAACACTGCCCCCCAAAAGCCACAATGTGTCAAATTTTAATTATGAAGCACAATTTAACTTTTCTTTTCTTCCTTCAATTCTGGATTTCCTTCATGATCTCCATGAGTGTGAGAGCCTCAGGAGAGCAGGCAAGACAAAAATACCCTTAGGGGGCTTCCCTGGTGGCGCAGTGGTTGAGAGTCCACCTGCCGATGCAGGGGACACGGGTTCGTGCCCCGGTCCGGGAGAATCCCACATGCCGCGGAGCAGCTGGGCCCGTGAGCCATGGCCGCTGAGTCTGCGCGTCCGGAGCCGTAACGGGAGAGGCCACAACAGTGAGAGGCCCGCGTACCGCAAAAAAAACCACCAAAACCCAAAAAAAAACCCTTAGGCCTGGTGGGCTGGCAATGTGCTTAATGGGAGGCTGCGCATTCTTTTGGTTGTCTCTTATGCGTGAAAAGACAAAGGAATCTGTGAAAAACTGATGCAAGAGCTAACCAGATGTTTAAAAAACTATCAAAAAATTGAGTGTATTTATTTCTGTAGACCAACAAAATTGAGCCAGAAAATATAATGGAGAAAGGCCATATTTACTTTAAGTACAAGAGACATCAATCACTTAGCAGTTAAGGTTTGAAACCTTTATAGTTTAACAGAGAAAAGGCCATGTTTGCTTCATCACCATGCAGGACGTGTAGAGGGACAGTCTGAAAACAGGATTCCACTGCCAGGCTTCTCTCCCTGCGTCAAGGGCTAGAAGACACTTTTCTTCCCCCAAAACCTGATGGTTGAATGGGCGCATTCTGTGTACCTGGACCTGATCTTTGAATCTGAGCTAGAAGAAACACAATTTCAGTTGGAAAACCTGTCATCTCAAAGATAAAGCTGCCTCCCTGTATTTGAGACTTGAACAAGTAAGCAGTGTTTGGCAGGAAAGAGCGCCCTGGAGGAGGCCCCTCTGTCTTGTCACTAACCTTACAGCAGGTGCCCGCACACTCTGCTCATCTCCAGACCAAGCCACACCTTTCAGATCTTTTCATCACACAGTACTTTGCCTAACCTGTTGGTTCTTTCCGTAGATCAAAGAAGTAGAAATGAAGTAGAAATGAGGAATAAGTAAGTAACAAACGACCAGATCTCTTCCCTAGCTTCCCCTTCAGTCATCTTGCGAACACACTGTGTGAATAAGATAGCGTCTAAAGAAAGACCAAGAGGAGTTGATAAGTCTGCACAAAGCGGGGGATGGCAATCACTTTCACCCCCCATCTCAATGATTCACTGAGATCACTTCCCTTTTTCCTTTGAAAACCTTCATGGCCGAGCAGAAGCTTCAGAGAGGGTTTTTGGGGACACTGAGTCCACCGTCTCCCCAGGTTCCTGGGATTCTGATTAAAGGCAACTTTCCTTTCTACCAACTTTTGCGACTATTAATTTTTTTCAAGCCGCTGGACCTGACTTGTTAACAAACACTCTGACCTGAGGGTTGTCTTGTGGGAAGCGTGCAATTCAAATGGAAGCAAAGTTTCTAGGTGGAAACTGCCCAGAGGGTAAACAGAAAGTAGGGCCATGCTACTGGCGGCTCTTTTTTTGCAGGTGTGGATGGACACTGTCATGTAGCTATAGAACATTGTGGATTCAGAGATCTGGGTGGTTTTCCTTGAGCCCTTGCTGAATACGTGTCAGGAATGAGCAGAAGCAGAGGTGCCCGTAATTGTTCTGCAAGCGACTTTGTGAGGTTTTCATGAGTAGGGTTACTTCCGGTCTTAGGTGACAGTTGGTACAGAAATGGGGACAAGTCCACGTCCCCCACTGTGGCATGGCACCCAACACTAGTCCTGTCACCACGGGGGTGGCAGCTTTGCAGGGTTGCCTGTGTAAACTGTTTGAAAGGACTTTGATGTTCTCAGGTGGGGCTCAGCCCAGAGGTGGGAGCTGAAGGTTGTAGAAGGGGATCCTCTCTGGGCACGGGTGCGACTCTCCTGATTAACTAGTAGACATGGAGGAAGACCCAAGTTCAAAGAGTTGGGTGTTCCAAGTCCTTTTATTTGGGGGTATTACAGATATCAGATTTTACGTATACTCTCTCGCTATGAAATGTGCCTCTGTGGCTTCAAGAACAGGCAAATTTACATGGAGTCATAAGGAGAGCAGACTACATGGAGGATAGAACCCACCAATCTTAAATTGCACTTCTAGTTATAGTAAAATCTCTGTTATCCTGAGCTCATCTTATTGATTTAATAAAATGCTCATCAGAGTCACTTCTCACCCCTGCCCCCAATAAGGTTGTAAGATGGAAGAGAAAGTTCTGGTAACCATCTCTCTTCCTCGTTACACTTTCCACAAAGAATGTTAATCATTTCTTGTGTACAGTTCACAAAATTTATATGCAAAACATAAATGTTTGATCTTGTTTTAAGCAAGTGATATAACATTATACTAACTTATCTTGCTTTGTCACTCAATATTGGGGAATCCTTTTCTAGCAGCGTATTTAAATCTAGTTCATTCTCTGATTGTATCTTAAGTTTTTTATATAGGTATTATAATTTATTTTTTCAGTTCTTATTGATTTACCTTTGAGTTTTGAATTGAAACAATTTCTTAAAAATTAAGTTGGATCCTAATTTTACAGCAAAAAAATGATGATAGAAATAAAGAGAAAAATACATGTTTAATAATCCAGGGTTCGTGTATTGATCAAATCTAGGGAAGAATAATACATTCCTTATATTGAAGCTATAGATTACTCACAAAGAAAAGATTGACAGATTCAAATTTTATATAATTCAGTATTTTACAAAAACTTTTAAATGATGTTTAAAAAACCCCCAGCATTTACAGGAATAATTTTTGGATGCATTTAAGAGAATTTTTGGATGCATTTAAAAGAATATAACATTGCATTTGGTCAATGTTATATCAATTTTTTAAGTAAATGAATTAGTCCTAGGTTATTTAAATGACTCAGTGACATTTATGAGACATCCAAGTTCCCAAGAGACAGTGGACAAAGTGCATTTCCCAAAAGAGGAAATATTTATGGTAAACAGATATCATCTTCAGTAGCAATGAAAAATATAAATTAAATTATTGCAGACCAACATCAAGAAGCAACATGAAGTCAATAAATATGATGAATGTAATACTCAGAAACAATGAAAGCCTCAGTGATATAATACGAAGAAACTGAATACAAAACAGCAACCATTCAGTGACAACAAATCATTAAATATATATTCTTACAGGGTCTCAGAGATGAAATAAAAGTAGTTGTTTTATGATGTGTTTATGTGTAATTATTTTAAATCTGTAAATATTGAAATTGTGTGTTATTCTTAATTTTAAAAAATAAGAAGAAACATTTAAGTATGAAATTCTTACGTCTGTCATTCACCTTTAAAGCATCAGCATTCTGTAATAGTTAAATCTCTGTGCTCTCTCTATGTTGTGAGGTTTTCCATCAGGCACTATTCTATTTGCTGCCAGGAAGCATTTCTAATTCATCCTAGTGGCCTGAACACAGAGTGCCAGTTTGTACGAGAATCAAAATACACAGGTACTAACTGACAAAATTGCCAATTAAAAAAAAATGAATCTGTCCATCTTTTGGTCCCTAGATGCTGGGGGGAATATTTAGGGCCAATAAAGTAAAGGTAGAGCTTTTCAGAAGCTGGGTGATTTCCATTTTTGCAAAATCCTTGAATATTAATAGAAAGGTAAGGAAAACCAAAACAGAAGACAACAGGTGTTATACAGTGTACTAGTTTGCTAGGGCTGCCAAAACAAAATACTACAGGCTGTTTAATTTTAAACAATTAAAACTATTTAGTTGTATTAAACAATACAAGTTTATTTTCCTACAGTAGTGGAGGCTAGAAGTCCAGGATCAGGTGTAGTAGACTTGATTTTGCCTGAGGCCTCTCCCCTGGCTGGCAGACGGCCACCTTCTCACTGTTCTCGCGTGGTCTTTTCTCTGTGCACATGCATGCCTGGGGTCTCCTCCTCTTCTTACAAGGGCACCAGCTGTACTGGACTAGGGTTCCATCCTCATGACCTCACTTAACCTTAATTACCACTTTAGGTGCTGTATCTCCAAATATAGTCATATTGGAGTTCAGCCCTCAGTGCATGCTTTTTGTGGGGAACACAGTTCAGATTGTAACGTACAGCGTATTTAAATATGACTTTGAATAAACTATCATATTCAATAGCACATTTTATAGAAAATATAATAAACATTTATTTATTATAACTTTGTTTGAAGGTAATACCACAAGGTAACATCTCAGAATCTTTGTGACCAGAAGTCCTAGGTCAGGTGACCATACTGCTCCCTCTCTCTCTCCTGTGATCTCCCAGGATGAGTGGTACCTAGATCCTGAAGCTGCCGGTAAAGAGTCCAGGTGGTGCACTCAGGATGTGTATTGGGGTTTGCATCTTTGTATGAAACTTGGGCAGTGGGAAACAGAAGATGGGAGACAGCTGAGCAGCTGAATCCCCCTCTATTTTCTCTTTAGTGAACTGCACTCAGAGAGTAGTACCCTTGGGCCCTCCTGGAAATCCTTCCAGAGAGGTTTCAGGCGGAGTGAAGTTGAGTGAACTCACCTTTGTATCTGAGCAGCAGCCAGTGCAGCAATGCATTGTGTCACTTTGCTTCACTCTTGTTTTTTGTTCCCTTTCTTTCACCTTGTGTTTCCTCTTCAGGCTTGCACCCTCCCAAATAAAGTGTCAGCATTTTAATCCCTGCCTCAAGCTCTGCTTCTAACTCAGAAAACGCAGGTTAATACAATCGGTGTGTGAAATGGTTCTAAAGGACAAATGCTCAGGATGAGATTCAGGGCTCGATTCCCCATCCGTCTGAAACCATCCACTGTGGATGGTAAGAAGGATGATGATAACTCTTGGAATGCAGTTGCACCAAGATGACTTAAACTTGCACCTGGTTTAATTGAAAGGAAGTGCAATGGAGGGCAGGTGTGGGAAGATCAATTACGAGAAGAGAGTGATAGGCTTGGGACAGCACATTTCCATCTTAAGACAGTCTCTGAAGCCACAGCCCTTCTGGCAGCTGTAGAGGACCTCTTATTCTGGCAGCTTCTGGCGGACTCTACTGAAAATCTGGCCAGGAATCTGACTGCAAGGGAGACAGGTCTGCAAAGAAGACTAAACTGTGCAGACTTAGCCCATCTCCTGGATCACATCAGGGCCAAGAGGAGGGCCCCATAACCTGGGGTGAACACATTTCGGAAGACAAATCTGAGAGTCTCGAGCCCCTAAATTATCCTGGAGTCCACTTCACCAGGAGCAGCCCCCTCTCGCTACATAAGCCCTGTTCTCCAAGCCGACAGCTGAGGCTGAGCACTTCGCAGCCCACGTCGGGGCAGAGGTTACCCACAAGGAATTGAGGGCATTGCAGGACGCGACTAATCTGCGCGATAAGGCCCGGGATCATGTGCAGGAGGGGCCCCGAGGGCGGGAGCCTGTGGGCCGGAGGGCTCAGCTGGGGGGAAACGGACCCAGAGGGCTGCCCGGGACCACTTGGGTAACGACTCGTTGAGATCGCGCAGGAGCAGAGACTGCTGGGAGGGAGGGGTGGGGTGAGCTGTGTTGTCTGGTGCAGGGGCAGCACTCTGGGGGACTGGAGGAGACCAGGAGAAGGCGGTCTCCGTCAGGTCTAGACTTGGCTTCGTCCCCACCCATTGGCCCCGCGCTTCCCGCGCTGGGGACCGGGGTCCCCTAAGGCCCTGCCGGTCTCCGCCCCGGGCCCTTCCTAAGGGAAGGAGAGGAGCACGCCCTTGTGTGAGAACAGGCTCTGTCAGCCCAGGGGCTGGTCTCAGAGGAGGGGAGGTCTGCGTCCTGAGAGCTGGTGAAGGGGGAGGATGGGGGACGCCCAGCTGCATCCCTGACAGCGTCCGCGTGAGGGTCCCCGGCGCACGGAAGGGTATCTTATCTATTTATGTGCTATGTATGTCTGTATTTATAGACATGACGATTTTAATTTGTAAAGGGAATGGTGCTCTGAGATATAACTTGATGCTTTCATCTCCACCTGCCTACCCTATGTCTTCACCTTCACGTCTAAGAGATGCCTCAACCTCACCCACGTCCAAAGCCACGACTTTCTGCGGCCGCTCTCTTCCTGCAGGGCCCTCCCCAGAATGGACGCCTCTTCCTGTTTCTCAGCCCCAAACAACCGGGTCGTTTCCCGCTCCTTCCTCTTCCACAAGCTCCAGATCTCCGCCCGGGGAGAACTTACAACAGCAAGTGCGGGCGACACATCCTCTTCGTTAGCAGGTGGCAGCCCGGCAACTCCTGCGGAAGGTCCAGCAGAGCCGCAGTCACACCGGGCCACCCACAGAGCCGTGTGCCCTACTCCCTCCCACCAGCCCAGCTCTGCGGCTGCTGACGGGGCAGAAGGTATGGCGTCAGGCACAGCTGCAGGGGTGCTTGCTGCCTGCACGGGGTGTTTATATGAACCTCAGCCCAGGCACACCTGGGGAGGGCTGGCCGGCAGGGTCAGGCTGCCCAGGTCAGCCAATCCTCGCCCCTCAGGGGCTCAGAGTTGCAGAAAATGGGCCTTGCTGCACCGGCCAGGTCCAAGGAACAGGTGTAAGGCCCTGAGGGTAAGGATGGATATGGGGCTGCACAGGACATTTTATGTATGTTTTCTTTTGCTACTATAATTCCCACCATGAAACACACACCAGTTAGGGAGAACCAGATGTGGAATGAAACATTCAATACTACTAACTTTTTAAAGCATCCAGTCCCCATTTTGATATCATTTTATAAAACTGTGACAGGGACTGCAGGAATAAATGCTTTAATTTGTTTCTGTAATTTACCCAATGTCCCTGCTGAATTCAGAAGTATTCAAAGTTGGAGCAGGGCCATCCATTAAATGATGTGAGTCAGTTTGTAGCTTCAAGAAATGCCAGGTAAGGATTTGCCTGATGACCGAAAGCCTTTCAGGTTTGGATTCTGAGCCATGAAAACAAGACACTTATTTTGTATCTATAAGCCAAAATGTCACTGATGTTTAGAAGCTATTTTATTTTAAATGATTAAAAATTATAATATATAGTATAAATCCTGAATATTGTTTCTATAAATACTGAAAGCCATTGATGTCAAAGAAGGTATCCATTTATCAAATTAACATTTATGACTTTTATAATATTAATTTTCTTCTAATTGAATTATACTTCCTCAATCTGCCGAGATCAATTTCTTTGGATTCCTCTGAAGGATTATCTCTATATCATATTTCATAATTTTCTGCCACCTTTCCTGGAAGTAGGAACAGGCAAGTCGCTTTTCTATAAAAAGGCTAAATTTGGGTAATATGTTTTTGTAATATATTTTGTTTTTTCATAAATGTCCACAAGCGGGCCGATATATGAAATTTATATTTTCAGATCAAATAAATTAGAGGGTATTCAGTCACTTAAGTGTTTTTTTAAACATTTCCCGTCTTTGAGATATCTGCTAATATGGGAGAAATGATGAAAAATACATGGTCTCTGCCTTAAATTAGTTCACACAGTGTGGTTGAAAAGATGAGAATTAGTAAAATATATAATTCAATAAGATAATGTTAAGGGCCATAAGGGAGATAAAGATAAATTGTCATGAGAGTTCAAAAAAGGAATCGTTTTGTTTAGCTGAAATGGATCGGGGAGATTATTGCTTTTGAATATTTTTTATTTCAAAAATATTTCTGTACATTTTGAGCAAATTTACAAATGAGTATCTTAAAAAAGAAGTGGTTCTCCTCTAAATATTATAAGTAATGAATTTAATTTACTAATTCATTGTAATTATTAATTTAGTTAATTATTGGTAGCAATAATTATTATGTCTAATAAACAGAAACTCATAAAACAAAATGATAGGAACCAGATAATTATCTCTGACATATTCTTAAAAGTCCACAGGACAATTTGACTTCCAACAAATTTTTTTTAGTTATACATTCATACATCTCTTGCTTACATTCCCAAGCATCATTTCTAATAATTTCCAAGACCAGTAGTGATCAGACATTAACCATTATATAGATACTTTAATGACAGCCTGTCTCTGCCTGTCATAATCCTTTGCTTATATATATTCTTGACCTCTGCAATTAAATCCTTAGGCTGTTATATCCTTTTGTCCTTTTCACATGAAAGAATTGTAGCTTTTCTCGACTACAAATATGTCTCCAGCTCAGATCTATAATAAATGGTAACCTATCTTTCTTTTTTCTACCTAACACTTTTGAGATGTAGTTACTAGCTGTTCACCCTCTATGCTATGTCGGTCTTGTGCTACAGATTTTAAAATCTTTCAAAAAAACCTCCAAAGTCCTAAGCCTTAATTTTGGTAGAATTTAAAGCCCTTACTATTCCTCCTGGGAGTTTCCTACCAGTTTTTATTTTTCTATTTTTCACTGATGTGTTTTTCTTACTCTCTATCCAACACAGAATATCCCCAGGATAAATATAAACTTCACACATACTATGAAAATGCTTTGTCTAGCGGCAGGGACTCTGCAAGAACATTTGGAAAAATCTTCTTTTCTTTTCTGCTTTGACTTTCAGTTTTCTTTGTGAAATTCCAAAGAATAGCTCATGTGTTCCAATTCAGAAGAGTCTTATGGAAGGTGACAGCTTATGCCAGTATTTATTTCCCCTGCGGAAAAAAAACGGTGAACAAATAAAGCCCAGGTGTCTCTTTTCCTTGGTGAGAATACCGTAACTTCTCTGTTGGATCCAGTTTAGTCACAGGTCTGAAAGCAGAATCCAAAAATCTACAGTTTATTCATCTGACTTGTTTAATGAGTATTTTGAGACAATTGCAGATTGCTAAAATACTAACTTAATTCTTTTTTTATGTAAATTTATTTACTTATTTATTTTATATTTGGCTGCATTGGGTCTTCGTTGCTACGCGCAGGCTTTCTCTAGTTGTGGTGAGCAGGGGCTACTCTTCGTTGCGGTGCACAGGCTTCTCATTGTGGTGGCTTCTCTTGTTGCAGAGCACGGGCTCTAGGTGTGTGGGCTCAGTAGTTGTGGCTCGTGGGCTCAGTAATTGTGGCTCGTGGGCTCTAGAGGGCAGGCTCAGCAGTTGTGGTGCACGGGCTTAGTTGCTCCGCGGCATGTGGAATCTTCTTGGACCAGGGCTCGAACCCGTGTCCCCTGCATTGGCAGGTGGATTCTTAATCACTGCACCACCAGGGAAGCCCTAACTTAATTCTTAAAATGTGAAATTGTGTTGAAATTACAGAAAATTTTCAAGGCATATTCTCAATTTTATAATTTCATAATCAATGTACTGCTATGTAAATGTACAGAAACAAATTGGACCATATTTTAAGATAACAGACCATGATTTAGAACTTACTTTAGTAGTATTATAGAATAATCACCGTTCCCATTAATTAGAGACACAGTAACAGTTATTATTCATGTAAATACTTTTAAAAGTTGTTCAAGTCTCTTTGGGAACAGTATAGATTCTAAAAATGCACTACTCTTTACCATAATGCAAATTAATTCTTCCTGACAAGGATGATTTTGTTTTTTTTTTACAAAATGGTATTTTAAAAAATATCTTTATTGGAGTATAATTGCTTTACAATGGTGTGTTAGTTTCTGCTGTATAACAAAGTGAATCAGCTATACATATGCATATATCTCTGTATCTCCTCCCTCTTGCGTCTCCCTCCCACCCTCCCTATCCCACCCCTCTAGGTGGTCACAAAGCACCAAGCTGATCTCCCTGTGCTATGTGGCTGCTTCCCACTAGCTATCTATTTTACATTTCGTAGTGTATATGTGTCCATGCTACTCTCTCAATTCATCCCTGCCAGCAGGGGCAGAGAAGGAATGAAGATGTAGACGTAGAGAATGGACTTGAGGACATGGGGGGCAGGAGGGAAGGGCTAAATGGTATTAAAATAGTTTATTTTATTTGCATATACATTTTAAAATTTAAGTAGAGTTGATTTATAATATTGTGTTACTTTCAGGTGCACAGCAAAGTGATTCCGCTTTATATATATATATTTCCATTCTCAGTTATTATAAGATAATGAATACTGTTCCCTCTGTTATACAGTAAATCCTTGTTGTTTATCTACTATTATGTATACTAATGTGTATCTGTTAATCCCATACACCTCATTTATCCATCCCTCCCTGCCTTTCCCCTTTGGTAACCATAAGTTTGTTTTCCATGTCTGTGAGTGTGTTTCTGTTTTGTAAATAAATTCATTTGTATTATTTTTTAAGATTCCACATATAAATGATATATGATATTTGTCTTTCTCAGTCTGACTTACTTCACTTAGTGTGATAATCTCTAAGTCCATCAATGTTGCTACAAATGGCATTATTTCATTCTTTTTTATGGTTGGGTAATATTCATGTATATGTATGTGCCACATCTTCTTTAACCATTCATCTGTTGATGGATATGTAGGTTGCTTCCATGTCTTGGGTATTGTAAACAGTGCTGCTATGTACACTGGGGTGCATGCATATTTTCAAATTAGAGTTTTCATCTTCTCCAGTTCTATTTTTAGTATTTTTAAGGACCCTCCATACTGTTCTCCACAGTGGCTGCACCAACTTACATTCCCATCACCAGTGTAGGAGGTTCCCTTTCCTCCACACCCTCTCCAGCACTTGTTATTTGTAGACTTTTTGATGATGGTCATTCTGAGGTGTGAGGTGATACCTCATTGTAGTTTTGATTTCTGTTTCTCTAATAATTAGTGATGTTGAGCATCTTTTCATGTGCCTGTTGGCTATGTGTGTGTCTTCTTTGGAGAAATGTCTATTTAGGTCTTCTGCCTACTTTTTGACTGGGTTGTTTGTTGTATTGATATTGAGCTGCATGAGCTGTTTGTATATTTTGGAAATTAATCCCTTGTTGGTTATATTGTTCGCAAGTATTTTCTCCCATGCCATAGGTTGTCTCTTAGTTTTGTTGATGGTTTCCTTTGCTGTGCAAAATCTTTTAAGTTTGGTTAGGTCCCATTTGTTTATTTTTCCTTTTATTTCTTTTGCCTTGGGAGACTTATCTAGGAAAATATTACTACGATTCATGTCAGAGAATGTTTTGTCTATGTTCTTTTCCAGGAGTTTAATGGTGTCGTGTCTGTATTTAGGTCTTTAAACCATTTTGAGTTTATTTTGTATATGTTGTGAGGGAGTGTTCTAATTTCATTGATTTACATGAGGCTGTCCAGCTTTCTCAACACCACTTGCTGAAGAGACATTTTCTCCATTGTATATTCTTGCCTACCTCATAGAAGACTAATTGACTGTAGGTGTACAGGTTTTTTTCTGGGCTCTCTATTCTGTTCCACAAGAAAATGTTGAATGCTCGGGGTTAAGCGTGAACTCACTTGCATACACACACAACTTTGTCCATCTTTTACTTCATTGTAATCACTTTACAGCTGTGAAATTCAACTTTCCATCTATTCCGCACTTCCATCTACATAGGTGACCAACAGTTGGAGGAAAACACGTCCATGCCAACTGGCCTTACATTAAATTTATGGTCACTAATCTTTTGTGAACCCCTGTTCCACTGCCATGCTGTATTTCTCTTTACGCACTCCTAGCTAATTAGCTAACTCTCTTAATTAGCTATTTTATAGTCTCCCTTCGGGAATCTTCAATGCCTCTTTCGTCATCTTCACTCTCCGTTGATGAATTTAATTTCCATTTCACTGAGAAACAAGATGTAATCAGAGACCGTACCCAGGCTCATTCTGTTACATCTTCCCATTTACTGCATCTGGGCGTATTTGCTCTTCCTTCTCTCTTTTGCAGTGAATGTACTGTCTGCACTTCTGACTTAGGACGACACCTCCATCTGTGAATGAAATCCCAACCATTTGCTATTAAGGACACCGTAGCAGCCGTTCTTCCTTTGCTCTGATGCATCATCATTTTTCTTTCTATATTTCATCTTTCTCATCGTATACATAGGCTACTTTTCTCCCTTGTTAAATGAAAACAGAACAAAAGTGTTCACTCATTACATATTCTAACTCCCACCCTATTTCATTCCTTCCATTCACAGCAAAATCTCCCCAGAGTAATGTCCACCTGCTGGCTCCAAGCTCTCTCCACCCGTTTTCTTTGGAATTTTCCTTTTCTTTTTTTTTTTTTTAACATCTTTTTGTACAATTGCTTTACAATGGTCTGTTAGTTTCTGCTGTATAACAAAGTGAATCAGCCATATCTTTGGAATTTGCTTTACTCACATTTTCCATCCTTGCTTTTCCATGATAACTGGTCATGTCTAGGTCTTCAATTACTGCTCACTGCTCATACAGTCCTCAGACCTCCTTGTACTGATCAGCATCTCTGGACATAGTGGATTCCCTGTCCTTCTGTTTAGGACCTCACACTGTCCGGGTCACTTCCTACCTCTCCGGTCACGTTGGCTGCTGTCTCCTTATTGACCGGATCTACCAGAGTTGGGTTGCTCACAGGGCTGAGTCCTTAGACTTCTCATTCAATTCAAACTCATTCCCTAAGTGTGGATCCCATGTCCGTGAGTAATGTTCATATGCTAATGACCCCCAACTGTAACTGCCAGTCGAGACTGCTGACTATTTATTGGGCATCCATTCTCAACACATCCCAAACTGAACTCCCCCTAAAGCTGGTTGTGCCTGTGCCTTCTCCAGCTCAGTAAATGTTAACACCATTTTTCTAGTTGCTCGGTACAAAACTGAATCCATCTTTCTGTCTTTCACTCCCTCTACTCAGTTCAGAAGCAAATTAAAATGCATGCAGAATCTGGTTCTGCCATGGTTATTCTACCATCAGCCATCATTCTTTTTCTTGGATATTTACAATAGTTTCTATTTGCCTGTTTTCCTCCATGGCGTTTCTCCCTTTGATCTTTCCTCGATGTAGAAGACAAGATGGTAACAAGTCAGCTTGTGTTACTCCCGCTCAAAACCCTTTGAGAGCTTCTCATCTCATTGAGAACAAAACTTAAAACCTCACAGATTTCTGAAAACGACCTCTGAGGTCTTCTTCTGTAACTTTCCTTCTTGCTCACTCTGTTCCAGTCACCAGGCTCCTTGCTGACCATCAAAATAAAGAGTGTCACTCTTGACGTGGGCCTTTGCACTTGCTGTTCCATGTGCCTAGAAATTTTTTTTAATTTATTTATTTTTAATTTATTTATTTTTAATTAATTTATTTTTGGCCGTGTTGGGTCTTTGTTGCGGCGCACAGGCTTCTCATTACGATGGCTTCTCCTGTTGCGGAGCACGGGCTTTAGGCATGTGGGTTTCAGTAGTTGTGGCACGTGGGCTCAGTAGTTGTGGCTCGCGGGCTCTAGAGCGTAGGCTCAGTAGTTGTGGCGCACGGGCTTTGTTGCGCTGCGGCATGTGGGATCTTCCCGGACCAGGGCTTGAACCTGTGTCCCCTGCATTGGCAGGTGGATTCTTAACCACTGCACTACCAGGGAAGCCCCTAGAACTTTTTATCTAAATAGACTCCCTGATTATTTCCTTCCATTTTCTACTCAGATGTAGCTCTTTTGGTGAGGCTATCTCTGATATTGTCTCTAAACTTTCCATCCCTCTTCCTTGCTTTATTTCTCCATGGCACTAATTAGCATCTAAGATATTACAGTGGACCCTGGAACAACACAGGCTACAATTGCATGGGTCCACTTATATGTTGGTTATTTTTCAATAAATATTACAATGCTACAGTACCATGTGATACATGGTGGTTGAATCCCCAGATGCGTGCGTGAGCTGCAGATATGGAGGAGCAGTGGGAGGATTTTCCATTTAATAAGTGCCGGGGTCGGGTAGGGCCCGCACCTCTGTGCTGTTCAAGATCAACTCTCTATATTTTACTTATTGATTTGTTTATTGCTTGTCTCTTTCCACTAGAAAGTGGATTCCAGGGAGCTAGGTATTTTTGTTTGTTTTATTTATTGTTAGACCAGCACCAGTGGTTAGAATATAGACTATCTGGCACACAGAGTTGCTTAGTAAATAAGTGTAAAGTGAATGAATGGATGGATAGATGGAGGATACACTGTAGTGTTTAAATAACATCACTGCTCCCTTCCAGCTCATTCGTTTAATAAGTGCTGATCATCTACTAAGCTAAATATTGGAGTCACAAAATTTAACATTACACAGTCCCTGCCTTTGAGGAGCTCTCAAATTACTAGTGAAGGATAATATGAAAAGGATGATCATTATGATAGAAAGTGCAGGATTTTGTTAAAGAGGCAAACATTTGATGAAATCAATCAGGTTGAGTCTTGAAAAACAGGTAAGATAAATAAAAGCACGGAAATACGGGAGAGATGGCTGAGGTAGTGGAAGCAGCGTGAACTGGACACTGAGGTGAGAAAGGGCATGGGCAGCCGCTGAGTCTGTCAGGGAGAGAGAAGTAGGGGGTGACAGTGACCCCATCTAAGGCAGCAGTGCTGTTCTGTGATTTTAAATAAAATCTATGCGATTCATCCCAACCGGGGAACATGAGTGCCCTAAATCAATTAGAATTAAGCATATCAGCCCTTCAAATTATTGAAGATTCAAGCCCAGAATATCCCAATTTCTTTCTAGTAAGAAAAAAATTTATTGTGATACAGAAAATTATTAGAAAACTATTTCCAAAAGTACTCTTTCCCAAATTCCTAGAACTGTTTGGGGAAAGAAGTTAACTTTTGTTTTAAAAGGGTTCTACATATCCACAGATATATATACGCCATATTTTTCACATCAAATTCAAAATGTTGGTGCAAAACTAGACAGAATAATAAGCAGATGGATCCTTCATAAACACTTTTAGATAATGATCTTTATACTAGAGATGCTAAATGTTTTCTTCCAGTCTCCAAGCTAGGATTTGTTATTTCCTGTTGCTTACTGAAAATTCATTCTCCAACACCCCTGCCAACCCCAAGTTTGAATGAGAATCTCTGGGGGTGGGGCTAAAAGATTAGCATTTTTAGCAACTTTCCTATTGATTCCAATACAAATAAGGTTTGAGAACCTTGGCTTTCAAGTTGTAGGTTTTGTGTGTGTGTGTGAGAGAGAAAAAGGACAAATATACTAGAATTGAAATAGATGTGTGCTGCTCTGTATTGACCTCCTTACCTCATGCAGGATTGTCTGCTATGAAACCACTAACAGGCAAGCAGTAAGACCTTGCTTACTGAGACATATTTTAGCTCATGGACGATGTCTCCTGTTTCTATTTGTGTTTAAGACCTGCTTCAACAGACTCTGACATAACAGGTGGTCAATGATAATAATGATGATGATGATGATAATTGTTTCTAACCTTAATCATTTTGCTTTACTTTGAATTAATTTTCTCTCTTTTAGTTATTTCTGGAACTTAGAGGATTCTGATCCCCCATTTCATCACCAGAATCAACGTAACTTGACAATGGTCATTGCTTGACAATGATTTTTTCACTTTTCAGTCTAGGAATGTCCATATTTCTCTTAAAGATCTATTTTTCTACATCCCCTTCAACGTTTTCATATCTCTTTAAATGTGGGTTGAGTGACTTTCCTGGATCTAGACTTCTGTGTGACAAAGATCAGATTAGATCTCTCAGAAGTTGCATCCACATTGCCAACCAATGTGTCAATACCCTACTAGAAAGTGGAACATATGACTTTTGGTCACATTTTATTGGTGAGAGCTTAGTTATGTGGTTCCCCCTAACTTTGAACTATTGTGAGCAGCTTTAATTCTATTTCTATGGAGGAGAGAAAAAAAGCACACGTTTGGGTAGACAAACAGCACACAACTCCAATACTCTTTATTGGGTTGAGGAAAAATCAGTTACCCAAATTGGCTAAGGTTATATTTTTATGATGATAAAATTGTATTGCATGCTTTTCTTTTTCCTGTATGGAAATGATCATATGATATTTCTTCCCTAGTCAATAAGAATTCGATTTGACTTTCTAATGTTAATTTTTCCTTTCCTTCCAAGAATTAATTAAAATTCATAATTTGTCTCTTGAATCCTTCACTGGATTCAATCTGCTAAAACATTTTTTAAGATTTTTGCATATATGTTCATCCATAAGACTGAGTTTAATTTTCTTTTTTAAATATAATATCTATCCAGTCTTAATATGAATAAAATAATATGGGGTCATCAATAAAGTGATCTGAGGATCTTGCCAGAGGTTTGTCTGTTTCATTGGTTTTTTCAGAAGTCCTCTTTGGCTTGTTGAGTTTCTCTTTATTACCTGTGTCCTTTTGCTTTTGCATTAAGTACTATTCTTATCTTTATAACTTACCTTTTTTTTTTTTTTTTTACAAATCATTGTTGATCTCCTAAGTTCTTTTCTTAACTTTTTGATTTTATGCTCAAACCAATCTTCAGGCCCAATTTTCAAAAATAAGTGTTTAATACATTAAGTACTTTAAAAATATGCTTTATTATTCTTTTCAATCAATTCTAAGTATTTACTCACTTGCATATTATTTCTTTCTTTGTCTCCTGGTTTGTTTAGAAATTTATTTCATAAAAGTTTTAAATACATGTAATTTGTAAATTTATCTTTTTATGTTGATTTACATTGCGATGAGGAAATACAGTGTGTATGAGCTCAACTGTTTGTAACTTGTTAGAATTTACTCTAAATGTTTATAGAATAAATGTTATAGAATACCATTTGCATGGTTAATGTTCATTAATTTTTTATGGTTGCTTGAAAATAATGTATTCTTGAAACAATAGAAATATTGAGTTTCAAAGTTTCAATGTCTGCATTTTTTAATTGTCAAAACTGTCTTTTCAAACTCCAGTGTGAGAAACTGTTTTCGGAGAAAATTTCTGTCTTTTCCTTTTGATTGAAAACATTCTAATTTATTCTCAATCTTGAATGATATTCTAAGTAGGTATAAAATTATAGAGCAAATTATCATTTGTTTTCAGCACTTGGAAGATGTCACACTCTTTTGGTTTCTGTTGTTGCTGAGTTGTCCTCTAACACAGAAATGTTTATTTCTTTATAGATCATCCCTCCTTTTCTCTATGATTGCTTTTAGGGGGCATTCCATAGTTTGATGGGTTGTGTCCTTTCATTATAGGCTGAGTAGTGGAAAGTGATTACTATTTAAGACATATGTATTAAATTGTGAAAAAAAATGTGACCAACAGCACATAAATAAAACATTAAACTTCCTCTTCCCCAGCACTAATTCCTGGCACCCATGTCTCAGCCTGGGCAGGGGCCCCACCACTCCCTATTATTTTCCTTGTTTCTAGGACATACTATGTGCTAAGTGTCCCCAAAACAGATCCTGTATTTTTAACCTGCTTGGTCTGTGATGGTTAGGTTTGTGTCAACTTGGCTGTATACAAGGTGCTCAGATACTTGGTCAACATTATTCTGGGTGTTTCTATGAGGGTGTCTGGGTAAGATCAACACTAGAGCCTATATACTGAGTAAAGTAGACCATCTTCCCCAGTGTGGATGGGCCTCATTCTACCCATTTGAAGGTTTCTTTAGAATGAAAAGGCTGACCCTCCATGAGGGAGGAGGACCTCTTCCTCCTGATGGTTGGAGCTGGGACATTGGTCTTTTCGGACTTCGTACCTGAACCAAAACGTAGGCTTTGCTTGGGTCTTGAGCCTGTGGCTTTCAGACTTGAACTTTCTCCATCAGCACCCTTGTCTCAGGCCTTAGGACCCAGACTGGACCCTCACACCCGCTCTCCTGGGGCTCCAGCTTGCCACAGACAACCTTGGGACTTCTCTGCTTCCATAACATGTGAGCTAACTCCTTACGACAAATCTTACAATAAATAAGTATATAACAGTCCTTTGGAGACTCCAAACTAATACATGGTCTTATTCCATTTGTTCCTGTTATGTTATCTCAATTGTCAAAATCATGCCAATCTTTTAAGGTCTTAGCTAATAACAGATTGGCCATAAAGACTTCCCCTCTGCCTTGATAGGACAGTGTTTCACAAAGGAACATTGTGGGAGTCGTGGGCTCTGAGTGTACATTACGAAGAAGGGCAGTTAGAAAGGCTGCATGGAATAGTTTGGCTTTAACTGACAGGTTTTGGTAGGACTGAGGAGGACAGTGTTAGTATTCATTGAGAGTCTATATGTACTGATGTTTGCAGTCAGGATTCTTATTGCAAACAGCAGAAACTGATTCTGATTTACCTAGGCCTAAAAAGAATTTATCACGAAGACTCAAAAATGGGCAAGAGGCAAGGTCATTGATGTGGGCAAACCACCGTCAAGGTCACCCCACACTGGCCTTGGTGCTGACACGGCTTCTGATGAGTGGATGCACCTGTGGAAGCTGCCGGGCACCATAGTGCAAAAGCAGACATTGCTTCTACCATAATGGGTTCTAAACCATTACTGGATTTTTTATTTTTCAGGTAGGGTCACCCATCTAGGAAAGTACCATCTGACTGGTTAGGAATATGACAGTTGTCCATGCCTTATTCCTATTATTCAGGAAAAGCAAGTATCTGGGCGTTGTTTGGAGGAAAGGGAGGAGACTTGTCCTTCCCAAATCTCAGACCTTAAAAGCAGAAGGAGTTCAGATTCTGGGGAGCAAAAGCATAACCAAACAAAAGAAAAAAAAATCATTGTAGTGGCTTTAAAGATAGTTTAAAAATTAATTCCCAGGAAAATATAAAAAGTACATATCATTAGGACTTTGTGCTGTTTGTGCTGGATGCACGGGCGTGGCAGGGTGGGAGCGTGCTCTTGGGAGGCCAGGGCTCCTGGCCTGGAATTAAGCCCAGTGTGGTGATTCTTAGGGTTCCACTGCTATCTGGTACCTGACTGTCACTTAACCAGGGGGGCGGCTGTGACCCCAGAATCAGTAGTAAAAATCTGAAAATACTCAAACTGAATGAAGGTGGCAGGCAGCTTAGCTGGAAAAGGTACAGACGTCAGAGTCACTCCTACCTGGATTGTGACACAAAATCTATCGATTAACTGTGATAGTTTGTCAAGTTTTTTTTTTTTGTTTGTTTGTTTTTAACCTATCTGAGCTTGTTTTCCTAGATGTAGAAATGGGAAACAATAGCAACTTCACTGGGTTTTGGTGACCATTAAATGAGATTATCTAAGTTAAAAAAATGTACATATTATTTTATACACTTTACATAAGATAGTCTGAGCATTTAATAAATTACTTTCTAAAATTTATACAGAAATAAATGTAATAATGGATCGAGTAATTGTATGACAACTGTGCTATAAATCTTGGAAACCCAAGGCATCATGGATTCAGAAAGATCTCTTTAGAACCGAGTATAAACTATACATTTTTATAGAGCTCTATTTAGTCAATTAATTTGAAATATCACTGCAAATTATGAAGCATGAAAAAAAATGAGCTCTAAGAGAAGTTTAGGCAATCATTTGACCAATGCCCAAGGTGCTGATCCTTATGACAATCGGCAGGCCACGATCAATATATTTCCCATCCCCTGAATAAACCTACCTTTGCACAGGATTGAAGTGTAAGGGCACAGTGCCAATAAGGGCAAAGACGTAATTTTGGAATGTTATGTATTCAGGGTTATAGCTGCTGTCCTTTGGAAACCCTACGTCAGAAAATGGATTAAAGAAGGAGACTATTGGTGGAAGATCTGAGTTAAAAAGAAAATTTCTGAACCTTCATTTATATTCTGTAATAGGGGGAGATAACTCTCCGTACTTATGTTACTTATGTTGGATTCTGTTTGCTACTATTTTGTTGAGGATTTTTGCGTCTATGTTCATCAGTGATATTGGCCTGTAATTTTCTGTTTTTAGTGACATCTTTGTCTGGTTTTGGTATCAAGGTGATGGTGGCCTCATAGATTGAGTTTGGGAGTGTTCCTCCCTCTGCTGTATTTTGGAAGAATTTGAGAAGGATAGGTGTTAGCTCTAAATGTTTGATGGAATTCACCTGTGAAGGCATCTGGCTCTGGGTTTTTGTTTGTTGGAAGATATTTAATCACAGTTTCAATTTCAGTGCTTATGACTGGTCGGTTTATATTTTCTATTTCTTCCTGGTTCAGTCTGGGAAGGTTGTGCTTTTCTAAGAATTTGTCTATTTCTTCCAGGTTGTCCATTTTATTGGCATATAGTTGCTTGTAGTAATCACTCATGATCCTTTGTATTTCTGCAGTGTCAGTTGTTACTTCTCTGTTTTCACTTCTAATTCTATTGATTTGAGTCTTCTCCCTTTTTTTTCTTAATGAGTGTGGTTAATGGTTTATCAATTTTGTTTATCTTCTCAAAGAACCAGCTTTTAGTTGTACTGATCTTTGCTATTATTTCCTTCATTTCTTTTTCATTTTTTTCTGATCTGATCTTTATGATTTCTTTCCTTCTGCTAACTTTGGGTGTTTTTTGTTCTTCTTTCTCTAATTGCTTTAGGTGTAAATTTAGGTTGTTTATTTGAGATTTTTCTTGTTTCTTGAGGTAGCATTGTGTTGCTATAAACTTCCCACTTAGAACTGCTTTTCCTGCATCCCATAAGTTTTGGGTCATCATGTTCTCATTGTCACTTGTTTCTAGGTTTTTAAAAAATTTCTTCAGTGATCTCTTGGTTGTTTAGTAGCATATTGTTTAGAGTCTAGGTGTTTGTATTTTTAAAGGTTTTTTCTGTAATTGATATCTAGTCCCATAGCATTGTCCTCAGACAAGATGCTTGACACGATTTCAATTTTCTTAAATTTGCCAAGTCTTGATTTGTGACCCAAGATGTGATCTATCCTAGAGATTGTTCTTTGTGCTCTTGAGAAGAAAGTGTATTCTCTTGGTTTTGGATGGAATGTCTGATAAATATTAATTAAGTCCATCTTGTTTAATGTATCATTTAAAGCTTGTGTTTCCTTATTTATTTTCTGTTTGGATGATCTATCCATTGGTGTAAGTGGGGTGTTCAAGTCCCCTACTATGATTGTGTTACTGTCTATTTCCCCTTTTATGGCTGTTAGCATTTGCCTTATGTATTGAGGTGCTCCTATGTTGGGTGCATAGATGTTTACAATTGTTCTATCTTCTTCTTGGATTGATCCTTGATCTTTATGTAGTGTCCTTCCTTGTCTCTTGTAATAGTCTTCATTTTAAACTGTATCTTTTCTGATACGAGTATTGTTACTCCAGGTTTCTTTTGATTTCTATTCACATGGAATATCTTTTCCCTCCCCTCACTTTCAGTCTGTATGTCTCCCTATGTCTGAAGTGGGTCTCTTGTAGACAGCATATATATGGGTCTTGTTTTTGTATCCATTCAGCCAGTCTGTCTTTTGGTTGGGGCATTTAATCCATTTACATTTAAGGTAATTATCAATATGTACATTCCTATTACCATTTTCTTAATTGTTTTGGGTTTGTTTTTGTAGGCCTTTTCTTTCTCTTCTGGTTCCTGCCTAGAGAAAATCCTTTAGCATTTGTTGTAAAGCTCGTTTGGTGGTGCTGCATTCTCTTAGCTTTTGCTCGTCTGTAAAGCTTTTGATTTCTCTGTCGAATCTGAATGAGATCCTCGCTGTGTAGAGTAATCTATTTTGTAGGTTTTTCTCTTTCATCACCTTAAATGTATCTTGCCACTCTCTCTGACCTGTAGACTTTCTGCTGAAAGATCAGCTGTTAACCTTAGGGGATTCCATTGTATGTTACTTGTTGCTTTTCCCTTGATGCTTTTAATATTTTTTCTTTGTGTTTAATTTTTGTTAGTTTGATTAATATATGTCTCAGTGTGTTTCTCTTTGGGTTTATCCTGTATGGGACTCTCTGCACTTCCTGGACTTGATCGACTATTTCCTTTCCAATGTTGGGGAAGTTTTCGACTATAATCTCTTCAAATATTTTCTCAGACCCTTTCTTTTCTCTTCTTCTTTTGGGACACCTATAATTCGAATTTTGTTGCACTTAATGTTGTCCCCGAGGTCTCTGAGACTCTCCTCCATACTTTTCATTCTTTTTTCTTTATTCTGCTCTGTGGCAGTTACTTCCACCCTTCTATCTTCCAGTTCTCTTATCCTTTCTTCTGCCTCATTTATGCTGGTATTGATTCCTTCTAAAGTATTCTTAATTTCAGTTATTGTGTTGTTCATTACTGTTCATTTCCTCTTTAATTCTTCTAGGTCCTGTTAAATGTTTCTTGTATTTCCTCTATTCTATTACTGAGATTTTGGATCATCTTTACTATCATTACTCTGAATTCTTTTTCAGGTAGTTTGCCTATTTCTTCTTCATTTATTTTGTCTTGTGGGTTTTTTATCTTGCTCCTTTACCTTCAAGATATTCCTCTGTCTTCTCATTCTGTCTAATTTACAGTATTTGAGGTCTCCTTTCCCCAACCTGCAGGGTCGTAGTTCCTCTTGTTTCTGTTCTCTGTCCCCGGTGGTGAGGTTGGTCCAGTGGCTTGTGTAGGCTTCCTGATGGAAGAAACTGGTGACTGCATTCTGGTGAGTGGAGCTGAATCTTTTCCCTCTGATGAGTAGGGCCATGTCAGGTGGTGTGTTTTGGGGTGTCTGTGAGCTTAGTATCACTTTAAGTAGTCTGTGTGCTGATGGGTGTGTTTGTGTTCCTGTCTTGTTTGTTGTGTGGTGTAAGACGTCCAGTGCTGGGAGCTGCTGACAGTTGGGTGGAGCTGGGTCTTGGATTCAGATGGAGGTCTCAGTGAGAGCTCTCAGTGATTAATCTTCCCTGGTGCTTGGAATTCTCTAGTGGTCCAGCGTCCTTGACTCAGTGCTCTCACCCACCTGAGGCCCAACTTCTGGTCGAGGAACAAAGACCCCACAAGTTGCTCATCCTGGCAATAAAGGGAATTAAAATAAAAAGACTAACACAACCCCAGACAAATGGGAAAAAGTAAAATCAAACAAACATAAACAGAAACAAGGAAACACACACACAGACAAAAGAAACAAAAACTGAACCAAATCAATCAAAAAGCAAGAGAACAACCAGACAAATAAAAAAATCTAAGAACAATATCAAACAATTAAAAATAAAGCTGACAAAAACACAAAACCACAAAACAGAACCGAAGCAGAATGCCAGCTTTGTACTCCAGACTTAGTGATTGTCATATAGAGGTTGCGATAAGGCATTTTGTATCTATTGGGTGTTTAGCTTTTTAAAGGCAAGGACAATATTTATGAGTCTCTTTACCATTCACCATCTCTGCCTACTCCCAGCCTAGCTCAGGCTTCAGACTGACTAGATGGTTAGTTACCTATTAAAGACAGGATGAGTGAGTGGGTTTATCAGGCTGTGCAGTGCTGTGGGTGCCTGTCTCACTGGAGGCTGAAGAGCCTGGAGTACATGGCATGTATCAGAGCTGGAAGACAATGACATTCCCTTTAAAAAATATATATTATTTATTTATTTGGTTGTGCCAGGTTAGTTGCAGCAGGTGGGCTCCTTAGTTGTGGCTCCAGGGCTCCTTAGTTGTGGCATGCAGACTCCCCAGTTGTGGCATGCATGTGGGAATCTAGTTCCCTGACCAGGGACTGAACCACCCTGCATTGGGAGTGTGGAGTCTTATCCACTGTGCCATCAGGGACGTCCCTGCCATTCCCTTTATCCAGACACAAAACACTTTCTTTTGACCAGCATAGTTATTGTTACATATTTATATTGAATTGGAATATTTTAGGCAGGATACAGGCTCTAATCTCAGGTTTGCAGAGTAATCATTAATCCCTGTTTTTATAAGAGAAAACAAAGATTTCATGAGGTCTCAAAGTACGATCTTCACTTTTAAATTAGCCTGAGAAGAGGAGGTATATCCAGATACATTACAACCTAAATTGAGGTATTCCTCAGTCTGCTTACCCCCCCTTTCTGCTGTGCAATTCTTCATCCCTTTGTCTCTCTCTCTCTCTGTCTCCTCCCCACCACCACTTAGGGAACTAAGGCCCTTACACTCTTAGCTCCTCTCACTGTTGAGAGGTAATATATATGAGAATTCAAAATCTTATTAAAATTTGTTTAATGCTCTATGCTTTCCAGAAGTACTCATATTTTAAAGAGGGCAAAGGAAAGAAGAAGAGGAAAAAGGAATGTGCCCCTAATGAGACCCCAATATGTGTCTGACATGAAGAAAAAATACTTCACAAACATTTTACCAAAATCTTGCATCAATCCTATGAGAAAATGGATTCTTTGACATGTTAAGCCCAAAGTCACATAGCTATTAAGTTAGATCTGAAATTGGAACTTAACTTGTCCCAGGGGTAATGTGGGATGTGGTTCCCAGGGTTCAGGTTGGAAACTAGTTTATCCCCAGCCACAGCGACTTAACACTTTGATGTTCCAATGTAAAGAATCTGGTGCCTACCTGTTTGACTTTCTTATCGTCTTTGATGTGAGGGTACCATCTAAGACATGCACACTACTTTTCTAAACTTGTCCTTGGCCCAGTAAAAAAGATACTCTTTTTCCTTGCTGTCATATTTCACTCAACGTAAAGCAGCACTGTGTAGTAGAAAGAATACCAGTTTTGCAATTTAGACAAATACATTTTTCTCTTATCAAGAAAATTGCATGGTATGTGAATTTTACCTTAATAATGCTGTTATAAAGTATTAGGTTAAAAGGATAACATATGACTTCTTATTCTGCTACTAATTAGCCATGTGTCCTTATGCCCTTCTGAGACATAGGTTTTTCATTTATAGAATTAGAAGCTGATGTCTACATATGGTCTTAGAAGGTTGAATGGCATGACTTCCTGCCCTAGTAATGATAGTTTTTTTCCCTTTCTCTGTGGGAATTACTTCTAATTCGTATGATTCTATGAAATATTATGTATGTCACAGAGACATAGGAACAAATACAATCTCTAGAAAATGTCACGGGTCTATTTATCCATATCTTCTAAGAAAGAAATGACAAATAGTTGATAAAAATTATATCAATATATGAGAATCATGCCTGATTTTGAGTCTTTTCTTCCAAGATATGTTTCTATGTGTGTAATGTATTTTGACTGGTTTTGGACCGATGCAATGTCTTTGAAATATTCTATTGATCATTTAGGTTGAACATCTTCCCATCTTTTAACATCCTAATTATTTATCTTCCATATCTGTAGTGGCTGCTGAATTAAGGGGAAAAAAGAGGAAATCAGGATTACAGGAGAGATGGGCAAAAAAAAAAGGCATGTAAGGAAGCTCCTTTATGATCTTTATTGCCTTCTAGTTTGGTTTCTTCTTTCTCAGCATTCTCAGATTTTCCCATGTGGAGAAGTGGTCAAAGAGGAAGTTGCTTATGGCTCCAATAATGTATTATTGTATAAATGATCATGGTGATAACACGACCCTCAGGAAGGAGAGGGGAACCACTCACATAAACTCAGTACCTGTTACTGAGAACAGTATCACAATCATCACTCTCATTATCATGGTTGGAACAATTTACTGACGACTTTGTGTGTGTTAGGCACTAAAATCAACATCACACAGTTTCTCATTTAATTCTCAAAACACCGTGATCCAAGCATTTTTATCTTAGCCCATTTGCCTTTGAAGAAATAGAGACAGAGCTTGGTTAAGCTACACAGCTGAGGTCACACTTGAATCAGAACTTGGAGGCAGGTCTGTCTGAATCTACAATCTGTGTATTAAATCTCTATCCTAAATGGCTTTTAAGTCTCGACAATGCAAACCTGAATTACAGATCCCAATAATACTTGTTTATAGATTGGGATACATATCCAATGGGGTAATCTTCCTAGGATCTCCGAAGGAAGAAATTGAATATATTGCTTAGATATTAAAGACATATCTAAGCAACCTTCAAGTGCTCTGACTCTCCCTACACACACGCTAAACCTACACGATGGAGTGGCACATGCACTGAATTCACAGTCAGCTGAGCTGACTGTTGAGCCCTTGAGTGATTAGTTTATCTTATTTTGGCTTCTGTTTCCTCATCTGTGGAATAAAGGGTCGAGGGTCAAGTGGTTGTTATTGGTTCATTCTGGGTCAGAGGCTCCCCCTTTAACTCTGTGTCTTTATAAAACTCGAACATAATTTATCGTGTAATACACAAATAAATAAGAAAAAGCTTGGTTGAAGCATCATTGTGAATCTAACTCCTATATATCTAGAGGTTACTGGTCTTGTCCACCCATTAGCAGGTATTAAAACTCAGATTGCTATTGTCATTGGGGTCCGTCAGATTTATGAATCTCATTCCAACATTATTTCAAGGGATTGTTTAAAAACCAAGAAACTACTGGGAATACCTTCTTTAATTTACTTTTCAATGTAAGTTGCAGTGATCTCTTACCCAGGAATTGTTCCCTTCTCTTGTTTGTCTGATGTTCTGAATTCTAGGCTAGGGAAAGAACAATTTTTACAGCAGAATCTTCCCCTTTCTAGAAAAAAGCAGATTCAAGAAAAAGTTGCTGGGAAATAAGTGCATTCTCTGTTACTTACGTATCCTATTGTACATTATCGTCTCAATAAACTTATGTGAACACGTTACCGATTTTGCAAACAGAAGAGGGGAAAGTCAGAGAGGTAAACTAACTTGCTCAAAATCCCCCAGTGAAGAGGTAAAAGAAGCATTCCTAGGTTTTGTTTTGTTCCAAAGTCTCTGCTTTTCCCACTACCCTGAGAACTTGTAGGAAGAATGCAGGGCCCAGCGCACTGCTTGTCTCCACGTGGCCCGAAAGGTCAATGACCACAGCCCTACTTTGCTTCACGCCCTCTCCCCAGGGCCTGGGATGGTGCCCTCACACAATGACAGCAGCCTCTGAATGAGGACTGAGAAATCAGTACCAGCAAGAGATTTAACCTCTCACTCTTTAACTTACCTCTACATTTCACTTTACGGAATAATAGCCACCACACACATAGACTTTCTCTTTGCAAGCTTTTGACACAGGTTGCTGATTCTCCCCCATCTTTTACCCTGGGGCCATTTCTTAAAATGAGACGACGTTTAAAGAATCACTAAGCAAGAAATGTTGCGCGTAAAATCTATGGCAAAAAACGATAATGCTTCATTGAGGTGCTTTACGTGGCCTGACAAAGAAGCTCACTTCTAAGTCATTGCCCCTTCTTAATTAGTCTCATGCACATTAAAATCGTGCATCAGGGAAGTTACAAAATAATGGAAAATCTAGGACCCGCAGTTACTTGCAAATGGTGAATCTGCCCTTTTCCGGGAACACTAAGGGTGTAAGCATGTCATTCAACAAGGACACACAGGTGCTATGTTGATTGGAATGGAGAAAGCTCGGAAATTACTATGTATAACGGGTCTTGTAAGAAAGCAGTTACCATAGCAACTGTGGCCTCCTAGACTGTGCTGAATGATGGGGTTTATTTCAGCATAATCGCCAGTCTTTTCTTGTGTGTCCTGCCCGGGAGACAATGAACCCGTGTAATTCAGCTACACAAAGAAAATTATCCTGTTTAGAAAGGACTCCTGTCTTTACTACATGCTGATTAAAATCTGAATATCAGTATTCTATGTGAAATTGTCTTTGGTAGTTACCCTTTCAGAGACGTTGGGTTAAAACATTCCATGTAAAAATCTAAATATAGTAACCTCTGTGATCTGAAGACAAATAAGAGAGAATAAGTAAATGTGTGTGCTTTTTCTACAGGATCATGAAATTATAAACTCTAGCTTTTCACATAAATTAAATTTTGCTACAGCTGTTAATTGAATTGTGATTATTCAATTTTCTTTTTTTTTAATCTCCATTTTTGAGCTTTCCTTCGAGATGCTCCGGTTCATAGCATTCATCACAGAATAGTCACGCTTTTCCTCTGATTAGGTTATTAACAGCAAACTAGACCATTTTCAAAGACGTTGAAGTGTGCCTTCATCTCTATGATTTTCATTTTGAAGGAGAAAGTTTAAGTTTTCATAGAGTGAATGAACTTTAAAAATCTCAGAGTCTAGTCAGCAGGTGCGTATTATTCATAACCTTATAATTATACTGCTGAAAGAGGGTTTTGTCACTTACCCTCAGCAGAACTGCTCAAGAGCACATCTCCCTGGGGTTTATGCTGCCTGACATCTTGCAATACTCTCTGCCCACAGAAGGAGCTTTTCACAGAACACCGAAGCTTTCCTTTTTTCCTGTACTTTAACTAAGAATAAAACCCATCTCAGCTCTGATTTAGGGGCCTGGGGTTTTAATCCTTGCCCTGCCACAGACAACAGCATTAAGTCAGCCAGTGGCTTTATCACCTGTTGGATTCACCTCCTGAAACTGATACCCAAAGGTCTCCTTCCTCTTCCCTAACCAAGATGACATCTGCTATGAAATGAGACTTACCCTCACAAAATGGGCTTTCTGTTAAGTTCAAACTTTCTATTAAATTTAAATATTATGACTTTATACTATAAATGTGTCTCATCGTGAATCCCAAGAGAAGACCTTTAGTTCTGAACTATTTAAAGGACCAGAAAGTTGGCTCAGCACCATTTGACTGAGCCATCTTAGTGAGAAATCTAGTGGGTGATTTTTAGACCAATGGGGAGGAATGACAGTAGCACCATCTTGAGGAAAGTGGACTAAACCTTAACACCCCCGATCCTCCAAAACGGGTGTTTCTCCTCTGCCCCCTAACAGCCTCCTGGAATGAAAGCTCAGGTAGATCCAAAGGGAAGGGGAGAGGATGCCCTAAACGGAGGGGGTGGGATGTGTGGCCCTGTGTCCTGAATGAAGCCCACTCCCATCAAGCCCTGTTCTTTGTCTCCCCATGGAGGGAAAGCAAAAGAGACGTGTAGAGCTCATATTCATCTCAACTTTTGCCTCTTTTTTGTGAGACTTCAGTATCAGACTTTAATTGGCACAGGACTCATCCCCTTGCCCTCATTCAAGCTGCGTCTGCATCTCCTGGCCTTTCTGGAAGCAGCCCAGGGGCTGGCAGGTGGCCCAGGAAGGGCTGCAGACGTGCTTCAGTATTTTGTAAGTGTGCAGCTCTATTCACTGTCTGATACCTTTTTTGATGATAAGCTGTCTGTAATTTTCAATCTGTTCTCAGGATTTTGTTTAACACTTGATTCCGCTACAGCAAGGTGGTAACTCTCCATATATGGCAAACCAGGGCTGAATGAAGACACTGTGAGATCTCCCTGAAGTCTTTTACATGGCAGTAAAGTAAGCATAACTCCCTGCAGCTTGGTTGCCCCGTGGTCCCACAACCTGGAGAAGCATCATCATCTGGAAGCAGCATTTCTCAATATCTTTTCTTTCGTTTCCTAACTATCCTTTGGCAGTAGAAGACGTAAAATTCAGGAGAATGTATCCACACTAACAAGAAAATAAATTCTGTAATTCTTTTAATTCCAAAGGCAGGAAGAGAAGCAGAAAAGTCATCTTAGTCATCTTTTTTCCTCCTACGCCTGCTTCTGTTCTGCCTTCCTGACGCCCCAAAGCAGGACTGTGGGTCTTCCTGGACCTTTGTGTCACACTCCACACGCTCAGGAAAGCACCACGTTCTGTGCACATCACCTCTTTAATTACCCTTAGATCCATCACCAACTCTCTGTTATTTTCAAATGCAAATCAAATTACATTATAGTTTTGCTCTAACTTCTTAATCATTCTATGAATCTTTGTCATTCTCAAGATGTTCTTTAAATTCTTTACCTTCTAGAAACCATGTACTTTTCCAGTTTGCAAATAATGGAGATTCAACCTAACATATATAATACAGTATAAAATATGTCTAGACGTATAAAGCTATGTGTACATAACATATGTATACATATCTAGATGTATGAAGCTATGTGTACAAAACTCATGTATGTATACATGCCTACATGTATAAGGTCGTGTGCACGCACATGTATGTTACATGTGCATACATGTAACACATGCACACACCTGCATGTACAAAATTATGTATACACAACACGTGTATGTGTTACATGTATACATGTCTAGATGTATAAAGTTACGTGTACAAACATGTATATGCCAACGCATACATGTTACATATGTCTGCACCTAGATGCATAAAGCTGTGCACGCACACATATGCATGCGTATGTTACATGTATGTGTCACACGTGTATGTTACATGTGTCCACGTCTAGATGTATAAAGGCGTGTGTACACATGTATGTATGCGTATGTGACGTGTATACACAGAGTTTTCTTCCTTCAGGATTTTGCACATTCAGAGTGCTCCCCATTTAAAGTCTTTCTTGTCACCCCCAGCGTCCTCAGTGAGCCTGCTCAGGTAAAACGCTACATAACGCTTTTTACTGTGCAGTGTAGTCAAGGGTCACCTTTCCTGTCTCTCTGTGCAGACTGGGAATTCACTGAAGCAGGGCTGGGCCTAGGTGATATCTCCACCTCAACACAGACGGGGGTCACTGCAGGCAGGTTGAGGCTTTACCAGAGTCACACAGGATCTTACAGAGCTCAGTCTTTGCAGAGGAAGTGCTCATCAATCTTTGCTGTCAACTGTGTTGATGTAACCTGACTTGTGTCACCTATATATAGTACACCCAGCAACACGTTTAACTTGAATCTCTTATTAAGTAAACAATCAGAAGGGTCCAAATTGTGAGAAATCCTGCAAAACCATGGACCTCTGCTCTTCAAAAATATCAATGTCATGAAAAACAAAAAAGTTTGGACATGATTCTAGATTAAAGGAGGTTAAAGAGACATGGTAACTAAATGAAATTAATGGGTAAATTTTTTTTTTTTTGCGTTATGCGGGTCTCTCACTGTTGTGGCCTCTCCCATTGCAGAGCACAGGCTCCGGACGCACAGGCTCAGCGGCCATGGCTCACAGGCCCAGCCACTCCACGGCATGTGGGATCTTCCCAGACCGGGGCACAAACCCGTGTCTCCTACATCGGCAGGCGGACTCTCAACCACTGCACCACCAGGGAAGCCCCAATGGGTAAATTTTGATTGCATTCTTGATTGAAAGGAAAAGCAGCCATAAAGGTCATTATTTGGGCAATTATAGAAATGTGAATAGGGAAATTAGTATATTAGATAATATTGTCAGATTTATGCTAAATTTCCTGATTTTGATAATAATGTTGTATTTAATTAAGGAAAATATCCTGCCCTGGAGGCAAAGTTCAATCTGTCATTATGTCTTCAAATGAATCAAAATCTTCAGTTTATGGCTGGATGGACACACACACACACACACACACACACACACATAAACATAGAGGGAGAAAGAGAGAGAGGGAGAGAGAATGTAACAAATGGTAAAAAGTATTGAATTTTGGTATATAGTATGGATATTCATTGTATGATCTTGCAATTTTCCATGATTGGAAATTATTTAAGATAAAAACTTGAGTGGAAAAGTAAATACATGCAACAAAAGGAAATAAATGAAATCATGTTTTGAGGTATTATTAGTATGTATGCTTTGAAGATATTGGGAAGAGTATCCCAGGCAGTAAAACCAACCAGTGCAAAGGGCCTGTGGTAGAAGCATGCCTCCTCTTAGGGAAGCTAGTGATCCCTAAGAGGATAAGAGGGGATGGGGTCTGGTGGGGTGTGGTGTGGAGGGAAGCTGGACCACCCACACAGGGCCTCAGAGACCACTGTGAGGAACCCAGCTTGGAATGCTTGTCTGAGTTCTCAGCCTATAGATGAAATTGACTACCATGATTTCTCATTATTTTAATGCTCCTCCCTTAGAGAGGGAGTGACATTAGTATGCAAAACTGTGGATATTAAACAGTGGGTAAAGAACAAGAGTCATTCATGATACAATAAAATAAGTTCAATTTTTATATTGACAAATAGTTTTCTGAATAACAAACAAGGAGGCAAAAGACCTGTACTCAGAAAACTATAAGATGATAATGAAAGAAATAAAAGTTGACACAAACAGATGGAGAGATATATCATGTTCTTGGATTGGAAGAACCAATATTGTGAAAATAACTATATTACCCAAAGCAATGTACAGATTCAATGCAATCCCTATCAAATTACCAATGGCATTTTTCACAGAATTAGAACAAAACATTTTACAATTTGTATGGAAACACAAAAGACCCTGAGTAGCCAAAGCAATCTTGAGAAAGAAAAACGGAACTGGAGGAATCAGGCTCCCTGACTTCAGACTATACTACAAAGCTACAGTAATCAAGACAGTATGGTACTGGCACAAAACCAGAAATATAGATCAATGGAACAGGATAGAAAGCCCAGAGATAAACCCAGGCACCTATGGTCACCTAATCTATGACAAAGGAGACAAGAACATACAATGGAGAAAAGACAGCCTCTTCAATAAGTCGTGCTGGGAAAACTGGACAGCTACATGTAAAAGAATAAAATTAGAACACTTCCTAACACCATACACAAAAATAAACTCAAAATGGATTAAAGATCTAAATGTAAGGCCAGACACTATAAAACTCTTAGAGGAAAACAGAGGCAGAATACTCTCTGACATAAATCGCAGCAAGATCTTTTTCAATCCACCTCCTAGAGTAATGAAAATAAAAACAAAAATAAACAAATGGGACCTAATGAAACTTTAGAGCTTTTGCACAGCAAGGGAAACCATAAACAAGATGAAAAGACAACACTCAGCATGGGAGAAAATATTTGCAAAGTAAGCAACCAACAGGGGATTCATCTCAAAAGTATACAAATAACACATACAGCTCAGTATCAAAAAAACAAGCAAACCAATCAAAAAATGAGCAGAAGATCTAAGTAGACATTTCTCCAAGGAAGATATACAGATGGCCAAAAAGCATGTGAAAAGATGCGCAACATCACTCACTATTAGAGAAATGCAAATCAAAACTGCAATGAGGTACCACCTCACACAGGTCAGAGTGACCATCATCATAAAGTCTACAAATGACAAATGCTGGAGAGGGTGTGGAGAAAAGGGAACCCTCCTACACTGTTGGTGGGAATGTAAATTGGTGCCGCCACTGTGGAGAACAGTATGGAGGTTCCTTAAAAAACTAAATATAAAACTACCATATGATCCAGCAATCCACTCCTGGGCATATATCTGGAGAAAACCATAATTCAAAAAGATACATGCACCCCAGTATTCATAGCAGAACTATTCACAATATCAAAGACATGGAAACAACCTAAATGTCCATAGACAGAGAAATGGATAAAGAAGATGTGGAACATACATACAATGGAATGTTACTCAGCCATAAGAAAGAATGAAATAATGCCATTTGCAGCAATATGGATGGACCTAGAGATTGTCATACTGAGTGAAGTAAGTCAGACACAGAAAGACAAATATCATATGATATCGCTTATATGAGGAATCTAAAAAAAAGGATACAAATGAACTTATCTACAAAACAGAAATAGAGTCACAGGTGGAGAAAACAAACTTATGGTTACCTGGGTGTAAGGAGGGGAGGGATAAACTGGGAGATTGGGCTTGACATATATACACTACTATGTATAAGATAGATAATCAACAAGAACCTACTGTATAGAACAATACTCAATACTCAATACTCTGTAAGGACCTATAAGGGAAAAGAATCTAAAAAACAGTGGATATATGTATCTGTATAACTAGTTGACTTTGCTGTACACCTGAAACTATCACAACATTGTAAATCAACTATACTACAATAAAAATTAAAAACAATGTGTTTCTGTGTAAATTAAATTATAATATTATTCTAATTTATTTTTCTGTTTATTCCCCACAAGTTATTTTCTGTAAAAGACTAAGTGAGATCCTCTTATAGCTGTGATGTGCTTAGGTATATCAGTGTTCAAAGAATCACATGTGAATTCTGTGTATATAAAACTATAAAAGTGATTAATATTTTCAGGACTTTGAAGACAAAATTTTACTGTAATAATTATTACAATGATGAAACTATCCCTTTACTTCATATCTACACATGCTTCACTTAAATTTGGGACTAACGTCTATGTGTACTATTTGTGTGGAGAGGAAGATAGCAATCTGGGATTATTCTTTTAAAATGTGTTAGATTTTCTAAAAATAAATTTGTTAGATTTTCTGTATATATTTTATTCACCATCATTTATTTCATCTATTTGTGTAGCTCCCTTTTTTCATGGTTAGATATTATTTCACAGTCTATTTATTGATTTTTTATTGCTGTTTATTTATTAATTCCAGTTTTTTTCTGTTCTCATTTTCTAATCTTATGATTTGTTATAGTTCTATTTGTAGTATTATTAATCCCTTCTCTTCTTTTTCCTTTAATTTATTTTGTATACCTTTTTGAGTCAGTTTAAATAATTTGTGTTCAATATTGTTTTCATTGACATATATATGTATGAACTATGAACTTTTCAATAAACGTGCTCTTTTAGTTATATTTGATAGGTTTTGATATTTTCGTTGTTATTACATTCTGAAATTTGGTTCATATTTCCTCCTTGATCCAAGATTTAAGAAAGAGTTTTAAAGTTTCATGTTAGAAGAGGCATTTTATTTTATGATTTCTGTCAATAGTTCTTTTGTTTTACTGAATTTTGATCAGGAAATATTTTCTGTGTTATTTTTGACTCCTTTTAAAATTTATCTAGATTTTCTTTTTGAGTGAATATATGGTTAATTTTCATAAGGTTCTTGTGTACAGCATAGATTTAGATTTTATTTTGTTAAAAGATTGAAAGTTCTTTTTTGTCTTAATAGGAGAGTAAAGCTTCTTACATTTAAAATGAATCATATTGGTCTTTTGTGTTATTTATGTTTTCTCTTTATGGTTACTGAAAAAATTTTGCTTCGTGGGCTATTTCTTTCCTCTGTTTTCACATGTGTGTATGTGTTTTCTTTTGTTTTGAAAAGTTTTTATTCTGTTTTGAAAGGTTTTGATTTTTAAAATTCTTATTCTTAATAATTATATCTTTCTCTTAGATGTCAAGTTTTTAAAGATAATCTCTTCCTTACTATGAACTATGCCAAAATGGCATATTTCCTTTTCATTCTTTTCCTCTCTTCCTCAATGACCACACTATTTTGATAAAGAATACTGTGTTTCTTAGTCTTTGACTATGTGTTCTATTGTATTGCTATGTTTTCTTTGGGGCTTAAATTACATTTATGCTGGACTTCCTTTGTCTATCTTTTATATACATCATTTTCTTTCTAAATAGTCTACATTTTTCACACTTCATTTCATTATTTTCATTTCTCAATTAGATGTCCTTTACTGTGTTTTTCATAAAGTTTATTTTCCTTTGTGTTCTTACAATATCAACTTTATTTCTGTTACTTTTTTCCTTCAATTTTTTTTTCTTCCTGAACTAACAGCTCACATTCATTTCCTTCTGTTATCTTGACACCACTTTTTGGAGTTCTTGTCTTTCTCATCAGTGGTTTTCTTCAATAAATGTTATTAATCTATTAAGATGCTTTACTCATGGCAAAATATTTGGACATAATTTTTTAACTGCTCCATGGTAATATTTATTTCAGTAAATTTTTATCCATTGTTTATTTTTCTGTTCTTTTCCAGGTTTTCTTTTTTCCCATTTTGGTATATATTTTGGATGTTGTGTCAGATGATGTTTTAAAATTCACCACTGAATGAATCTCATTTCCTAGAATCAGACACCAGTAAATGATTCCTGTGCAGAGTGAGGGCCCAGTGCAGCCAGGCAGGTTTCACAGTGGACAGCTGTCCAGATGACCTGCTGGAGTCTGACGGCTCCACACAGAAGGGGCTCTCTTGGTGATTCTTCCTGTGGCCCTGTCTCTTTTGCCTGAATAAAAGATGTGTCCAGAGTTATCTGCCAATCCTGCTGACGCAATAGTTCCTTCTCTCATTGTTGCCAAGAATAGATATGACATTGCTCTGTAGGACAAGCTTCTCACTTTTAAGAAATGAACTTCTTTGCTGGGACATGCTGAGATCTTCTGGCTTGAGCCATGGGCCACATTTTTCCTTTACTTCCTCCCAGGTCACTTCTGTTCCATCTTACATGTTTTTGAAAACCTTCCCACATATTCTTCAATCTGAAAATTGGATCTTTCTCCTAGCTTTGCTGACCATTTGTTTTGTAGCTTTTAAAAAATTCTTCCTCTGGGAAGAGTGATGGAATAATAGTGACATATTTTACCTGAAGTCTTCTTATGTTGACTAAACAGAGAACTTATGGTTAGACTCACTTTAAAAATTGGATTTTGATTTATTTAAAATCATCCTCACATTTTCTTGGAGAAATATATCTTAAAATTTGTTTATATCTATCTTTTCTCTATCCTGGGATTCTGTTTGGGGAAGCAGAAAGTGACTTGTTTTGGTCAAAGCTTCCTATGCACTTACAGCTCCTACCACTTATAAGTGCCGATACAAACTTAGCACTGCAAGGTGAGAAGTTATGAGAATATTAAATGACTTGCCCTGAGCCATAAAATCATGATGATCTGACTTTAGCAGCTGTCAACATTGTCAATACAAGATTTGAACATTCGTTATGACAATCTGAGTCGTGCACTCCTGGGAACGTGCACTTTAATAGCTTGAAAATCAGTCCAGAATTCAGCTGAAGAACCAAATTCCATTATCTTATGTTCATGCTTAGAAAAGGCAAGTTTCAAGAGATTATGTACAATATTGAAAAGAATATGTACCTTTTAAAAAGCACGTAAGGACTTCCCTGGTGGTCCAGTAGTTAAGAATCTGTCTTGAAATGAAGGGGACTCTGGTTTGATCCCTGGTGTGTTTCTGCCATATAACAAAGTGGATCAGCTATACGTATACATATACGCTCATATCCCCTCCCTCTTGTGTCTCCCTCCCACCCTCCCTATCCCACTGCTTTAGGTGGACACAAAGCACTGAGCTGATCTTCCTGTGCTATGCACCTGCTTCCCACTAGCTATATTTTACATTTGGTGGTGTATATAAGCCCATGTTACTCTCTCACTTCATCCCAGCTTACCCTTCACCCTCCCAGTGTCCTCAAGTCCACTTTCTACATGTGCATCTTATTCCCTTCCTGTCCCTAGGTTCTTCACGACCTTTTTTTTTTTTTTTTTAGATTCCATATATATGTGTTAGCATATGGTATTTGTTTTGCTCTTTCTGACTTGCTTCACTCTGTATGACAGACTCTAGGTCCATCCACCTTGCTACAAATAACTCAATTTCATTTCTTTTTATGGCTGAATAATATTGCATTGTATATATGTGCCACAACTTCTTTATCCATTCATCTGAGGATGGACACTTAGGTTGCTTCCCTGTCCTTGCTATTGTAAATAGTGCTGCAATGAACATTGTGGACATGACTCTTTTTGAATTATGGTTTTCTCAGGGTATATGCCCAGGAGTGGGATTCCTGGGTCATATGATAGTTCTATTTTTTGTTTTTTAAGCAACCTCCATACTGTTCTCCATAGTGGCTGTATCAATTAATATTCCCACCAACACCGCAAGAGGGTTCCCTTTTCTCCACACCCTCTCCAGCATTTATTGTTTCTAGATTTTTTGATGATGGCCATTCTGATCAGTGTGAGGTGATACCTCATTGTACTTTTGATTTGCATTTCTCTAATGATTAGTGATGCTCTGAGCATCCTTTCATATGTTTGTTGGCAATCTGTATATCTTCTTTGGAGAAATGTCTAGTTAGGTCTCTGCCCATTTTTGGATTGGATTGTTTGTTTTTTTGATATTGAATTGCATGAGCTGCTTGTGTATTTAGGAGATTAATCCTTTGTCAGTTGCTCCATTTGCAAATATTTTCTCCCATTCTGAGGGTTGTTCTTTTATCTTGTTTATGGTTTCCTTTGCTGTGCAAAAGCTTTTAAGTTTTGTTAGGTCCCATTTGTTTATTTTTGTTTATATTTTCATTTCTCTAGGAGATGAGTCAAAAAGGATCTTGCTGTGATTTATGTCATAGAGTGTTCTTCCTATGTTTTCCACTAAGAGTTTTATAGTGTCTGGCCTTACATTTAGGTCTTTAAGCCATTTTGAGTTTATTTTTGTGTATGGTGTTAGGGAGTGTTCTAATTTCATTCTTTTACTTGTAGCTGTCCAGTTTTTCCAGCACCACTTATTGAAGAGGTTGTCTTTTCTCCATTGTATATTTTTGCCTCCTTTATCAAATATAAGGTGATTTTTTTTCATCTTTATTGGGGTATAATTGCTTTACAATGGTGTGTTAGTTTCTGCTTTACAACAAAGTGTATCAGTTATACATATACATATGTTCCCATATCTCTTCCCTCTTACGTCTCCCTCCCTCCCACCCTCCCTATCCCACCCCTCCAGGTGGTCACAAAGCACCGAGCCGATATCCCTGTGCCATGCGGCTGCTTCCCACTAGCTATCTACCTTACGTTTGTTCGTGTGTATATGTCCATGACTCTCTCGCGCCCTGTCACAGCTCACCCTTTCCCCTCCCCATATTCTCAAGTCCGTTCTCCAGTAGGTCTGTGTCTTTAATCCTGTCTTATCCCTGTGTTCTTCATGACATTTTTTTTTCTTCTTAAATTCCATATATATGTGTTAGCATACGGTATTTGTCTTTTTCTTTCTGACTTACTTCACTCTGTATGACAGACTCTAGGTCTACCCACCTCATTACAAATAGCTCAATTTCGTTTCTTTTTATGGCTGAGTAATATTCCATTGTATATATGTGCCACATCTTTATCCATTCATCCGATGATGGGCACTTAGGTTGTTTCCATCTCTGGGCTATTGTAAATAGAGCTGCAATGAACATTTTGGTACATGACTATTTTTGGATTTTGGTTTTCTCAGGGTATATGCCCGGTAGTGGGATTGCTGGGTCATATGGTAGTTCTATTTGTAGTTTTTTAAGGAACCTCCATACTGTTCTCCATAGTGGCTGAACCAATTCACATTCCCACCAGCAGTGCAAGAGTGTTCCCTTTTCTCCACACCCTCTCCAGCATTTATTGTTTCTAGATTTTTTGATGATGGCCATTCTGACTGGTGTGAGATGATATCTCATTGTAGTTTTGATTTGCATTTCTCTAATGATTAATGATGTTGAGCATTCTTTCATGTGTTTGTTGGCAGTCTGTATATCTTCTTTGGAGAAATGTCTATTTAGGTCTTCTGCCCATTTTTGGATTGGGTTGTTTGTTTTTTTGTTATTGAGCTGCACGAGCTGCTTGTAAATTCTGGAGATTAATCCTTTGTCAGTTGCTTCATTTGCAAATATTTTCTCCCATTCTGAGGGTTGTCTTTTGGTCTTGTTTATGGTTTCCTTTGCTGTGCAAAAGATTTGAAGTTTCATTAGGTCCCATTTGTTTATTTTTGTTTTTATTTCCATTACTCTAGGAGGTGGGTCAGAAAGGATCTTGCTGTGATTTATGTCATAGAGTGTTCTGCCTATGTTTTCCTCTAAGAGTTTGATAGTTTCTGGCCTTACATTTAGGTCTTTAATCCATTTTGAGCTTATTTTTGTGTATGGTGTTAGGGAGTGATCTAATCTCATACTTTTACATGTATCTGTCCAGTTTTCCCAGCACCACTTATTGAAGATGCTGTCCTTTCTCCACTGTACATTCCTGCCACCTTTATCAAAGATAAGGTGACCATATGTGCGTGGGTTTATCTCTGGGCTTTCTATCCTGTTCCATTGATCTATATTTCTGTTTTGGTGCCAGTACCATACAGTCTTGATTACTGTAGCTTTGTAGTATAGTCTGAAGTCAGGCAGCCTGATTCCTCCAGCTCTGTTTCTTTCTCAAGATTGCTTTGGCTATTCAGGGTCTATTGTGTTTCCACACAAATTGTGAAATTTTTTGTTCTAGTTCTGTGAAAAATGCCATTGGTAGTTTGATAGGGATTGCACTGAATCTGTAGATTGCTTTGGGCAGTAGAGCCATTTTCACAATGTTGATTCTTTGAGTCCAAGGACATGGTATATCTCTCCATCTGTTTGTATCATCTTTAATTTCTTTCATCAGTGTTTTATAGTGTTCTGCGTACAGGTCTTTTGTCTCCTTAGGTAGGTTTATTCCTAGGTATTTTATTCTTTGTGTTGTAATGCTAAATTGGAATGTTTCTTTAATTTCTTTTTCAGATTTTTCATCATCAGTGTATAGGAATGCCAGAGATTTCTGTGCATTAATTTTGTATCCTGCTACTTTTCCAAATTCATTGATTAACTCTAGTAGTTTTCTGGTAGCTTCTTTAAGATTCTCTATGTATAGTATCACATCATCTGCAAACAGAGACAGTTTTACTTCTTCTTTTCTGATTTGGATTCCTTTTATTTCTTTTGCTTTGATTTTTGTGCCTAAAACTTCCAACACTATGTTGAATAATAGTGGTGATAGTGGGCAACCTTGTCTCGTTCCTGATCTTAGTGGAAATGGTTTCAGTTTTTGACCATTGAGAATGATGTTGGCTCTGCGTTTGTCATATATGACCTTTATTATGTTGAGGTAAGTTCTGTCTATGCCTATGTTCTGGAGAGTTTTTATCATAAATGAGTGTTGAATTTTGTCGAAAGCTTTTTCTGCATCTATTGAGATGATCATATGGTTTTTATCCTTCAATTTGTTAATATGGTTTATCACATTGATTGATTTGCATATATTGAAAAATCCTTGCAATTCTGGGATAAACCCCACTTGATCATGGTGTATGATCCTTTTAATGTGCTGCTGGATTCTGTTTGCTTGTATTTTGTTGAGGATTTTGGCATTTATTTCATCAGTGATATTGGCCTATAGTTTTCTTTCTTTGTGACATCTTTGTCTGGTTTTGGTATCAGGGTGATAGTGGCCTCATAGAATGAGTTTGGGAGTATTCCTCCTTCTGCTGTATTTTTGAAGAGTTTGAGAAGAATAGGTGTTGGCTCTTCGGTAATGTTTGATACAATTTGCCTGTGAATCCATCTGGTCGTGGGCTTTCATTTGTTGGAAGATTTTTAATCACAGTTTCAACTTCAGCACTTGTGATTGGTTTGTTTATATTTTCTCTTCCTTCCTAGTTCAGTCTAGGAAGGTTGTGCTTTTCTAAGAATGTGTCCATTTCTTCCAGGTTGTCTATTTTATTGGCATATAGTTGCTTGTAGTAATCTCTTATGATCCTTTGTATTTCTGCAGTGTCAGTTGTTACTTTTCCTTTTTCATTTCTACTCCTGTTGATTTGACTCTTCTCCCTTTTGTCCTGATGAGTCTGGCTAATGGTTTATCAATTTTGTTTATCTTCTCAAAGAACCAGCTTTTAATTTTATTGATCTTTGCTATTGTTTTCTTCATTTATTTTTCATTTATTTCTGACCTGATCTTTATGATTTCTTTCCTTCTGCTAACTTTGGGGGTTTTTTGCTCTTCTTTCTCTAATTGCTTTAGGTGTAATTTTAGGTTGTTTATTTGAGATTTTTTTTGTTTCTTGCGGTAGGATTGTATTGCTGTAAACTTCCCTCTTAGAACGCTTTTGCTGTATACCATAAGTTTTGGGCCATTGTGTTTTCTTTGTCAATTGTGTCAGGGTATTTTGTGATTTCCTCTTTGATTTCTTCAGTGATCTCTTGGTTATTTAGTAGTGTATTGTTTAACTTTCATGTGTTTGTATTTCTTACAGTTTTTTTTTCCTGTAATTTATATCTAGTCTCATAGCATTTTGATCAGATAAGATACCTGAGACAACTTCAATTTTCTTAAAGTTACTGAGACTTGATTTGTGACCCAAGATATGATCTATCCTGTAGAATGTTCCATGAGCACTTGAGAAGAAAGTGTATTCTGTTGTTTTTGGATGGAATGGAATGTCCTATAAATATCAATTAATTCCAGGTTGTTTAATATGTCATTTAAAGCTTGTGTTTCCTTATTTATTTTCATTTTGGATGATCCGTCCATTGGTGAAAGTGGAGTGTTAAAGTCCCCTACTACTATTGTGTTACTGTCAATTTCCCCTTTTATGGCTGTTAGTATTTGCCTTATGTATTGAGGTGCTCCTATCTTGCGTGCATAAATATTTACAATTGTTTTATCTTCTTCTTGGATTGATCCCTTGATCATTATGTAGTGTCCTTCTTTTTCTCTTGTAATAGTCTTTATTTTAAAGTCTATTTTGTGTGATATGAGAATTGCTACTCCAGCGTTCTTTTGATTTCCATTTGCATGGAATATCTTTTTCCATCCCCTCACTTTCCATCTGTATGTTTCCCTAGGTCTGAAGTGGGTCTCTTGTAGACAGCATATATAAGTATCTTGCTTTTGTATCCATCAGCCAGTCTATGTATTTTGTTTGGAGCATTTAATCCATTTACATTTAAGGTAATTATCAATATGTACATTCCTATTACCGTTTTCTTAATTGTTTGGGGTTTGTTATTGTAGGTCTTTTCCTCCTCTTGTGTTTCCTGCCTAGAGAAGTTCCTTTAGCATTTGTTGTAAAGCTGGTTTGGTTGTGCTGAATTCTCTTAGATTTTGTTTGTCTGTAAAGGTTTTAATTTCTCTGTCAAATCTGAATGAGATCCTTGCTGGGTAGAGTAATCTTTGTTGTAAGTTTTTCCCTTTCATCACTTTAAATATGTTCTGCCACTCCCTTCTGGCTTGCAGAGTTTCTGCTGAAAGATCAGCTGTTGACCTTATGGGGATTCCCTTGTATGTTATTTGTTGTTCTTCCCTTTCTGCTTTTAATAATTTTTTTTTTTTTTTTGCGGTACGCGGGCCTCTCACTGTTGTGGCCTTTCCCGTTGCAGAGCATGGGCTCTGGATGTGCAGTCTCAGCGTCCATGTCCTAAGGGCCCAGCCGCTCCGCGGCATGTGGGATCTTCCCAGACCGGGACATGAACCCGTGTCCCCTGCATCGGCAGGCGGACTCTCTTCCACTGCGCCACCAGGGAAGCCCTGTATTGAATTTTTGATAGTTTGATTAATATGTGTCTTGGCATGTTTTTCCTTGGATTTATACTGTATGGGATTCTCTGCACTTCCTGGACTTGATTGACTATTTCCTTTCCCATTCTGGGGAAGTTTTCAACTATAATCTCTTCAAATATTTTCAGTTCTTTTTTTCTTTCCTTTTCTTCTTCTGGGACCCCTATCATTTGAATGTTGGTGTGTTTAATGTTTTCCCAGAGGTCTCTGAGAGTGTCCTCAATTCTTTTCATTCTTTTTTCTGCTCTTTGGTAGTTATTTCTACTATTTTATCTTCCAAGTCACTTATCTGTTCTTCTACCTCAGTTATTCTGCTATTGATTCCTTGTAGAGAATTTTAAATTTCATTTATTGTGTTGTTCATCATTGTTTGTTTGCTCTTTAGTTCTTCTAGGTCCTTGTTAAATGTTTCCTGTATTTTCTCCATTCTATTTGCAAGATTTTGGATCATCTTTACTATCATTACTCTGAATTCTTTTTCAGGTAGACTGCCTATCACCTATTGATTTGTTTGGTCTGGTGGGTTTTTCCTTTGCTCTTTCATCTGCTCTGTATATCTCTGTCTTCTCATTTTGCTTAACTTACTGTGTTTGGGGTGTTCTTTTTGCAGGCTGCAGGTTCATAGTTCCCGTTGTTTTTGGTGTCTGCCCCCAATGAGTAGCTTCAGTGGGTTGTGTAGGCTCCCTGGTGGAGGGGACTGGTGCCTGTGTTCTGGGATGAGGATTGATCTTGTCTTTCTGGTGGGCAGGACTGCGTCCGGTGGTGTGTTTTGGGGTGTCTCTGAACTTAGTGTGATTTTAGGCAGCCTCTCTGCTAATGGGTAGAGTTGTGTTTCTGTCTTTCTAGTTGTTTGGCATGGGGTGTCCAGCACTGGAAGTTGCTGGTCGTTGAATGGAGCTGGGTCTTAGCCTTGAGATGGAGATCTCTGGGAGTGCTCTCACTGAATGATATTACATGGGGCCAGGAGGTCTTTGGTGGTCCAATGTCCTGAGCTCTGCTCTACCATCTCAGAGGCTTATGCCTGAAACCCAGCCGGAGCACCAAGACCCTGTCAGCCACACAGCTGGGTTCAATCATGTACATGGTCTAAATGGTCTCAACAACACCTTGCTCTCTGAAGGCTGCATCCTTGATAGTGGCTCTGACTGTAGAAAGGGTGGGCAGAATGTACATTCCAAGGTGGGGTTGGGGGGCAGGGGAGAGTGACCTCTTTTATCGCTTTTTTAACAGAAGAATAAGAAGTGAGGAAAAGCCAGAGTGAGCCTCTCTTAGAGTTGCCTGTGCTCCCCCTAGGGGATTCCTGTATTCTCTACGTCCACCCTTTTTGTATCCCGTCCTTACTCTGCAGTAAAAATAAGATAGCATCTTGAGGCTGCACGTGTGAAAAACTTGGAAGTCACCACTTCATCCCAATAACAAGTGAAAAGCTGAACAGACTAGAAAATCAGCAGCTTTTTGAAGGTCCCTAAGAGGGGTGAGTATGAAGAGCAAGCTCTGCCTGTAAGATTGGAGACAGGTGAGCCACAGCTTCCCAGACAGAAAGCAGCTCAGGAGCCAGTGCTGGGGTAGGAAACCTCGCCTGTAATTGGTGAACTCCTGGAGGCTCAGTGTGGACAAGCCTGAGAAATAACAACTCCAGGGGACCCAGTTGTGGCAGCGGAGCCCTCACCCTGTGGGATTTGCCTCCAGGAGCTTGACATGATTCTCATAGTAAATACTGGAGAAAAATGCCCCCTGATTCTGGCAGGGGGAGGGGAAAGGGACCACCCAGAAATACACTGGATCTCTCTGTTCTTAACAAAGCTGACCCTCAGGAGAAGCTAGTTACCCAGAGCCCACACTGCTGGGGTGTTATGAGAGCCCAGCTGACGGAGGAGAAGAGAAAGGTATGGCTCTAGTCCACTCCGGCCTTCCTGTCTCACCTAAGAAGGCAGAACAAACCTGAGACACACTGTGAAGTTCACAGTCTGGGTCACAGACTCGCCAGAACACTGAGACCCAATCCCAGGACTTCAAGATGCACCCCGTCCTCCAAACCTCACCACCATGTTACCAGAGGCCTGTCTACTTTGTTTTACCAGCTTACTTTACCAGGCACATCATGTCCAGCAATCAAAAAATTACAAGGCATACGCAAAGGCAAACCTGCAGCTGGAAGGTACAGAGCATGTATCACAACCAGACTTAGCAATGTTGCTGGAGTTTAAAACACTATGACCAATATGCTGAGGGCGAGACTGAACAGAGTAGACAGCACAGGCAGAGATGTGAATCCTAAACAAAATTGAAAAAGGGATGCTAGAGATCAAAACCCCGGGATGGACATGAAGAATGCCTTTGATGGCTCCACAGTAGACTGGACGTGGGTGAAACCTCTGAGCCTGATTATCTCAACAAAAACCTCCAACACTGAAAGCAAAGAGAAGAAATACTGAAAGAAACAGAAGGATACATCCAAGGACTTTGGGACAACTACAAATGGTGTAAATGCACATAACGGGAAGACCAGAAGGAGAAGAAAGACAGGAAGGGACAGAGAAAGCTTTGAAGTAAAAGTGACTGAAAATATCCCCCAATTAAAAGCAGACACCAAAATGCAAATGCAGGAAGCTTAGAGAAAAACAGGAAGGTTAAATGGAAAAAACAAACAAAAACCTACATGTAGGCTTATCGTTTTTGAACTACAGGAAATCAAAATAAAGAAAAACTCCTGAAAGAAGCCAGCGGAAAAATCACGTCACCTATAGAGGAAGTATGATACAAATGACATCTGGTTTCTCTTCAGAAAGCAGCAAGGAAGAGGAGATTGGGATTGAGAAAGTGCTTTGAGGGAAAAACTCACCAACTTAGGATTCTGGCCCCTGCAAAATTATCTTCTAAGTGGAGAAGAAATCAAGACGTTTTCAGACACACAAAAAACTGAAGGAATTTATTGTCAGTAGACCTGCCTTGTACAAAATGTTAAAACACATTTTTTTCAGAGGAAAGGTAAAGGATACAGGTCAGAAACTCACATCTACATAAAGAAAATCAAAGAAGTAACAAGTAAAGGGAAAACAAAAACTTTATTTTCTTATTCCTAATTGCTCATTTTGAATTCAAGAAATCTATTTCTTGTTTTCAGTAGTAAAAGAGAATTATGCTGTGATGTAAAGTTTTACATTTTTTAAAGGTACAATATGGTGGCCGCTGAATATTATCTCTAAGACACAAATCATTATCTACGAAGCGCTGACTTAAACCCTTAAATCCATCTTGATTGAGACTTGAGAAGCCACTTAAGATATTGCAGAGAATAAACACCAACAAAACCATTTATGGCTACAGCTGTACTACAGTTACGTTTAAAGCATTCCTTGCAGTAGAAACAGCAGCTCATCAGCAGAGAATGCTGAGGCAATGGTCTGAATGTGCTAGCAAAAACATCTGTTAAACTCATAAATGGATGTGAGACGATTCAGCTGTATGGAATTACCTCCTAAGAAACTGTGAAATGGATTATACCACGAGTTATATGGGCATCTCTTACTGAGATAAACATAAAGCCTTGTTTTTAATTCAACATTATATGGACTGTATCATTTCAGCCTTTTAATAATTAATAATATTAATAATTTAATAATAATTGTCTGCCCATAGGGTTAGGGTCTTGGTGGTTTTACCTTTAGACTGACCAGTGTTTTAGTTTTGTGAACAGATGTGCGCCCAGGAAAAGACAGGGTACTTTAGAATTGGGGGTTAAAGGAAAGTTTCTGACAATTAACAATCCTCGGTACACTCAGCTTGTTACAGCTGAGGTAAAGGTGGATATACTGCAGTACCAAGGTTGTACCGCTTGGCCTTTCCTAATACAGACACCAGATTGAGGGCCAAACTCATTTGATTACTTTTTGGTTAAAGATGTCTTTTGGTAAGAGATATTTTTGTCGTACACTGAAACTAAAATAAATGGAAGTTAAAAAAGTGGAGACAAATTATCAATTTAAAACCCGGCTTTGCCAGCGAAAGTAGAGCCTGACTGTGGTTTTATATCACTTACCTGAACTAAGGAAATAATTTAGGCTTCAATCTGCATAGCTGACAATCAAATTTAAGCACTGACAACAATTGTGATGGTTTACTTTTGTTTTAAAAAGACTTTATAATTTTAGAGTAGCTTTAGGTTTACAACAAGTTGTGAGGAAGGTACAGAGATTTTCCACGTATCCCTTATCTCCACACAAGCTCAGCCTCCCTGATATCAATGTCACTCATCAGAACAGTAGCTTTTTTTTTTTTTTTAACCAAGGATGAACCTACGTTGACACATCATAATTACCCAAAGTCCATAGTTTCCATTAGGATTTACTCTTGGTGTTGAACAGGCTATGGATTTGGACAACTGCATAATGATTTGTGTCCATCATTATAACATCATACAAGGTATTTTCACTGTCCTAGAAATCCTCTGTGCTCTGCCTGTTCATCTCCCCCAACACTAGCCCAGGCAACCACTGTTCTTTTACTGTCTGACTAGTTTTGTCTGTCCCACAGTGTCCTATAGTCAGAATCATGCCGCGTGCAGCCTTTTCACATTGGCTTCTTCCACCCAGTGATGTGAAATTAAGGTTCCTCCATGTCTTTCTGTTGCCTGATAACTCACTTATCTTTGTGCTGAATAATAGTTCATTAGCTGAATGGACCACTACGTACCCACTCACCTACTGAAGGACGCGTTGGTTGCATCCAAGTTTTGGCGATTATGAACAAGCTACAATCAACACCCACGTGCAGCTTTTTGAGTGGGCATCGGTTTGCAGCCGCTCTGGTAAATACCAAGAAGCACAGCTGCTGGATCATATGGAAAGAGAACGTTTAGCTTTGTCTTGATGAGAAACCTCCAAACTGTCTTCCGAAGTGGCTGCACCATTTTGCATCCCCAGTAGCAATGACTGAGCATTCCTGCTGGCCCACATCCTCACCAGAACTTGATGTTGTCAAGATTTTGGATTCTGGTCATTCTGCTAGGTGTGTAGTCAGGTTTATTTCCCTTTAATGTTATTGGGATATTCTTGACAACCAATGGCAACCTGTTATTCACTTTCTAGGATATTCGTGTATCGTGGACACCATTGTATCACTTGGCAAGTCTCTTTCTTCTCTTATGATAATGGAGCCAAATTTGAGGTTTAGAGCCTCTCATTAGACTCCATACCTGGTGAAAACCACTGGCACAAAAGTGCTGCATTTTTGGGAAGTGTATTTTCAACTAAGTGAGGGAACTGTTTCTTTTAAAAGGAGGACTTTGTGATGTTTCCAGAGTAGAAAAGCCTGTGCAGTTTGCCAAATGCGATAGATAGTAATGCCACTGTGGAATAAAAACCATGAGCCGAGGTAATAAGGAGTCCAAGGTAGTTCTGAAATGGAGCCTCGAAGGGCATCCTTCATCGCAATCTGAAGTTTTCAGAAGCCGTGGCTTACGGATCATAGTTTTCTATTAAGATGAATCTAAAGATATTTTTTAGGAAATTAGCATACAGATATTTAGAACAATGTGTTAGGGGCATAAAGGATGGAAAAGAAATCAAAGATGAGTCCAGAGTCGTAAGTCTTAGAAATGAAACCTACTCCCAGTCCAGAAGGGACCCCCCTAGATGCCCTGGATTCTACCCCCTACTCCAAACGGAGGGGCCCATGAACCTGCCTGACCCGGTATTTTCCCTGGAAACTGATGTGGAGACACAAAGTGGTGTGGGTGTGCCTTGTGCAGTGAATGACGATGTGCCCTTCGGGGCCAGAGTGATGCTTCAGAGCCAGGTGTCTTGAGGAACTACAGGGAGAGCCTCAAGGTAAAGAAGAGAAGAGTGAACTAGAAATAAAGAAAAAAGATCAGGAGAGACAGAAAGAGATGGTGAGAGACAGACAGAGACAGACAGAGGCAGCGCCCTCCTGTTTCTGGTAATGATCGATGTCTTAGTTTCAGCCCATCTTTAACTTTCGTCCTGGGGGTCCAGGAGATACTAGTAAATTCTTTAAGAAGATCTTCTTTTTCTTGCACAAGGTTTAGGGGCTTCATAATCCTTGTAGATAAACTTTTCCTAAGCAAGACTATATGATTTATTTACATTTATACTGATTTACACATTTTTCTGTCACAGACGACTCGATTATTTTGTGTGTTTTGATGTGGACAGCATTAATATTCCGGCAGTCCAGTGCACACTTGAAGAGCTAAGAGTTGGGTGTCTGAAGGCAGTGGTCCCCATCGTTTTTGGCACCAGGGACCAGTTTCATGGAAGACAATTTTTCCATGGACCAGGGATGGGGTGTGGGGGAATGGCTCAGGCGGTCATATGAGCGACGGGGAGCGGCAGATGAAGTTTCGCTGTCTCGCCTGCCTCTCACCTCCTGCTGTGCGGCCCGGTTCCTAACAGGCTGCAGACCGGAACCGTCCGCGGCCTGGGGGTTGGGGACCCCTGTCTTAAGGGACCAAGAATTGTAATGTAATAGCCTCTTACATGTAGTCAAGGATTATATACTCTAAGGCGTACATATAGAGTGTCTGCTTGCTAGTTTCTTGTTCTGTTCTAAAAAGACTGCTACAGAAAGTGACGAAAGCTTGTGGAAAGGAACCCTGCGAAAAAAGTTTTTTTCACGGTCAGGATTAACTAACTTTAGATTGAAGTTAATTAACTAAATGGATTTGTTAAGTAAGCTAGTACAAGACTGGAATTTGAAAGAAGTTTCTTAGAGTGTTCCTTTTTGATAACAGATTGTGTGAGTTTCTGTGCCCTTAAGTGATTTATATTTGTTTTTGTTTTTTTAATCATTTTTTGACTTTGGTTAAATGAATAATTATTGTTTCATAGAGAACTATGATCCTGTTGTGTTTTAAAACCTTTTTGATATTTTTAACAAACTTCCCAGATATCAAAATCTAACTAAACCTCCTTTAGCTTCCAGCTGACTCTGAGACATGTCAGAGAGGAATGTTAAACTAATTAAGTGTATTTGGTATGTTAAATTACTTCAGAACATTGCCAAGTGATTGGAGATAAACCCTAGGTTATAGTGTATGGATAAATGTTATTAATATAGATATTCCAAAATTTATATGAAATTCTAAACATCTGATATGTCCTAATATAATGTTATCAGTCATAATTCCAGTTATTCTAAAATGTTATATGTCACAGAAATATCCAAGTTTGCTGCTAATTGCATTGTACTCAAATCTTTAACATTTGATGTGTCTTAATATAATGTTATCAGTCATAATTCCAGTTATTCTAAAATGTTCTATGTCACAGAAATATCCAAGCTTCCTGCTAATTGCATTGTACTTAAATCTTTAACCATGCTATTTTAAGTTTTGTGCTTTATAGAAAACCATTATTTTACACTGATGCTTTTACAAAATGAAGATTTTCGAGAAGACTCATAAAAAGAAGTTTTGAAACAAATATAATTTTCTGATAGCTTTAGATAATACCACTGAACTGGGTAACAAATGACAAAACTCTAATGGAAAACCTGATTACTTCATCCAGATCTATAGGAATGAATTGCATGGGACTGAATGAACTGGTGAACATGGTTTATAAACTTATGACTTTGGGAAATATGCTAGATTTAATCTTTGTCTTCCAGGAAAACCTCTTCTCTTATGCTATGACCTACAACAAATTGATAAAGTATACATTTGTAAACAAAGATGAAGCGTGTATATTTTCTCTCTACCTGATCCCGCCAGAATTTGCCTTCTTCAGCTGGCTCCCCGGCAGACTTGTGGTTTATTGCCACCGGATTACAACTAGCTATACCAAAAAAAAATAATAATAAAATAAATAAAAAGACTGAATAAGTTTGGATTGCTCATTATATCTAAATTAAGCAAGCAATCATTAATCAGCTATTAACCTGAGCAAACATTGGGCTCGATTCTAAGGGTACAAAAAAGCACAAGGCGTGGTGTTTTAACCTTAGCAACTTGCAATCTAGTTTGGGAGGTGGAATATACACATCACACGTCATCCACCATAGTGAGCAGCTGGCAAAGGAGTGGTATAGATGACGAGCTTGGAACAAAATGTCATTTCGAGCAAAAAATTTATTTGTTCAAAAAACTTAATTCACACAAGAAGTAAGTATCTCTTGAGCTCTATCAACAGTGAGCAGATGCCCCAGGCTCTAGGAATTCCAGAGTTAAATAACACAATGTTCTGGAGCAAGAAGTATCCGAGAAGTAAACAATTCCGGAGCACAGGGCCAAACGCTGTGACTAAGGCACTCGTAGCGTCCTGCAGGGGCTCAAAGGAGAAGCTCCAGCTCTGCCCCGAGAAGTTAGGGATTGTTTTGAAGTGGAGGAGGAGATGTTCTTGTAAATCAAGAAGAGAGAGTAACACTGTGTCAGGCAAAACGGGTCGTAAAACAATAGATGCTCAGCAAGGGAAGATTCTTCTGTGCTTGTGCGTGTTTAGAGTGGGCGGAACAGGGAGGATGTTTTAAAATGTAGGTTTTATTTTTCTTGATTTATGGTGAAGCTGGGACATGAGGAGGTGACTCTCCCTGAAAAAACTGTCACCCTCGGTGCCCAAGTAAGGGGCATTCCAGCCACACGGGGAAGAAGAGGGAAGGGGTGGAGACTGTGGGCAAGGACCATGGTTCTTGAGGGAAGGGATGGACAGGACTTGGGCAGGCTCCGCGGGTTTAGGCTGCGCCACTTTGAACAGTTTGGGGCAGGCTCTGGGGCCCCGTGGCTGTTCCTCGTTGCCCGGCTCTGGGGTCACCAGTGTAGGGAGAGTGCCCAGGAGGGCGGGGGCTTGGTCAAGGTAGCGGTTTGGAGGTTGCACTCGGGGTGCTTGGTTTGAGTAAGAAAGTGAGCTTCCAGGCACGGCTTTGCTGCCTCTAGGAATTAGCTAACCCTGGGAGGGGCAGTCCTTCTGGAATAAGCAAAGCCCCAAGATATCAGAGCGTCAGGAAATAAAGAAAACAAAAAACATAGTTAATAGGTAACGTGAGTAACAAAGCAAGGACCAGACTGCAAGGGTCGTCTCTGCCCCTGAAGGGACCCCCAGTGGAGGTGCCCGGAGCAGCCTCAGATGGAGAGTCTTTGGGTATCAACGTGCTGAGTTTGGCCATGGAGCCCGGAAGAGCTACCAGGCTCCCCCAGAACCTCCCTCAATTTCCTTATTGTCCCTGATGATGTCTGTTTTCTGGACCCTTTGACCCCTGTCTGCCTGGTACCACAGTGCCGTTGACTAAGCACAGGGCGGGCAGGCTTTCCCCACGTGGTCTGCCTGACCCTCAGTCCCCTTAGATAGACATCTGCATACTGAAGATCAAACATCATCACATTTCCTATGTGCTTCCAGCTCCATATAGAAAGTATGGAATTTGTATTTTTTTTTCTTCTTTTATGCAAAAATATCACATAAGTAGTTGTTGAATTTCAGGGAAGGGGCTTGGAGATCTGTTTATTTTGGAGCTAACAAATAATAAAAGAGCCCTTTCAGGAATTTTTGCTTAAAGGCAAATTTCCTTTTCAGGTTTTATAAAACATATAAATTTAGCATCAAGCAGAAAGACGAAGTGTGTACATTTCCATCAAGAAGGCTCTTGGGCTCCGCGTGAGATTTTGGAGATCGATCCATGCTTCCTTAACAGCTTCCTTCAACCCGGGCCTTTAGCCACCTGGCAGGTATGTTTGTCAGCTGTCTTCTGCGTCTACAAAGCCTGAGACACAGGGATTTCTTCCTTGGAGCTGCATTAATTTTTAATCTGTAAAAATAGCTAGTACTTACTGGCTACTTTACATTGTTTCTAAAGAAACCAAGAATTGTAAGTTTGCCCATTGCTTCTAACACCTAAAATTATGGTTTTTATTCCCAATTTCCAAAGAGTGTCATCATTATAAGGAGATCTCTAAAAATCTTTATGGAAAGGGCTTCTAAAGTTTTTAAAAAGTATATATGTAGGGGCTTCCCTGGTGGCGCAGTTGTTGAGAGCCCGCCTGCCGATGCAGAGGACACGGGTTCGTGCCCCGGTCCGGGAAGATCCCACATGCTGCAGAGCGGCTGGGCCCGTGAGCCATGGCCGCCGAGCCTGTGCGTCCAGAGCCTGTGTTCCGCAATGGGAGAGGCCACAACAGTGAAAGGCCCGCATACCACACACACACAAAAAAGTACATATGTAGTCCCACTGAACGCACCATATGTTTAAGTGAATTTTATATCCAAGGAAAATGCTTGTATTTTAATATAGTGTAAGAATTGGATTTCAATCCCAAAGAAATGTGTTCTGTTAATTATGACAGCACATCTGCTGTGTTTAAATATTTCCCTTCCCCTATTTTGAGAATATTCATTAAAAATGTTTTTATTTTTTTCCCTATACATTCCTTATCCATCCACGCTCTGATAGAGCATCTGCAGCTGTCAGGGGAAGGTGTTAAGGATAGACCATGAGAATAAGGGCATTTTTAATAGGATTTAACGGCTGGACAGTGGGCATATTTACAAGGACGTGCTTTTCTAATGAGCTTTCCCCATCAGCACCCAGCTGCTTTCCTCACTGCAGCTGGCGAAGAAGCGAAAGCTTCTGCCCCAGCCGCACTCAGATTCTTCTCCTCATCTTCCTTCCTTTCTTCTGCTCTAAGCCTCTCAGATGGCGGCCAGATGCCACACTCCGTGAGGAGCAAACTGTAGTAAGTGGTCCTCGGCTAGTTCACCCAAGGGCTGTGACCGTCTGACTGTCCCAGGGGACACTAACCCCAGGACATGGGCCTGCGGCATTTGTATCTCCTTGTTCAACTCACCTGAGACTCCAAAATAAAGTAAATCCTAAATACTAGCACATAAAAGAGACATAAAAATAGTAAAAAAATCATTAGATTAATAAATAGTAATTTGCAGTAAATGCACGGGTTCCTAGGGAAAAGCAATTACCAACATTGATTCAAGAGAGGCAGCATTGGGGGTGAGGGAAGGGAGAATTGGGAGCTTGGGATTAGCAGATGCAAACTATTATATGTAGAATGGATAAACAACAAGGTCTTACTGTGTAGCACGGGGAACTATATCCAAGCTCCTGTGTAGCACAGGGAACTATATCCAAGCTCCTGTGAGAAACCATAATGGAAAAGAATATGAAGTGTAATATATGTGTAACTGAATCACTTTGCTCTACAATAGAAATTAACACAACGTTGTAAATCAACTATTCTTCCATTTAAAAAAAAAGAGAGGTGGCATTATTTGTAGGTAAGACCAACTATCTCAAAAATATAGGAGAATCTACTAAAAAACTAATCAAATTAATAAGAGGGCTCAGTAATACACACTCAACATAAATAATAAATAACTTCCCCGTATATCTGTACTGATCACTCAGAAATACACAGTGTGGGAACAATTGGTTATTAGTCTAGAAAATTAGCCTGCAATACCATTCATGAACACACACACACAAATTCAAAGAAGACTAAACAGTTAAACAAACTACCTGAAATTATAGAAGAATCAGAAGAAAATATAGAAAATATATTTTTTAATTGCAATGGGGATGCTTCTTAGCATATCTGTCACCAGGAGGAGAGTACCAGTGAGAGACAATGACAGTTATTCTAACATTTGCTTGGGACAGATTTCAATTTCTCCACATTTCTTTCGCTGCAGCTTCCAGCCTGATCCTTGATAGGTGAATCAAAAAGAAAAACTAAAAAAAAAAAAGCCAGCCTTGAGACTAAATTGCAGGAAGTGAGTGAATATGGGATTTTATCTGCTAGCTTTCACCACTTCTCTAACATTCAAGCAGCAACACTGCCGACAGTAAGACAGACATGGTAGGTTCCAGGAAAAGTTCCACTTGGGTATTTTCTTGGCTAGCTACTATTAGACATTTATTTACCACTGGAGACCAAATATATTTTTAAATTTCTAGTTTGCCTTTGGAGGAACTTTGAATAACATTCCATCAACACAGATTTGGCCAAATGATATTCCAGTCTAAAAATGGTCATTAAGCTTACAATATAATGCCTATTATTTTTGACCAAAAGTGGAAACACAAGGTGAGCTTCCAAAATCCATTGTATAATTTTGGAGTTCTTTTATTTCTTTTTCCATGAGAGATTGTAGGTCATGAATCTTCACAAATATTGCCTTCTTAAAACGGAACCTCTTGTAGTATAATAAAATCATTTTGCCTCAAGGTGGAGCTGTTATATTTTCGGAAGAGAAAAGCACTTTTGCCTTATTCTGGAATTTTGTCATAATCCAGAGGAAAAGTTTCTGCTCTTTTAAATAGGAGTTGATAGAAGTTTCTCTTCCGCCTCTTCTCTCTTACTCTAGAAAACAGTGGTTATGTTAAAGGCACAGTGGCACGGTGACCCCAGCTTTCACTGTCTGTCACTCCAGTGTCCACTCAAGCTGCCCCGGCTTTTCCGGGATGTCCGGCCTAGTGCAGCTGGCTGAGTGGAGTACAAATGCACATGAAGTAGTCGAAGCCACAACTTGCTTCATACAGACCTTCCGTGCTTATGTTGTAAACATAGTTGTGTGTGTGTGTCCTCTGTTGGCCACACAGGATTATTTTAGACAATTCTGGCAGACTTCCAAATTCATGTAATCCTAGATGTATTAAACTCTGACACCACTTTTTTTTTTTTTTTGGGATGAAATAGAACCAGTCTTATCAGTAATTATCAGCAGCAGAAGCTGAGGTAAAAAAATGTCAGCAGAGTGAAATTAAGCATGATAAAGCTAATTTCATCGGATTAAGTCAAAATCGAAACCAACTGAGAATAAAGACAGTTTGTGAGTTTTCATATTCTTATTGTATCAATTTGGCAATACTGAATATAAGATGTAATTTCCACTCAAAAAGTGTAAGCACCACACAATATGTTTCTTTGCCGTGGTCTTTTGTGGCTATTCTTAGCTGATGGAAAACTCTTAATGAACAACTATCAGATGTTTTTATTTCAGAGAATATTCTCTTTCGTAATGAGGACTGAATAGGTTTCTCACCCATCCCCCCACCCTTTTTTTTTTTTGATAGTGAAAAATGTCTTAACTGAAAGGATTTTGCAAAGTCTAACATGCTACATGTTGAATCATTATTACACTGCAGGGTAGTATTATGTATTCTGAAACACAGGTGGGAGAAGCCATAAAGATCATAATTCGTATGTCTAACATATTGTCGTAACTTGCCAAACTATGGAAGAAGTTGAATATCTGCTTATAATAAAGTGACATTTATTGAAGACTGCATATTATTAAAAACAAGAATTCTTAAGTGCTCTGTGATATCATGAAACACAATGTATACATAATGTTTGGTTTTTGAAAACCAGCTAGATACCAAATCATGGCTTCCCAATGCCCTGATCCCAAGCTTCTCAGTGCACCTTGGGTGGACCACAGTTTAGGTGGGGCGGGAAAAGGATGGAGCCGAGTGGACGGAAGGGGAACAGAGCTTATCATTTGCTCTCACCTGTCTGACGCTGGTCCTTTCCCAGAAGATCCAAATAAAATGAGTCCAGATTTACACCTTACCCTTATACTCGTTATATTTTTATTCTATGTTGGTTACTAAATGAATGTTTTAAAAACCAAATTGGATTTCCATTTGTGTCCCCCTAATGAGACAATTCTAGTTTGAGGTATGTTGGATTACCTTCACAAGAGCAAAATTATCTAAATCAAACTATAGAAATTCAAGCTTGAATTATTGCACTGCTACTTCAGGGTGCTGGATCACCCATAATTACATCTGTGGTGCTTCCATTTTAAGACTCACTGTTAAACTAGAAACCCCCAAATTCCTTGCCAAAATCTAAAGAAGCCTTTAGTTTCAAGGAAAATAAGAAGTTTACTCTCAGGTTCCCCAGATCTCGAAATCACACCCTGATTCAATGAGCTTACAGCTTAAAAGAACGTCCTGGTTCTAAGCCTTCTATAAAGTAGAATAGATGCTTTTAGAATAAACTCTGATAGAGCTTAGATAACTTTCCTATTCCAAGACAAATTTTTCTAAGTTTGTTCCTTTATATTCTTTGCTGTATTCCAAGAACAGCATCGTCCAGTGGAGCATTTTTAAATAATGGAAATATTTCTGTGCTGTTTTGAAATTAAGCCACTAGTGGTATGTGGTTATTGGTCTCTTGAATGTGTGTAGTGTGAGAAACTAATTTTTAATTTAATTGTAATTTTTAACTTAAACATTCACATGTGACAAGTTCCTATCATACCGATCAATGCAGTTGTAGAATCTACCCTGGAGCCCTTCAAGGCTCACTCTCCCCAGATCTGCCCTCATCCCGCCCACAAGCAACACTCTTTAAAACATTGCTCTTTGGGGATATTACACTTTAGATTTAGTTGTTTTCAGGAAAGCCCACATTTTCAGGAACATAACCTGAACATTACTCAAATAAATATTTGAAAATGACAGTTTAAGAAAAGAGAGTTAGCTAGCACTCTTTTTGCTATCTAGCAAATTTCTTGTTGATCCTCGATTTAAAAGCTGATTTATTTCATACATAAAAAATGAGTCCTAATTTTTTGTCCTTCCTTCCAGATCTAAGGACTCATCCAAATCCCCAATCAATCAACAGGTTTACATTTTAAATGACTTCTGATTGAATTACTATCCTTTTAAGCAACTACGGGGGCCCATGAAATAGCCTCCTAACCCATAAGTAAACTAAACACATGTTCTTCTTGAAATTCCCAAAAGCAATAGCTCTGGGGTACTGTTCCTCGGGAGTCCTAATTCAGGCATGGACTATTTCATGGTCAGCCAGGTGATATCAGATGTGAGTATGTTCCAGAAAAGTAGTGATTATGGCTCATAGAAGCAGACACTCTGGAAATATTCTTTCTTGTTAAAATTAAATGTTTTTGTATCTTATCGTTCAGCCATTTTGATTCATAGATAAACTTTTGTAAAACGAATACTGAAAGTTTCTAAGAAACTTGAAGAAAAACCATGCTGGTTGATTATTGCTGAAAAAAGTAAAGACTGATTTAGAGCTGTACCTGCTAACATCTGAAGCACTGTTACTAATTCGCCAGTAAGCTAATTGATCTAAGCCATCTGACTTTCCAATTTATTTTTAAATATTCTAACTGATGTAACTTTGGTTCATAAACCTGTATAAGTTTCACATGTACAATATTATATTGCTACTTCTGTGTACACGACAGCATGCTCACCACCAAGAATTGAGTTTCCTTCCATCACCATACAGTTGACCCCCTTTGCTCATTTGCCCTCCCCCAACCCTCCCCCCTCCATCTCTGTATCTAAGTGTTTGGTTTTGTTTGGTTTGTTCATTTATTTTGTTTGTTTTTTGTATTCCACATATTAGTGTAATCATGTGGTATTTGTCTTTCTCTGTCTGGCTTATTTCCCTTAGCGTAACACTCTCCAGGTCCATCTATATGGTTGCAAATGGCAAGATCTCATCTTTTTTATGGCTGAGCAGGATTCCATTGTGTATACTTGTATACACGTTGATGAACACTCAGGTTGTTTCTGTATTTTGGCTATTGTAAATGATGCTGCATGAACATAGGGGTGCATATATCTTTTTGAATTAGTGTTTTCATATTCTTTGGGTAAATACCCAGAAGTCGAATAACTGGATCAGATGGGAATTCTATTAATTTCTTGAGGAACCTCCATACTGTTCTCCATAGTGGCTGAACCAATTTACATTCCCACCAACAGTGCAGGAGGCTTCCCTTTTCTCCACATCCTCGCCAACACTTATTATTTCTGGCCTTTTTGATGACAGCGATTCTAACAGGCATAAGGTGATATCTCATTGCACTTTTTTTTTTTTTTTTTTTGCTGTACGTGGGCCTCTCACCGCTGTGGCCTCTCCCGTTGCGGAGCACAGGCTCCAGACATGCAGGCTCAGCGGCCATGACTCACGGGCCCAGCCGCTCTGCGGCACATGGGATCCTCCCGGACCGGGACATGAACCCGTGTTCCCTGCATCGGCAGGTGGACTCTCAACCACTGCGCCACCAGAGAAGCCCTCATTGCACTTTTGACTTGCATTTCCCTGATGGTTAGTGACAGTGGACATCTTTTCATGTGCCTGTTGGCCATCTGTGTGTCTTCCTTTGAAAAGTCTTTGACTTCTCTGCCCATTTTTTAATTGGATTGCCTTTTTTGTTGTTGAATTGTATGAGTTCTTTGTATATTTTTGATATTAACCCCTATCAAATATATGATTTGCAAAGATATTCTTCAATTTGTGTGTATTATTCTTGGATCCTTATGTATATTGAGAACAACTGATACGCTCTCAGAAGTCATGGAAGGTTAAATTTTCAATCAGGAAGGAGCCTTGCAAGGCACTCCGTGATCACAATTAGCATTTATGACACCTATGTCACTGCTAAGCCCTGCTTTTAAGGTTTTGCATGCACGGCTCAACAAATCCCCCCTCTTTTTTAACACCTGAATAAATGAAGATCCAAAGAGGCTAAATGGGTGAGGTTGCACAGTGGCTGATGACAGCGTTGGGGACCATAGTCAGGATGGCTCGACTCCCGGTCTTGGACTATTTTTCATCTAAATAATCCTGCCCTAGATCAGCACCTTCTAATGCACAGTGAGAAACGAGCAGAACACTTGTCCACTGAATGCAGGGGGATTAACAAAAGGCACGTGGCCTCTCTCTTAAGACCTTCAGCCCTCAGGTGCCACAGGTTTCTACCTCAGGCTCTTTCCTCTTTCTTTTTTGAAGCTTCAGTCCTGTAGAGGAGGATAATGCAGCCAGTTTTCCTCTTGCTGAGTTTTTATGAGCTTCTGTGCTGAAGACAGCATGCCAGAAGCTATTTTGGGATGTATGGTTCAAAGTAATGAGAAAACCAACACAAGCAGTTGGGTGAAGGGAATGCACATCAAAGCAAGCGGCAGGGAGCCCCCAAGGGCAGTGGGGCCGGGCTCCCGGGGGAGGGCTTCCAGGGGGCTGCTGCCCTTCCCTCCCTGGAGGACCCGTGCTGCTCGGCAGAGGAGGGAGTTCCCTCTCCTGAGCAACAATTTGCACTGAGTGAGTAGGAAGCAGTCATTACTAAGCCCTGCTTTTACATTTTTGCTCTGGGGATGAGCAGGAAGGAAACTGTATAAGTACTGCAGAAAATAATTAGACAGTCAGGAGCTGCGGGACCATCACCATCTCAAGTATTTCCACGTTGTCACGAGAAAAGGTGAAAATCCACAGAAGTGCTGTGCACATTGAGTTTCCTTTGTTAGAATTTGAATATTCTTTTAAAAATAGAATTCATTCATTTGAAGTTTCCACATTAAACAAAAAATGATACCAATGAGCTTATATATAAAACAGAAATAGACCCACAGACATAGGAAACAAACTTATAGTTACCAAAGGGGAAGGGTGGGGAGGGATAAATTAGGAGTTTGGGATTAACATGTACACACTACTGTATATAAAATAGATAATCAACAAGGACCTACTGTAGAGCACAGGGAACTCTATTCAGTATTTTGTAATAACCTATATGGGAAAAGAATCTGAAAAAGAATATATATATATATATGTATGTATAACTAAATCACAGTGCTGTACACCCGAAACTAACACAATATTGTTAATCTACTATACTTCAATTAAAAAAATTAGATTAAAAAGCATCTTGTATGGAACTACCGAGAATGAGATGGCTAAAATTCCATAATCACAATTCCACTCCCCAGAAGCAATGACTATAAAGAGTTGGTTCACATCCTTCACAAACCAAGAGCACACACACACACACACACACACACACACACCTGTGTGTGTGCATTTTAATATTTTTAAAAACGTTCTTTAAAATCCTCATTAAAAAAAACCTTATAGATCTAAGAAGTCATAATCCTCCAAAATGAAGAGAAAGATGAAGAGAAGTAACTCACTGTATGACAAATACAAGCTCTTAAACTCCCATGTCAGTTTTAACCAAGTTTCACAGCTTATGGTATTAATGTCTGTCTTTGGGTACATATGTCAATTTAGGGCGTGCCGTTTGACACATCACTTGTAAAGAAACACTTCTAAATTTTCTTTAAACATCATAGCTGGCAGAAGTGGAACTTAGAATGGTGACATTTCTGTCCTTACAGAGCTCAACTGAATAAAACATGGGTTTTTAGCAAAGGAGAAAAATGGGCCTGGGGTGCAAAAGTAGATGTAATCGAGAGCTTTCTACAAGGTGGTTACAATGCATAGGAACTAGAGCATTTATTGCCAAAGTAAAGTTTCAAACACCTGAATACAGAATGGTCACGTGTACCTCAGAAAGAGTATTGGCTACCTATTGATCAAGGTGACAACACACTATTTTAATAAACATAGAAGCTTTTACTATTGTAGGGAAACTTACAGCTAGTTCAGAAAAAAGAAGCCTTTATTACTTTTTGTTTTTGTTTGTTTGTTTGTAAAAATAAGGACGTTCCAAAATCATTGCAAATCACCTAAAATTATTTTGATATGGTATGGAATTTCTGTTGTCTGAGCTTATTTCAAGGAAGATAAAGAATGGTATTTTTAAGAGAAAACTAAACACTTCAAAATCAATTTATTTTAACAGAGAGAAAGCCAAATATTCTGGTTTGGTATTGATATAATATCTGGTAGTAAGATACTCACAAACCCCTTTTAAAAATCTTAATAAGCCCATCAAGTAAGAGAACTTTGCCAAAATTTTAACACATTTCATTGCTTCTTTTCAGACACAGTAACTATAGCTATTATAAGCTAAGAAAAATGAAATAAACTTTCTGAAAACCTTCTTCAGGTTCAAGTTTTATTCAAGTTTTATCTTTGCCATCATTTTTTCCATTCTGAAATAACCAAGTCCTTTACTTTCAAACAAACTTCTCTCATTTTTTCACTTGATAAACAGAAGTATATCTATGACTTTCATAAAGTTATATGTTTCACCACTATTATCTCTAGGACAGTCTAAATCACTACTAACCAAATTAACTACATTCTAATTCACAGACAACGCTGGGAGGTGGGTGACTGAGCACGCCTGATATGCAGTGCACTTTTGCAGAGACCCACAAAGCTCACAGCCACTCACATCACCTCTGCAAGTTCTTCAAGAAGCAAACACACTTATTAATATGATCAGAACCTCATCCACTCTGTAATGAGGCTTTGGTATCCTCTCCTATTGAAAAATTATCCATAGGACTTCCCCGGTGGCACAGTGGTTAAGAATCCGCCTGCCAAGGCAGGGGACATGGGTTCAAGCCCTGGTCTGGGAGGATCCCACATGCCGCGGAGCAACTAAGCCCATGCGCCACAACTACTGAGCCTGCACTCTAGAGTCCATGAGCCACAACTACTGAGTCCATGTGCCACAACTACTGAAGCCTGTGCGCCCCAGAGCCTGAGCATTGCAACTACTGAACCCGTGCGCCACGACTACTGAAGCCCGTGAGCCCTAGGGCCTGCGTGCCGCAACTACTGAGTCCGCGCACCACAGCTACTTAAGCCCACGCACCTTAGAGCCCGTGCTCCGCAACAAGAGAAGCCACAGCAACGAGAAGCCCGTGCACCACAATGAAGAGTATCCCCCACTCGCCGCAACGGGCGAGAAAGCCCACGGGCAGCAGCGAAGACCCAATGCAGCCAAAATTAAATAAATAAATAAATAGGTAATTTAAGAAACCAACATAAATAACATTTTAAAAAATTTAAAAAATAAAAATTATCCACATATCTAAAAATTATCCATTACTTAATTCAATAGAGTTAACTAAAGATTTCAATGGAGTTAACTAAAGATTTCAATGAAGTTAACTAATTATCCATTAGTTAATTCAATGGAGTTAACAGTGTGTCTATTAAGCAGACACACTGCAGAATATACTTATTATTAATATGAAGACATTGGCAGGATAATGATTAAATTTGATGGAGCGCTAGTCTTCCATTTTCACAATCCTAAACAGTCTGTAGAAGTAATATTCTGTGCAGTACATCAGTATAAAAAATGTAAGAAGACCAGATTAATTAGCTTCTTAATAAAATAACAAACCTGAATCCTATTAAAAATTAAAATGTATGCCTGTTTTGTACAACATACTGATAAAATCAGGAAATTATACTTACCTTTCAAAGGAAAATTATTAAGCCAGTCTTGGTTGTTCAAAGATTTATATCAAGTTAGTGAACTTGAATTTTTACATAAAAATGTTCCTAGCTAGTGGTTTCGTGAGGATTGTTTTCTTAAAAACCTAGCATATTTAAAGTATTAAAAATTTGGTTTCATTATTGTTCTGAAAATGTTAGATGTATATACAATCACTTAATTTTCTCTAAAAAGCAATTAAACCAGAGCTTCCTTAATTTGAGTGTTTTTCTAATCTAGTGTAATAATATCCCCTAGAGGTAGGAAAATGTTTTAAATTCACACAATGAGAGGAAAAGACTTTTTTCAATTTCAGACATGTAGACAACTTTCAGTTTTAATTCTACAACCTCAGCTACAGGTCAAGAATAAAAAAAGAAACACAAATCTCAAGGGTCTGTTCTATTTTCTGTTGTTCAAAAAATAGTTTCTGAATTGGTCTGAGCTCTTATATGGTAAAATGCAAAAAGCAAGGGTAACAAATCAGATTTTCTGTTGCCTCTCACTTGATGGAATAGTTTCCCATCATTCTGGTGGAGATTCTGAATCGCTGATGCACAAAGCAACTCACTCAGGTCTGCACTGGATGTTCCCCAGATTGTGCCAGGAGGGCTGGCCGAGTGGTCCCAGGTCCTTGCCTCTGGCCTTGGATGAGTTAGATATTGCACAGACAGACTAATGGACTTGACCAAGAACTAGAAACAAAAGCCAAAAAAAAAAAAAAAAAAATGAGGTCGGGGGGGACCTGGGAAGCAGAGGTAAAGTTCTGGTGGCACCTGGGATTTGGAGAGCCAAGGAATTATGCTCCTGGACCCCAAGAGCTGGGAATGGCAGTTTTCAGGCAAAGCTGTTTGATTCTCTCTGGCTGATGAGTCCACTCTGCGGCATCTTGTGAAGAACCTCTAAAGCTGTCCAAGTATAATTTTCAAACACATAAAAACATGACTCATACAAACGTTGAATAAACACATGTCAATGATTTTATTCAACTTGTTAATCAATGAGAACACCAACAAATGGTTTAAAGAAGGAGTAAAAATCATGTTGAAGAACTGGCTGTTTCTAGGCATTTTGAAAGAAGAAATGCTAGACTAAAATCTCTAGCTTGATACAGAAACAGGTTAATATAAGACAATAAAAGTGTAGCCTTTGGGTTACTTTTTCTGCTGGACAGAAATCTACATGTTAACATATCTAGTATCTAGCCAGGTAATAAATAGCAAAGTCAAACATAAATTCTCCTAAAAATAATCTTTGTGGGCTTCCCTGGTGGTGCAGTGGTTGAGAGTCTGCCTGCCGATGCAGGGAACATGGGTTTGTGCCCCCGTCTGGGAAGATCCCGCATGCCGCGGAGTGGCTAGGCCCGTGAGCCACGGCCACTGAGCCTGCGCATCTGGAGCCTGTGCTCTGCAACGGGAGAGGCCACAACAGTGAGAGGCCTGCGTACCGCAAAAAAAAAAAAAAAAATCTTTGTGTGATATTCTTCATCAACGCTACAGTTTGACACTCTTTTGATTTTCAAGTTTTGCATATTTCTTTGAGGTATTAAAAAAAACGTTTATGTATTGTAAGACAATATTGGTCAATTCATGGTTTAAAATAAAAATAACGTGTGCTTGAAAAGTTAAATAAAATGTATTTTAGAGTTGCACTAAAAAAACTGCTTATAATATAGGCCTCAAGTAACTTTTTTCAGCCTTTCTTTTTGCTGTTTTTTAATTGAAGTATAGTTAATTTACAATGTTGTGTTAGTTTCAGGTGTACAGCAAAGTAATTCAGTTATACATACATATGTATATCTATTCTTTTTCAGATCCTTTTCCATTAGAGGTTATTACAAGATATTGAATATAGTTCCCTATTATGCAGTAGGTCCTTGCTGTTTATCTGTTTTATGTATAGTAGTATCTATTCATCCCAAACTCCTAATTTATAGGCCCCAAGTAATTTCATGGAGGAGAGTAATACAAAGATCTCCTGGTTAGCGGTAACTCAAGCTTATGCATAGTGTATTGACTTCGAGTGAGACGGGCTGCTTGCTGATTCTCACTTTCAAGAGGAAATTTGTACCATTCTTATTTTGATCGCATGTTGAGACTTAAGGACTGTATCTCTTATTCTTAACTAAAAATAGAATATAATTTTCTATTAAACAGAAAAGGTAAATTATAAGTTTTTATTGTGTCTTTTTTATGTGTCTATAAACCCTATGTGCCTCACAGAATTAAAATATTATGGTTTTCCAGGCTTCCCTGGTGCCGTAGTGGTTGAGAATCTGCCTGCCAATGCAGGGGACACGGGTTCGAGCCGTGGTCTGGGAGGATCCCACATGCCACGGAGCAACTAGGCCCGTGCGCCACGACTACTGAGCTTGCGCGTCTGGAGCCTGTGCTCCGCAATGGGAGAGGCCGCGATAGTGAGACGCCCGCGCACCGCGATGAAGAGTGGCCCCCGCTTGCCACAACTAGAGAAAGCCCTCGCACAGAAACGAAGACCCAACACAGCAAAAATAAATTAATTAATTAATGAACTCCTACCCCCAACATCTTCTTTAAAAAAAAAAAAAATATATATATATATATATATATATATATATATGGTTTTTCAAAAGATTTACATGCAGTAGATAACTTACTTTGATGGAATAAACAATATTTTCACACCTTATGTACCACTGTTTTAAATTATATAAATAATACTGTGATTGGCATAATATAAATTCATTTGAGATATTACAGTGATATTGGTAATTTTTTGCAATTACGTATGCATATGTTCAACAGAGTCTGTATTGTAACAAGATACCCAGATCTTATCTTGAGTTACATGCCCACTAAATTCTGAAAAACCCTGCCGTAGGACACAGAATAAGTAGGACCCAGCTTCTAATACTGTCTTTGCCACTTGGTAGCTTTGTCATCATACACAGTTTACGTAACCTACGACAGGCTGTTTTTCATCAGAAACTGGAATAGTAATTCTTATGGCTTAGAATTTCTGCGAGCACTACGTAATTCTGTACCTATAAAGTTCCTGGCACATCCAACAGTGTATCCATGTTAGCCAACACAATAATATTATTTAGAAAAAATGAGACTAGAGTTTAATTTTCCATAGAAACATGTTAGAATTAAGACAAGTAACTATAGCATTCAGGGTCGTAATCCCTATGAAATAAAACTCAGTTAATTGAATGGGCAAATATTTACATTTCATTAGGACAAAGTTCCAACTTCTCAAGCAATTGTATGTAGACAGTGATTCTCCAATAGAATGAATTTGCAGGTGTTAGTTTTTTAAATTAGATATTTGAAAAATCCTACATCTGTTAGAAAGAATTTAATGATCACTTAGGTACCCAGGCATCTAATGAATTCATTCCCTTTGTGGCACCCATAAGGGGGCAGTATTCACGAATCGGCTCTCTTCACTGGGAGGGATGTCAGTCATCTACACAGAGAAGAATCTTCCTCTGGAAATTTCTATACTGGGTTTGATAGCTTAAAGGGAGACTCACCCACCAACTAGTACAATAGTTGGTCCTCACCCACCAACTAGCACAATAAAGGCACACATATCTTACCTTTCACCTTTGACTACAACATTACGAGGTTTAGTCGTATGCAGAAAAAAATTCATTTCTCCAAAAGCTTTTCTGGTTGTCACATCTTACAACAAGCACAAGGTTCCATAGCTTTAGATGTTGGCTTCAAAAAGTAGACGAAAGATCATCATTTCAAACATCTCTGGAACTCACTGGGTGATTTCCAATTTTTTGGTTCTATTTCTTCTCTCAGACACAGGACACATTTTGATCTTGACTAGTTGTCTGTTTTCTCCATTTGCCCTACAGCTCATTAGTCAGTATTTTTTCTGTCTCTTGAACTCTCGGTTTCCTGACTTCTGGTATTGACCTGATCCCATATGTATGTCATACTTACATGCTCATATTCACACACATTTTTTGGAACCCTGTAATCACCTGAGATAATATTATCAGTATGTTGCAACCCACAATCCCATGATTCTCTGTATCCATTACATTTTCCAGTAGATACAAAAAGTAGTATTAGCTTAGATATTAATAAGGAGTCTTAAAAGCAGAAAAAAAACCACAGTGCACTCTAATAAATATGATAGAAATTTACAAAAAGTGCTATGGAAAATACAGTAGAAGAGGATGTAGCACATCCTAAGCAAACAAGGAAACCATCCCAGAGGAAGTGATGTTTGAGCTGAGATTTTTAGTAATGTATAAAGTGATTAAAAGTGACTGTTATAACCCTTCACACCCACTTATACTTATAGGTGAAACTCTACATAGTCCAAGCCTGTGACAGCCTCTAAGTACAAAAGCATCCTGTGAGATCTGCTTCCCGGTCTCAGTCACATAGAGAATATTAGGGACAAAGAAACTCAGCATTTAGATGGCTTTGTGGGACTCACCTGTCTGACATTTTAATTGGTAGATTTATCTAGAGTCTGACAGTTTTGGTTGGGTAAGGGTAAAAATAACCATGAGTGTATTAGTTACCTAGAATTTGGGAGAGGTTAGCTGGGGGGTCTGATTTAGCATCTCTTGTGAGGTTGCAGGTAAGATGTTGGCTAGGGCGCCAATCACTTATGGTTTGATGGGGAATGGATCCACTTCTAAGATGGTTAATTCACATGACTGGTGGCAGGAGCCCTCATTTCTGTTGGTTATTGACAGGAGGCTTCAACTCCTCTTCATATATTGGCAGGAGACCTCAGTTCTTCATTTCATTAACTTCCCCATTGGGCTTTTTGAGTGTCCTTATAATATGGCAACCGACTTCCTCCAGAGCAAGTGATTTGTCTGAGAAGAGGGAGACAGCCATGATGGGAAGATGCCAAAACCACACCAGAAAATGTATAGACAATTTGGATTGGAGGCCTGGCAGAGAAAATTATGAAAGGGAAACTAAATAAGTTAAGAAACTACTGCTTCCCACTACGCTTGGGGAACATACCCAAATCTTTACATTGCTTTCAAGCTTCACCAGGTCCAAGAGTTGGCTCCCTCTTAAGCCTCATCTCCTCAGATGATCCTGTGTTTCTCTCGCCCTCTCCTTCTCCCTCTCCCTCTCCCAGACACGTTGGCTGATTTCCTTGAAGATCCTTAAATAAGGCACATTCCTGCCTTTTCACATTATGTACCCTCATTTGGAACACTTTTCCCCACACTTCTACCAAATTATTCTCTATTGAATTATCATACTAAACTTAAACCTCAGGGCTTCAGACCTCTTGGTTTCAGTTAGTTGCTAAGCCATTTTCTCATACAAAATTGGTATTTATTATTAGTAGTAGTAGTATTAGTAGCAGTAGTGTTTCAGGGTCATTTTTAAGGTTGCAATTATACATCTAGTAGTGTCTTTCTTTAATCTTTAAACTAAAGTTTAAGCCATATAAGAAAAAATAAAAACCATACTGACCTATTCCAAGGGCCAAGCACAGTGTTTGGTAACTTACACACATTTAGTCATTTCTTTGTGTGTGTGTGTATGTGTGTGTGTGAGATTTTCTTTTTATTTTTTTAAACATTTTTATTGGAGTATAATTGCTTTACAATGGTGTGTTAGTTTCTGCTGTATAACAATGTGAATCAGATATACGTATACATATATCTCCATACCTCGTCCCTCTTGTATCTCCCTCCCACCCTCCCTATCCCACCCCTCTAGGTGGTCACAAAGCACAGAGCTGATCTTCCTGTGCTATGTGGCTGCTTCCCACTAGCTATCTATTTTACATTTCATAGTGTATATATGTCAGTGCTACTCTCTCACACCGTCCCTGCTTCTCCTTTCCCTTCCCCACGTCCTCAAGTCCATTCTCTACGTCTGTGTCTTTATACATGTCCTGTAACTAGGTTTTTCATAACCTTTTTCTTTTTTTTAGATTCCGTATATATGTGTTAGCATACGGCATTTGTTTTTCTCTTTCTGACTCACTTCACTATGTATGACAGACAGTAGGTCCATCTACCTCACTACAAATAACTCAATTTCGTTTCTTCTTAGGGCTAATATTCCATTGTATATACGTCCCACATCGTCTTTATCCTTTTGTCTGTCCATGGACACTTAGGTTGCTTCCATGTCCTGGCTATTGTAAATAGAGCTGCAATAAACATTGTGATACATGCTTGTTTTTGAATTATGGTTTACTCTGGGTATATGCCCAGTAGTGGGATTGCTGGGTCATATGGTAGTTCCATTTTTAATTTTTTAAGGAACATCCATACTGTTTTCCATAGTGGCTGTATCAATTTACATTTGCACCAACAGTACAAGATGGTTCCCTTTTCTCCACATCCTCTCCAGCATTTATTGTTTGTAGACTTTTTGATGATGGCCATTCTGAATGGTGTGAGGTGATACCGCATTGTAGTTTTGATTTGCATTTCTCTAATGATTAGTGATGTTGAGCATCCTTTCAGGTGTTTGTTGGTCATCTGTATATTTTCTTTGCAGAAATGTCTATTTAGGTCTTCTGCCCAGTTTTGTATTGGTTTGTTTTTCTGATATTGAGCTGCATGAGCTGCTTGTAAATTTTGGAGATTAATCCTTTGTCAGTTGCTTCATTTGCAAATATATTCTCCCATTCTGAGGGTTGTCTTTTCATCTTGTTCATGTTTTCCTTTGCTATGCAAAAGCTTTTAAGTTTCATTAGGTCCCATTTGTTTATTTTTGTTTTTATTTCCATTTCTCTAGGAGGTGGGTCAAAAAGGATCTTGCTGTGATTTATGTTATAGAGTGTGCTGTCTATGTTTGTGTATGGTGTTAGGGAGTGTTCTAATTTCATTCTCTTACATGTAGCTGTCCAATTGTACCAGCACCACTTATTGAAGAGGTTGCCTTTTCTTCATTGTATATTCTTGCCTCCTTTATCTAAAATAAAGTGACCATATGTGCATGGGTTTATCTCTGGGCTTTCTATCCTGTTCCACTGATCTATATTTCTGTTTTGTGCCAGTACTATACTGTCTTGATTACTGTAGCTTTGTAGTATAATCTGAAGTCCGGGAACCTGATTCCTCTGGCTCCATTTTTCTTTATCAAGATTGCTTTGGCTATTTGGGGTCTTTTGAGTTTCCATACAAATTGTGAAATTTTTTGTTCTAGTTCTGTGAACAAATGCCATTTGTAGTTTGATAGGGATTGCACTGAATCTGTAGATTGCTTTGGGCAGTAGAGTCATTTTCACAATGTTGATTCTTTCAGTCCAAGAATGTGGTATATCTCTCCATCTGTTTGTATCATCTTTAATTTCTTTTATCAGTGTCTTATGGTTTTCTGCATATAAGTCTTTTTCCTCCTTAGGTAGGTTTATTACTAGGTATTTTATTCTTTTTGTTGCAATGGTAAAAGGGAGTGTTTCCTTAATTTCTCTTTCAGATTTTTCATGATTACTGTATAGGAATGCCAGAGATTTCTGTGTATTAATTTTTTATCCTGCTACTTTACCACATTCATTGATTAGCTCTACTAGTTTTCTGGTAGAGTCTTTAGGATTCTGTGTGTTTAGCATCATGTCAGCTGCAAACAGTGACAGCTTTACTTCTTCTTTTCCAATGTGAATTCCTTTTATTTCTTTTTCTTCTCTGATTGCTGTGGTTAAAACTTCCAAAACTGTGTTGAATAATAGTGGTGAGAGTGGACAACCTTGTCTTGTTCCTGATCTTAGTGGAAATTGTTTCAGTTTTTCACCATTAAGAAGGATGTTGACTGTGGGTTTGTCATATATGGCCTTTATTATGTTGAGGTAAGTTCCCTCTATGCCTACTTTCTGAAGGGTTTTTACCATAAATGGGTGTTGAATTTTGTCAAAAGCTTTTTCTGCATCTACTGAGATTATTGTATGGTTTTCCTCCTTCAGTTTGTTAATATGGTGTATCACATTGATTGATTTGCATATATTGAAGAATCCTTGCATTCCTGGGATAAACTTCACTTGATAGTGGTGTATAATCTTTTTTATGTGCTATTGGATTCTGTTTGCTACTATTGTGTTGAGGATTTTTGCATCTTTTTCATCAGTTATATTGATCTATGGTCTTCTTTCTTTGTGACATCTTTGTCTGGTTTTGCTTTTAGGGTGATGGTGGCCTCATAGAATGAGTTTAGGAGTGATCCCCCTGTGCTATATTTTGGAAGAGTTTGAGGAGGATTGGTGTTAGCTCTTCTCTAAATGTCTGATAGAATTCGCCTGTGAAGCCATCTGTTCCTGGGCTTTTGTTTGCTGGAAGATTTTTAATCACAGTCTCAATTTCAGTGCTTGTGATTGGTTTGTTTATATTTTCTATTTCTTCCTGGTTCAGTCTCAGAAGGTTGTGCTTTTCTAAGAATTTGTCCATTTCTTCCAGGTTGTCTATTTTATTGGCATGTAGTTGCTTGTAGTAATCTCTCATGATCCTGTGTATTTCTTCAGTGTCAGTTGTTACTTCTCCGTTTTCATTTCTAATTCTGTCGATTTGAGTCCTCCCCCTTTTTTTCTTGATGAGTCTGGCTAATGGGTTAACTGTTTTGTTTATCTTCTCAAAGAACCAGGTTTTAGTTTTATTGATCTTTGCTACTGTTTCCTTCATTTCTTTTTCATTTATTTCTGATCTGATCTTTATGATTTCTTTCCTTCTGCTAAATTTGGGGTTTTTTTAATTTTTCTTTCTCTAATTGCTTTAGGTGTAACATTAGGTTGTTTATTTGAGATGTTTCTTGTTTTTTGAAGTAGGATTGTATTGCTATAAACTTCCCTCTTAGAACTGCTTTTGCTGTATACCATAGGTGTTGGTAGTCGTGTTTTCATTGTCATTTGCTTCTAGGTATTTTTTTATTTCCTCTTTGATTTCTTCAGTGATCTCTTGATTATTAAGTAGTGTATTGTTTAGCCTCCATATGTTTGTGTTTTTTACAGATTTTTTCCTGTAACTGATATCTAATCTCATAGCACTGTGGTCAGAAAAGATACTTGATACAATTTCAATTTTCTTAAATTTACCAAGACTTGATTTGTGACCCAAGATATGATCTATCCTGTAGAATGTTCCATGAGCACTTGAGAAAAATGTGTATTCTGTCGTTTTTGGATGGAATGTCCTATAAATATCAGTTAAGTCCAGGTTGTTTAATGTGTCAGTTAAAAATTATGTTTCCTTATTTATTTACAATTCAGATGATCTGTCCATTCGAAAAAGTGGTGTGTTAAAATCCCCTACTATTATTGTGTTACTGTTGATTTCCCCTTTTACAGCTGTTAGCATTTGTCTTATGTATTGAGGTGCTCCTATGTTGCATGCATAAATATTTACAATTGTTCTATCTTCTTCTTGGATTGATCCTTTGATCATTATGTAGTGTCCTTCCTTGTATCTTGCAACAGTCTTTATTTTAAAGTCTATTTTGTCTGATATGAGAATTGCTACTCCAGCTTTCTTTTGATTTTCATTTGCATGGAATATCTTTTTCCATCCCCTCACTTTCAGTCTGTATGTGTCCCTAGGTCTGAAGTGGGTCTCTTGTAGACAGCATATATATGGCTCTTTTTGTATCCACCAGCCAGTCTATGTCTTTGGTTGGAGCATTTAATCCATTTACATTTAATATAATTTTCAATATGTATTTTCCTATTACCATTTTCTTAATTGTTTTGGGTTTGTTATTGTAGGTCTTTTCCTTCTTTTGTGTTTCCTGCTTAGAGAAGTTCCTTTAGCATTTGTGGTAAAGCTGGTTTGCTGGTGCTGAATTCTCTTAGCTTTTACTTGTCTGTAAAGGTTTTAATTTCTCTTTCGAATCTAAATGAGATCCTTGCTGGTTGGAGTAATCTTGGTTGTAGGTTTTTCCCTTTCATCACTTTAAATATGTCCTGCCACTCACTTCTGGCTTGCAGAGTTTCTGATGAAATCTCAGCTGTTAGCCTTATGGGGATTCCCTTGTATGTTATTTGTTGTTTTTCCCTTGCTGCTTTTAATATTGTTTGTTTGTATTTAATTTTTGATAGTTTGATTAATATGGGTCTTGGCATGTTTCTCCTTGGATTTATTCCAGATGAGACTCTCTGTGCTTCCTGGACTTGATTGACTATTTCCTTTCCCATGTTAGGGATGTTTTTAAATAATCTCTTCAAATATTTTCTCAGACTCTTTCTTTTTCTTCTGAGACCCCTATAATTTGAATGTTGGTGTGGTTAGTGTTGTCGCAGAGGTCTCTGACACTGTCCTGAATTCTTTTCATTCTTTTTTCTTTATTCTGCTCTTCAGTAGTTATTTCCACTATTTTATCTTCCAGGTCACTTTTCCATTCTTCTGCCTCAGTTATTCTGCTATGGATTCCTTCTAGAGAATTTTTAATTTCATTTATTGTGTTGTCATCAATGTTTGTTTGCTCTTTACTTCTTCTAGGTCCTTGTTAAACATTTCTTGTATTTTCTCCATTATATTTCCAAGACTTTGGATCAATTTTACTATCATTACTCTGAATTCATTTTCAGGTAGACTGCCTATTTCCTGTTCATTTGTTTGGTCTGGTGGGTTTTTACCTTGTTCCTTCATCTGCTGTGTGTTTCTCTGTCTTCTCATTTTTCTTAACTTGCTATGTTTGTGGTCTCCTTCTTGTGGGATGCAGGTTCATAGTTTGCGTTGTTTTTGGTGCCTGCCCCCAGTGGCTAAGGTTGGTTCAGTGGGTTGTGTAGGCTTCTTGGTGGAGGGGACTAGTGCCTGTGTTCTGGTGGATGAGGATGGATCATGTCTTTCTGGTGGGCAGGACTGAATCCAGTGGTGTGTTTTGGGGTGTCTGTGACCTTATTATAATTTTAGGCAGCCTCTCTACTACTGGGTGGGGTTGTGTTCCTGTCTTGCTAGTTGTTTGACGTAGGGTGTCTAGCACTGTACCTTGCTGGTCATTACAATCCACATACAATTGATATTCCACAGTATTTGTCTTTCTCTGACTTATTTCACTAAGCATAATATTCTCTAGGTCCATCCATGTGGACATGCATAAAATAATGAAAGTGGCATTATTTTATTTTTTTATGGATGAGCAATATTTTGTTATACATACATATATATCACATCTTCTTTATCCATTCATCTGCTGATGGACACTTGGGTTGCTTCCTCATCTTGGCAATTGTAAATAAATGCTGCTATTAACTTTGTGGTGCATGTATATTTTTTAATTAGTGTTTTCATTTCTTCTGGATATATAGCCAGGCGTGGGATTGCTGGGTCATATGGTAGTTCTGTTTTTAGTTTTCTGAGGAACCTCCATACTGTTCTCCATAGTGGCTGTACCAATTTACATTCCCACCAACAGTGTAGGAGGGTTCCCTTTTCTCCACACCCTCTCCAGCATTTATTGTTTGTAGACTTTTTGATGATGGTCATTCTGACCAGTGTGCGATGATATCTCATTGGTTTGATTTGCATTTCTCTACTAATTAGTCATGTTGAGCATCTTTTCATGTGCCTGCTGGCCATCTGTATGTCTTCTTTGGAAAAATGTATGTTCAGGTCTTCTGCCCATTTTTTGATTGGGTGTTTTATTTATTATTTATTTATTTGCTATTGAGTCGTATGCACTGTTTATATATTTTGAATATTAACCCCTTGTCAGTCACATCATTTCCAAATATTTTCTCCCATTCCATAGGTTGTGTTTTTCTTTTGCCAATGGTTTTCTTTGGTGTGCAAAACCTTTCAAGTCTGATTAGGTCCCAGTTGTTTATTTTTGCTTTTATTTCTTTTGCCTTAGTTGCTATGATTTATGTCAGAGTGTTCTGCCTTAGACATTTCTTATTTAAAGGATGAATGAAATATTCCATGAGATCGTTGATAAGGATATGGATTAGTAGGATGTGTGGATTAGTATGAATCAACGTGATGCTGTGAAGCCAGGAAGTGGGCAGCACATGCAGGACAGATGCTAAATGAAGACAAAGGCCTGAGGGACTGGGAATCATCAACTGAGACATTCTGACTTGTTTTTAACTGGATAATAGGAGGCGATTATAGCAGGAGACAACACTGTAAAGTGAAGGCCTTAACTGTGAGAATTTTATCAGCCAGCCCCAGCCAGGAGCACAGTGTGGACTGTGCCGGTTCCAATGACTTGCCTCTTAGCTCCAGCCCTACCTCTCGGCACCTGCTCTCTGGTAATGGCAGGCTGACTTTGAGCATAGCCCTGACATCAGGCTTTGCCAACAGAGCGCACTGGGGTGATGTTACACACCTTCCCAACTGGGGCTGCCTGGCTGTGAATTCCCTCCCCCTTCCTGGCTCCTGCTGCAGGGATGGAGGGCATCCCTAGGCCTCTGCCCAGCCACATCCCCAAGGGTACAGCCCTTGTGGCGACCTCACTGCCCCAGCTCAAATTCAGTGGCATCCTCCCGAGGCGTCTTCCTCTGTCCCCGGCGCCATGGGACCCTGTCTGTGCCTTCGCCCACCCGCCTGGCTCACCTTTGTCCAGGAGGTTTATTTCCTGCTACTTTTGGTGACCACAGACCAGCTCTGGTCTGGGCTACCCAACAGACGCTTCTGCTCTCCCGTGGGCTGTAACCACACCTCCACCGACGTCTGAACCCAGCCTCGGGGAGGGTCCTCTGCAAGTCCGTCTTTCTTTCCTTCGCTCCACGGCTCTGGGGCTCCCGTTAGAGGTTCTTCCATTCTTCCACATCTTTATAGGGACTTGTGGGCATTTATATTTACCTATTCCTTCTAGAATATCATGCTCAGCACTGTTAAGCAGACTTCATCTGAGCAGGAGGTAAGAGATAAAGGTTGGAGGGTGTAATCTCCCTTTTGATTTCTGCAAGCAGGAGGGGAAAGCTGGGTGGCGCATCTCCCGCCCCCGACTGTGACTGTGTTCCCTCAGTCAGGAGAGATGGGCCTGGAGAGGGCACATCCCACCCGTTAGTGGCGGAGACTCCCTCAGGAATTATTTACACCTGTACCAGCATCACCAACGCGGCCCTTTATAAAGGGGGGTGGCGCTCAGGGTCGGGGGGGTCGCAGCTGAACCTCGCAGCTCGCCTACCCAACTGACCTGACATTTTACAAGGGACTCTGCCTTGTACACGTACCTAAGAATCCTGAGAACCAGGCTCCAGACCATTTATTGCAGGCCTATATGTGAAGAAGTAATTTGGATGTGACTGAAGGAAAATATACGTACATCTAAGAGTAGAAAAGTAAAACAGTAGTACATAAAACTGCACAGTCAATGTAACCTAGATTTTCTAAAAACATGCGCTACTCAGATGTATATATAAATACACTCACAGGCATATCATGTTATTGCATATATAGAGAAGATCCCAGACAAAATTCCTCAAAATGGCAATCGTTAGAAATAGTAGACAGTTTTATTTTCTTCTTTTTGTTATTTTACTTTCTCAGTTGTCTACAAACAACAAGTTACTTTTTTCTTTCAAAAATTTAATAAATCCATGCTGCTTGAAGGAAATAAGGAAGAAGAAGCCGGATTCATGAGAGCACATTTGAAGCCAGAAGTCTTTAATTACGTTGTGCCGCTAGTTCCTACTTGGTCAAGGTCATATCGTGGTGTGACATCTGTAACTCACTTGCACGTGCTGCCAGATGCACACAATGAACAGCTGTAATGCAGCTGCTGAAATGGACTAGAGCTGAATGACTCAAGCCACAAGCCAGACTGAGAGTAGACAGCCCGAATTAGAGCATCCGCCGGTCCATGGGTTCCGGCATTTTCCTTTCCTCCAGGAACCAGCTTACACAGATTGATGAAAAGCCATTGGTAAGAAAGGCTGATGACGTTTCCCTCCTGAAATGTCATCTCTTTCCCTGGAGCTAAGGAGCTGCAGGATGTTGACACCTTGCAGTTTATATGCTAACGAGAGGCTTCCCAACAGTATCCGGAGCTCTGCCCTCCCATCACGTAAGGAAGACAGACATTTGTTGAAAAATGAAAATGGTCGATCTCATTGTGCACACAGAGAAGAAATAAAATACAAATATAGACACATGTGCAAAACAGCATGAATTCCTTATCATTTTCTTTTACTATTATCTAGAATGGGCTAGCAATTACTCAAATTACTGGGTAGGCAGTTATTAATTTTTTAAAATCTAAATTATAAGAGCAAGATAAACATTATTTTAGAAGTCTTCTTTTGATTTATCATAAAATCAGTAGTGTTGGCAAATGAACCTTACTACGAAACAGAAACAGACTCGCAGACATAGAGAACAGACTTCTTGTTGCCAAGGGATGGATTGGGAGTTTGCGGTCAGCTGATGCAAACTAGTATATATAGGATGGATAAACAACAAGGTCCTCCTGTAGAGCACAGGGAACTACATTCAATATCATAAACCATAATGGAAAAGAGCACAGGGAACTACATTCAATATCATAAACCATAATGGAAAAGAATATATATATTCTAGATATATAGATTCTATATACATATGTTATATATATATATATTCTCTCTATATATTCTGTCGCTTTGCTGTACAGCAGTCATTAACATAACATTGTAAATCAGCTACACTTCAATAAAATAAATAAATAAATAAAAATCAGTAGTGTTGGCATTTTGCCCATTAATTTGAATGCTAAATGAATGGCCCATTAGCTAAATGTGAGAAGCTAAAGCCTTTTTATCTCAGTTAATCAGAAAAGACATGAGGCTGCGTATATATTTTTATTGAATAGGAAGATTAGTTTTTAGCAGCTATTCAGTGAGATATCTTGCTCAGAGAATTGCATTGTTTTTCTATACAGCTATGCCTGGCCAAAATTGCTTTCATTCTACTCCCTGTCTTCAGTGACGTTAAACAGTCCCGAGATTACTCACAGAAAATGACCAGAGTGAGATAATGTACCACTTTTCAAATGAAGTGCAGTTCTATAAACTGGAAAGAAAGTTGAGGAAGGCTGCGATTGTGTTTACCTGAGCCTGGGAAATCCAACTGTAGTGCTTTTATCAGTTGTACAGAATTTAACACCAGCCCTCGATCCAGCAGCTTTTAAAATGAGTTTGGATTATACGCATTCAGCTGCAATGTGCTCAGAACAGGACATATTCTTGGCGGAGGAATGCTCTTGCCTGGTGACAGTTGGCCTCAAGTCCTGGAAGCGTGGTATTACCGAGACGGCTCCTGTTTTACCACCAGGATTCTTGGGAGTTTGATCTGCTTCTTCTGTGAACCATAATCTCAAGCTCAAGTACAGGATCATTCACACTGACGTGGTTTATGTGTATATGAGGAGGTGAAAAGACCTCACAATCTGGGCAGGTGGGACAGACAGAGCACAGCAAACGTCCAAACAGCCTCTGGAGAGTAAGTAGAGAAGCTGTAGTGTCTGGGTAGAAAGAAAGAGTTTAAACAGTGCCAGCCTGAGAAAAACTCTGAAATAGGGAGAATGTCTTTAGCCGATTCTTGGCATTGTTTCCTATGCTGTTACTTTGTTTTTTCGGTACGTGGGCCTTTCACTGTTGTGGCCTCTCCCGTTGTGGAGCACAGGCTCTGGACGCTCAGGCTCAGCGGCCATGGCTCACGGGCCCAGCCGCTCCGCGGCATGTGGGATCTTCCCGGACCGGGGCACGAACCCATGTCCCCTGCATCGGCAGGCGGACTCTCAACCGCTGTACCACCAGGGAAGCTAACCATGCACTTCTTTTTTAATTTATTTATTTAATTTAAATTAAAGAGAGCTAAGACCACTAAGACCGCTGATGATTATAGCAAAGTTACTTCCAAAGTTTGAAATTTATTGAACCAATATTGGGTCCATGGTGGGAGACTTTGGAAATCTTGCTTTTCTACCTGCCTTTAGGAAATTGTACATTAAAAACAGAATTAATAATTCTGTTCCTCTGGAAAAGTCAAGTGCAGAATAAAAGCCAGTTTTGACATTTATAGACACTTCAAAATCAAACAATAGAGGATTTGTCATTGCTTCAGAACCCTAAGAGATGATTATTTTCTAGTTAACAGTATAAATATTTTACCCTGTTTTGCATCTCTAACTTTCACTTATGTTAAAAGTTTTCTTCACAGGGAACTACATTCAGCATCCTGTGAATAACCATAATGCAAAAGAATATGAAAAAGAATATATATGCGTATAACTGAATCATTTTGCTGTAAAGCAGAAATTAACACAACATTGCAATTTAACTATACTTAGTAAAGTAAATGAAAAAAATAAAAATTTGAAGTCATCTGGAAAAAAACCATTTTCTTTATGATATTATAGAATTAAGTCAAGGAATGTCGTTATTAACGGGCTACCCCTTGTATGTATTATGTTTCCCTTCAACCACTGTGAGAGAAATAAGTATACATATGGAGCAACCCTGCATTGTTCTCAACTCCTCTTATAATTATAGACATTCCAAGGTGGTGTGTTCCAGTACTAAAATGTGTTCTAGATAAGATTCTTTTGACCTTTGACTTAAAGAAAAATGTGATATTTCAGGTGACAATGGGCAAGATTGCAGTGCAATTCTACACGATATATGCAGCTCTCTCCTTACAGCTGTATGTGACAGGATCAGTTACTTGGACATTAATTCTCCCATTTCTCAGTATGATCATCCTTTCTCCACTCCCAGTTGATGGACTACAAAAGCCCCCTCACCTCAGGGGAAATCAAGGACAAGCCCCTTTCTGACTTTTCTTCTTGAATTTCCCTGCTTCTGGGGAGGATTATCCTGGGATAAGAGCCAGTGGATTTACCTTGACAGAGGGCAGCAGAGGTCAGGAAGGAGGCCTCAAGGTCAGAGACACTGCTGTACCTGGACACTCATGAAACTGACCCTTTGGGGCTTTCAGCCACAGGGAAGGCTTGCAAAGTCCTGAGCCTAATTTCAAAATCTTTTTTTTTTTTTTTTTTTTTTTGCGGTACGCGGGCCTCTCACTGTTGTGGCCTTTCCCGTTGCGGAGCACAGGCTCCGGACGCGCACGCCCAGCGGCCATGGCTCACCGGCCCAGCCGCTCTGCAGCATGTGGGATCTTCCCGGACCGGGGCACGAACCCGTGTCCCCTGCATCGGCAGGCAGACTCTCAACCACTGCGCCACCAGGGAAGCCCTATATTTTTTTTCCTAAACTTTTTCTTGCCATATAACCTTCAGATGGCAGAATACACAAACCCTAAGTGAATTCCTCCTAATACATGTATCCTTGTAATCAACACCCTGATCGAGATAAAGAAATTATATTTATATTTCCCTTTGATCAAAGAGAGCTTTCCAAACTGTATATGCTCAGGTCCCCGTAACACTTGGACTCTTACCTGTTACAGGTGTTAACCATACAAAGAGACAGGACCCGAAATGAAGGCAAGGGTGTCAGGAGATAGCTCTCTGCTCTCTGCTTTTATTTTATTTTATTTTCTCCAGCCTTCATGCGCCCAGGGGGAAGCAGGGTTCCCACTATCCAACAAGATTATTGGATACAAACAGGATTTATGAGGACAGTCAAGTCTTTATTTTATTTTATTCTGTTTATATTAGAGCATAGTTGATTTACAATGTTGTGTTAGTTTCAGGTGTATAGCACAGTGAATCAGTTATACATATACATGTATCTATTCTTTTTCAAGTTCTTTTCCCATTTAGGTTATTACAGAATATTGAATAGAGTTCCCTGGGCTATACAGCAGATCCTTGTTGATTATCCATTTTAAATATAACAGTGTGTACCTGTCAATCCCAAACTCCCAATCTATCCTTCCCCCCACTCCCAGTAACCATAAGTTCATTTTCTAAGTCTATGAGTCTGTTTTGGTTTTGTAAATAAGTTCATTTATATCAATTTTTTTTTAGATTTCACATATAAGTGATATTATATGATATTTGTCTTTCTCTGTCTGACTTACTTCACTTAATATTCAGTATTATAATCTCTAGGTCCATCCATGTCACTGCAAATGGCATTATTTCATTCTTTTTAATGGCTGAGTAATGTTCCATTGTATACGTGTACCACATCTCCTTTATCCATTCACTGTTCAATGTCAGATAGCCCTGAATGGTCCTAACCAGAGATAATCATCTGGAAGAGAAGAACAAAGGGGATGCCCTGACATTCAACTGTTGTATAAAATATCAGAATACTGATAAAATTTAGGAAATGGAAGTGAACTCCACTATAGAATAATATTCAATTTACTGCCAACCCAATAAGATGGAGGCTTCAAGCTAACTTCTGGGTTCTGGTTCCATGACGGAAAATGAAGGAATTACCTTTTATTTTTCTTTTGCAAACTGAAGTTGTGGAGGTCGGTGTGTATTTGTTAGGTTAGGTTGTGATGAAGCACTTCACTCACAGCCAAGTCCTAAATCCCACAGACTTAACGCAACAGAAATGCATTTCTCAGGGGTTCCAGGAGGGTCTCAGTCTGGCAGACAGACAGCTGCTTGCTACGTCCGTCTGTGGTCATTGCAGCAGAGGAAGGAAATGTGGCCCAAAGTGCAGAGGCACTTAAAGCTGGTGTCCAGAAGTGACACAGGTCAGACCCTCTCCCTCACGTTCAAATGAAAAAAGTGCAGGCTTACCGCCTGTTTGGGCGATCAGCACCAAGGACAACACAAAGTTCAACCCAGCTACACAAACGACAGCTTTTCCATTTCCCTCAAGGAGCTGTCTGAATGCTAATGCAGAAGGCAGCATATTACCTTTCTTCGCAATTTCAAATATCCTCAGTGAACACGCTAACCTCTTCTGTGCCATTTCAGGGTCCTTCTGTTTTTCCTGCCTGCCAGCAGAGAAGGTAATAACTGGTTTTCAATTTCCCAGAGATTACTTTCCACCACTACATTTGATCAGGTTTTAGAATGGCGTGTATGCCAAGGCGATCTGAGCATATATTTTACTTCTTTTATTGCTTTTTGCAAATATAGAGGCTCTATTCCTTTACAGGCTGATTTTAAGGAAGTTCTTTATAAGAGTTTGGGTGATTTATGCTTTATTTTGTATTCCGTTTTTATTAGAAACAGGCCAGTGGCTTCTAGTATTTGAATTGGAATTTGGTTCACTGACAGTAGAATAGCAACCATTTATCATACACTTTCAATCCATTCTTGTTCTCTTCATTATTTGAATGTGGATTGGGTCCATAAAAATGAAAAGTAGCTTTCACACTCCAGAACAGACATTCTGTTTAATGGTTGGGAGTCACTAGAGTGTAGTACTGAAGTACATACATTTGGAAGCTGGATGCCTGGGTTTGAATCCCAGCTTTGACACTGTGTGACTTTGGGAAAGTTTCCTAAATTCTCCATAATTTAATTTCCTCATCTGGGGAAGATAATAGTAACCACCACCGTAAATTGCAGGGTCCGTGAACGGACTTTAAATGCATGAATACTTGTAAAGTGTTCAGAATGTTTGTTATATAGTAAGCGCTATATGAGCTTTTGCTATTATTGTTGTTAACATTGCTATTATTATTTTAATCAGGGTAAACCCTGCATGATGTTTTGACAACCAAATGGTTTCATTGCATTATATAAATTGTATTCTGGCAATGGCAGAAATGATTCCAAAAAATAATGTGACTGGAAATAATGTCACTTATTGTCAATGGCTATCTGCTGGAAAAACAGACAGAAAAGGTTAAGTAATTTGTATATAGTTACATAGCTCATAAATGATATTGTATATGTACCAAGTCCAGTGCAGAAACAGAGCTCTCAATGCACCTCACACCGTTACTGACAGGTGAGGTCCAAAACATGCGGCTGATAAAAAGAAAGGTGTATGGGGAAAAGGTAGCCAGCTGGGTTAAGGCTGCAATGGCCACTGAAAATGTAGATATTTTATTCTTCTCTGTATGGAAGAGTACTACCTTATTCCAGGGCTATCTATCTGATGATAACATACCTAAAACAACTTCTTCATTCTGAAAGGAAGTAAACTCACTGTTCCGTTACATAGAAATACATTTCCTAACCAAAGAAATTGGTGTGAAAGTGTTTTCTTGACCAAAATATTTTACACTATCTTGCTTTCAGTTTCGCTTGTTTTTCTAATTGACATGTTTCTCTTTAATGCCAACGAGCTGAAACCTCCTTTTCCCATTGTATTTTCAGTGGCGGCTATTCTAAAAATTAATCCTTCTGTTGTAGAGCTGAGTTTTGCCCACAAATTCAGGTATCTTGAGAAACAGAATCTTGGTCCTTGAATATTCTCCAAAGTGTGTGACATTATGGTACAGTTCTTTTAGATGAGACCACATCTTTTAAATTTTTTTTTCTGAAAAGCTTATCCCCATGAAACAGTTAAGGATGATAGCTATTATCTTGTGACCTCTTGTAGTAATGGAGGACAAAGTGGCCGACATGGAGAGATTTGAAATTTACTGACCGTGATAGATTCCCTTGCTAAGAAGCCCCTAAGAATCCTCTCTCCTAATCTGGACTGATCATGAATGGATTTGAAAACACATGGTCGCGTTTTAACTCACTCACTAACAAGAGTTTATGACACGTATCAAAGAGAAGACTATTTGGATATCTTGGAAAATAATCAGAGAAAAACCATAGTCCCTGCCTTTAGGGACATCACACTGGAAGGGAGGAAAAGGCAATTAAAATAATGATTATAATAGTGTATGAACATTTGTATGGTAACATATGGAAGATGGTGTGGGAGAAGGTGAAGAAGCCTTCCTTGAAGATGTCCTATCTATGTTGAATTTTGAAACAGAAATAAGAATTATATACTTGAAGAAGTTTAGAAGAATATTCTTCCAGGAGGAGAGAAGAAACAGCAGGTGCAAAGACTTAGAGGCAAAAAAACTCATGACAGGTCACGGAGCTGAAAACAGTTTATGTCAGCCAGAGCGTGACATGGGAAGCAGGGGAAGATGAGGGTCAAGCCAGGGGAACAGGTAGGGGGTGGTCAGCTCCGGCCTGATAACCAAATCTGACCTGAAGAAACTCTACAGAAGCACAGCCACGCCTGTTTATTTACGTGTGTCCTATGGCTTTTTGCGCAGCGACAGCAGAGTTGAGTAGCTCCATCAGAGACCTTATCATCTTCAGAGCCTAAAATATTCACAGTGTGGCTTCCCTTCTGCTAAGTTTTAGGCTGAATGTTGTAGAACCATAGATGCCTTTCTAAACATTTTGATTTTTACCACGAAGACAATAAGAAAAGTTCTCACATAACTTTAAACCCAGGGGTTAGGCTGCCTTGTGCAGAATGCAGGGAGAGACTGGCAAGTACAGAAGCAGGGACACCGGCTATGAAGCTGTTAGACATGAAATGCCCTGCAGGCCTAGACTTGAGGTCAATGGCATCAGAGAATGAAAAGGAAGAGGTGGATTTGAGTGACTGTAAACTGATAATATCATCATGACATCACTGATTGGACACGTGGAATAAGAGGAGTGCTGATAAGGAACAGATGTTGGACTGGCATCCAGAATGTATCTGAACTCATTCGTTAAGATGGGGGCTCAGGATGGGTGGATCAGAGGAAGAGCCGTGATGATGAATGCTGTCTGAAACCTGTCGAGTTGGAGGTGATTATGGAAAAATAATTGGCCAAATTGAGAAGGCATTTTCCTACCTGGGTCTAGAACTGGAGAGGAAGGTCTAGACTAGAAATAAAGATCGAGATATTAGCAGTTTGGTAGTTGAAGGTCACTGAGGAAGAGTTTGCAAGAAGATGGGTCAGGACTTAGATGACACAGTAGCTGGAGTTTCAGACGTAGAAACGATAACAGGACAGTGTGTTGTTTTGGAATTGAAGGTGGGAGCCCATGAACAAGGAAGGGGAGGAAAGAACAGAAAACAGTCCAGGACTCAGGCTGGAGGTGAGCTCAGTCACATGGGCTGGGAGGCGCCCATCAGACCATCAACCAGTAACTCACTGCCAATAAGGGGCTGCTGGTGGTAGAAACCGAATGGGACTTAGGAGTAAAAGTGATGAAAGGAAGGAGAAGCAATAAGTAACATAATTTTGTAAACAAAGTTGGCCACAGAGAGGAGAGGAGAAAAAAGACAGAGTAATAGCTCAGGGAAAGAAAAAAAAAGACATTTTCAAAGTTTTGTTTAGGGATCTAGAAATAGACACAGAAAACAAACCTATGGTCAACAAAGGAGAAAGGGGGAGGGATAAACTAGGAGAATGGGATTCACATACACACTACTACATATAAAATAGATAAACATCAAGGACCTACTGTGTAGCACAGGGAATTACACTCAATATTTTATAATAACCTATAAGGGAAAAGAATCTGAAAATGAATAGATATGTACACATCTATGTATGTATAACCGAATCACTGTGCTGTACGCCTGAAACTAACACAACATTGTAAACCAACTATACTTCAATAAAAAAAGAAGAAAAAAATTAATGGTATTTTATAATAAAAAAGATTTATTTCCTAAAAAGAGGGGGGAATCTAACATTTTTTATATGATGAATGAAAATAATGAGTAGGTACGGTTATAAGGGAAATTACATAAGCTTGAGAGTTAATGAACCTTGGCTTGAATCTTTGCTCTGTCCATCGCTTGCTGTGTAGACTTTACATTTTGCTAAAACATTTTGAGCTTCAGTTTTCTATTATGTAAATGCAGGCAATAATTTCTACTTTGCAGTCTGATATTTTGAGGTAAGTAAAATTATGCTGGTAAATTACCTAGCAGAATGCCTGACACATAATGGGGAGTTCAGTAAATTATTTTGCTATTTTTGTTAATAACTGTAACAATTATTTTTATATACTCATTAGTTAATACTAATGTAGGTTACTTTTTATTGAACCAAACTCTCAGAAGACTTCAGGTTTGAAGAGGTCAGGAGCTCACAAAAAGCACAGAACTGTAAGAGATTTTACTTATTGTGACCTTGAACCATTGGGGTACAGGGTGACTGTCTTGGTGAAGGGAAAGCAGGGTGAATATTTCTGAATGAAGTTTTCTGAAAAAGAGTGTGGCATCATCTAAAGCAAGCTTACTTCTCTTAATTTTAGTTTTCATAAAGAATGTATTTCATAAAAATGTTATTGGGATAAAAAAGATGTTCTGGATTATCATAATGGAAGCACTCTGTATCTTTGGTCTAGAATATATTAATCAATTTCTCGTGAGTAGCAGTGTGCTTTAGAAAAATCCTTCTCAAAATCTCACAAATTTGTGAAGAAGCTCTCAGTGAGACACCGTGAGCTCCTTGATCCTTACAAGGAAAGGAGAAAATCCATTATATGCATTTCCTGATCTATTTACAAATCATTCTTGGACCACAGAAATAGCACAGCCATGAATTCATCATTTTAAGGAAATTCCCTACTTTGTTTCCTTTGCTTGAATGTTACATATGTTTGTTCCACAGCGCGGAGCTTATAAATTCTTATGATTCCTTATTTGGAATTATCCTTCTGAGTCAAAACCAGACCATAAATTCTGTAATGATACAGACTAAACATGAGCAACATGCTTCCACCACTCTGACCAGAAGAAAAATGTTCTCTCTTGGTGTGGTCACCTCGGAGAAGATAAATATCCTAACACAGAACCAGGCAGAAACCTGAAGCTTTTCTTCGTCTTTATTCTTAAACTTTGGATTGAATTCAATGTCAAGTTGATAAATAAGGGTGTTTTATCTTTTATTATAGTCATTTTATCTCTATTGTAAAATCATTTTCATTTGTAGGACTCTGTTATGATAAAGAGGACTTTTTCTTCTGTCTTCCCATCTACTCCGTAAAGAAAACAAATATTCAAGGAAGCATGTCATAAAAAGTGCTTGTGTGTGGTCTGGGGCCTGCTTAACGTAGAATCAAAGGGCTCTGTGGGACTTTAAGAGACTGTTCAGTTCATTCCACAACCTCCAGACAAGACTTCACCTGAACTCCCACGGACAGACGAGTTTACAGTGTCTGGGTCCGGCGTTGGAATAGCTACCCTGACCAGCTGCCAGGGAGTTTATTCTCAGGGTTAAGTCTCACTAAGATACATCTCTGAACCATGAAATCCACAGTCTCATGCTGGGCCTCAAATGGAGGGCGTCTGGATATTTAAAGCTTGCTCTGAATAATTTTTAATAATAAAATAAAATTAATAATTTTTAACACTCCCATCTTTGAAATATTAATCATACTGAATCCAACTGAAATGTTGGATAATCGCTTTAAATGCTTTAAATGCAGAACACTCAAGAATGAAAATGTGTATAAGAGTAGAGTGACCACCTAGAGGGGTGGGATAGCGAGGGTGGGAAGGAGATGCAAGAGGGAGGGGATATGGGGATATATGTATATGTATAGCTGATTCACTCTGTTATACAGCAGAAACTGACACACCATTGTAAAGCAATTATACTCCAATAAAGATGTTAAAAAAAAAAACAGTAGAGAAGGAAAGTCCCAGTTTCTGTGTGTGTTTGTGTCTGTGTGTGTGTGTGTGCACATGCGTGCTCCCTTGGGAGTGAGGAAGTGGGCGTGTGAGAAAAGACCAAAAGCAGAGTACCTAAGTGTAGGAATAATAGTCTAAAGGTATTTTTTTTTGTAAAATCATGATTTATAAAACTTTATGTTGAAGGGAAGAGATATTCACATTTCAGAGGCAGGATAGCTACTCTTTGCAAGCTGATAAGATAGACGTTGATAAATAGATCACAAGGAAACACAGCCATCCTTAAAAGTATGTATTTGGGGTTCACTTCCAGTGATTAGCAGGTAGAAAACTTGTTTTGCAGTTTCACTATTAAAACGTAGAGGTGTCCTCCTTAGCAGAACACAAGTGCCCTGTAGCCTACTTGTTTATTAAGTTGTGCTAAGAACCTGGCCAGGTAAGCAAAGGTGACCAAGGGGCCTCACCGGCCCCTTTGAAGTCTTACTGACTGAGATGCATTACCAGCCAAACTTCAAAGACCTCTGCCTTGGCATTTTGTGATCCAATCACCCTATTCACTGCAATTTATAGGCTGAGGAAGTTAAATCCAGAGTGATCTAGGTGCTCCCAATTTTGTTTTGCAAATGAAATTAAAAGTTCAAAGTACCCAGCTGCCTGTAAAGTGAGTTGGCAAAGTTGGGAGAAAGCTGTGGTAATTTGCTTTGAAGTTTGTTTTGTTTGCCAGTGCATCTTAGAGACTTGAATTTAATGCGTAAGTTGCTTAGTATTCTAATTTATTTATTTATTTTTAGGGCAATACAGTCTGGGTCAAAAACAGAGTTTATATTGGACTACATTCTTTACAAAGAGCTGGATGGGATTATATTAACTTAACCCCCTAAATATAGTCACACACATACCCGCCTCTCACACACACACACACACATACCCATAACTTGATATATTTGAATCCTAGAAGTGAGTTGAATTTCTCAATTTTGACCACCCTGTGTGTAAGGTTTTTTTTTTTTTATATTTAAGAGACTGAGATTTATTTTTTGATTTGAATTTTACTTTATTTATTTATTTTTATACAGCAGGTTCTTATTAGTGTGTAAGCTCGTGAGATTCACTGTCGTCCTAACCATCCATCACTCAGGGTTGGCTACCCATCCTAAAAAGATTTAGGGAAGGAACGTCAGAAGTTGCATTTTCACGACGTTAGAAGGAACAAGAATTATAAAATCAGATTCCAGGAAATAAATAATCCAGCACAGTAAGTACAATCTAATGGGCCCCATTTGATCAAAAATGATAGTAGAAAGAGTTTCGTTTTTGTAGTAGAATTAGACTCTTAAACCGGAAAGCGATCTCAGAGTTGGAGCTTATGACACTTTTCAAAGAGAAGGATCACATAAATATTGGAAGTGTCTGATTAAAAGTGGGTCTACAAATGATGCTGATGTTTTATTTTCTGGAGGGGTGGTGGAAAAAAACCAACACTAACCTGGCTTTGCTTTTAACATAAACACTTTATAAGGCACGTGAAATGTGAGACAGACCCTAGAGGCATTGTATTAAAGCACATTAAGCAATTCTTTGTTTCACTGGGGAATGTGTGTCTTTTCCTTCGGCCCATCTGTCTGCCATGGAAGGAGGGCTTATGCTTTTCTATTGCTGCCTCTGCTTTTTTTTTTTTTTTAACAACCCCGGAGTATAATTTCTTTACCATGCTGTGTAAGTTTCTGCAGTATAACAAAGTGAATCTGCTATACGTATATATATATATATCCCCTCCCTCTTGTGTCTCCCTCCCACCCTCCCTATACCACCCATCTAGGTGCTCACAGAGCACCAGCTGATCTCCCTGTGCTATGCAGCTGCTTCCCACTAGCTATTTTACATTTAGTAGTGTACATATGTCAGTGCCACTCTCTCAGTTCTTCACAGCTTACACTTCCCCCTCCCCGTGTCCTCAAGTCCATTCTCTGTGTCTGCATCTTTGTCCCCGTCCTGCCCCTAGGTGCATTAGTATCATTTTTCCCCCTAGATTCCGTATACATGAGTTAGCATACAGTATTTGTTTTTCTCTTTCTGACTTACTTCACTCTGTATGACAGACTCTAGGTCCATCCAACTCACTACAAATAGCTCAATTTCCTTCTTTTTTATGGCTGAGTAATATTCCATTGTATATATGTGCCACATCTTCTTTATCCATTCATCTGTCGATGGACACTTAGGTTGCTTCCATGACCTGGCTATTGTAAATAGAGCTGCAATGAACATTGTGGTACATGACTCTTTTTGAATTATGGTTTTCTCAGGGTATATGCCCAGTAGTGGGATTGCTGGGTCATATGGTAGTTCTATTTTTAGTTTTAAGGGACCTCCATAATGTTCTCCATGGTGGCTGTATCAGTTTACATTCCCATCAACAGTGCAAGAGGGTTCCGTTTTCTCCACACCCTCTCCAGCATTTATTGTTTGTAGATTTTTTGATGATGACCATTCCGCCTGGTGTGAGGTGAAACCTCATTGTAGTTTTGATTTGCATTTCTCTAATGATTAGTGATGTTGAGCATCCTTTCAGGTGTTTGTTGGCAATCTGTATATCTTCTTTGGGAAAATGTCTATTTAGAGCTTCTGCCCATTTTTGTATTGGGTTGTTTGTTATTTTGATATTGAGCTTCATGAGCTGCTTGTATATTTTGGAGATGAATCCTTTGTCAGTTGCTTCATTTGAAAATATTTTCTCCCATTCTGAGGGTTGTCTTTTCGTCTTGTTTATGGTTTCCTTTGCTGTGTAAAAGCTTTTACGTTTCATTAGGTCCCATTTGTTTATTTTTATTTCCATTTCTCTAGGAGGTGGGTCATAAAGGATCTTGCTGTGATTTATGTCATAGAGTGTTCTGCCTATGTTTTCCTCTAAGAGTTTTATAGTGTTTGGCCTTACATTTAGGTCTTTAATCCATTCGGAGTTCATTTTTGTGTATGGTATTAGGGAGTGTTCTAATTTCTTTCTTTTACTTGTACCTCTCCAGTTTTGCCAGCACCACTTATTGAAGATGGTGTCTTCTCTCCATTGTATATTCTTGCCTCCTTTAAGAAAAATAAGGTGATCATATGTGCGTGGGCTCATCTCTGGGCTTTCTATCCTGTTCCATTGATCTATATTTCTGTTTTTGTGCTAGTACCATACTATCTTGATGACTGTAGCTTTGTAATATAGTCTGCTTCCTTAGTTAGCCAGCATTTTGAAAAAGCAAAGAGGCAAAAACATAAACCCAAGCAGTAACAACAAAAGTCCACGCTCCAAAACAGGCTGCCTCAGATCATTAGCTGTCTTTATTTTCCCCAAACACGTAATGGTTGCTAACTAGCATGGAAGTGACTAGAGATGACTGTTTGTTGGTGGAAAGAGTGGTGTTTAAGGGGGGTAGATTGGCTGGAAATATCCTGTGAGCCCACCTGGCAGTGGATAGGTAAGTGTGAGGATACAGTGAGCTAGGAAGCACAGACCACTCAAAATGACACTCAGGTTTTAGGACACCATTATCCTGCTTCTACCACCTAGCTCTCCTTGAGAAAAAAAAAGAAAAGTTAAATTCTGCCATTAGCCTATTTTTAGAGCAGTCTTGGTAAAACTTTTGTGCTATCATAGCAGCTGAAAGTGCAGAGAGCTGAGCTTCCCTGAGCTTGCATAAGAGGTTGGATGACTGTTTTATTGCCACTTAATGATAAATATTTATGTCTGATAGACTTTGATCTGAAACTTCTTTCATTATAACATGAAGTTGGAATGGGCAAAAAACAAAAACAAAACCCGCCCAAGTAACTGAAAGTTCACAATATTTTTATAAAACAACAGAATAATTCTGATAAAAAAAATTGACACAGGTGATAACAATATCCCATGTAGTCTGCAACATGGTCCCAGGATCCGATCCCTGGACTGGCTTCTATAGGATCATTATGCCTCTTTGAAGGGGGTCCTCTGTATTTATCGTGGATCACGTCCTGGGAAATCGCTCGTAAATCCGTAGTAGCCTGGATTTAGGAATGATGACGCCCACCAGGTGGTAAGAGCCTGTCACTGACTTCTCAAGTCCCCTGCTCTCCTGAAGCAGCCTGTGGGTCAGTGTCCTTTGGTAGAAGTTTCAGGATTAGAGCTTCTGGGAGAGTTATTTGCTGGGGCAATTGCTGTGTTAAGGCAGGGCCTTGACACGCATAAAACTTCTCCTTAAAACTGCAACTCGGGCTTCCGTGGTGGCGCAGTGGTTGAGAGTCCGCCTGCCGATGCAGGGGACGCGGGTTCGGGCCCCGGTCCGGGAAGATCCCACATGCCGTGGAGCAGCTAGGCCCGTGAGCCATGGCCGCTGAGCCTGCGCGTCCGGAGCCTGTGCTCCGCAACGGGAAAGGCCACAACAGTGAGAGGCCCACGTACCGCAAAAACAAAACAAAACAAAACAAACTCTGCAACTCGTCAGAAGATGGCTGTGTCAGAGTAATCTCTTTCTTCCCTTCGGGGCTGTCGTATGACCTGGCGTTTAGGTTCAGCGGAAGCAAATGTACCTCCTGTCGGCAAGAGAAGCAGCGGAGCAAAGAGTCGCCTCAGTCACAAGAGTCCTTCCTCCTCACCCTCTTTTGACTTCCTTCCTTCCCTCCCTCTGAGCTTTGGAATCGGTATGATTCCCCAGCTCCGTAAGGGGTACAGGCCACCGCATGCTGCCGGCAAGGGGATTTAGAGCTGATGCCTGACACACCCGAATCCCGCAGAATTCACCCCCGCTCCAGACTGCAGGGCCGTTGCTGCCACAGACCATAGGCTCAGCCCTAGAGGATGAAACCTGTGCGCCTCATTTCAGAGGGAAATTTTTCAAGTCTTTTTAGGGGGAAGAAGGGGAGAAAAGAAGTATGACTGAATTTCACTAGGGTTCTCACTGTTAAGTGACAGCAACCTAAACAATATTGTCACTCACTATTCTTTTACTTGCGTTCAAATATCCACAACACCCAGGTCACATCTATTGACTCATTAATGAGAATGATCATAGGCCTTCAAGGACTGTCAGGTCATCCCTCCAAAGTGTAAAACTTTGTTTTTAAAGTCTTCTTTAAATTGGTCAGAACACTTGGATAGTGTTTTATTCTTCAATCTTATATGAATAAAGAATTATTGTATCAGCATATAAAGGACCAGAGAATTTCCTTGAGAGGGAAAAGTATACCAGGCAAAATAGACTTTTTATTGTACTGTTTGGATAACAATTGATGATCAGTGAGTTATTCCCCAAACTATAGACCCATGGCTTTGCACTTGGAAAACTGGGCACCCATTTCAAATCATAGATAAATTTCATTGCAGGGTTTTGTCAATGAGGCATGAAACACGTAACCCTATTAGTAGCACTGAGATACCAGAGCCTAGCGCTCACAGAAGAGGTCCTCTCAGTATAACTAATTAACGCACATACAAAGTGGTTTACTTTTGCGACCAACTTGCTGGTGACACCTGGGTCTGCAGGCGTACGTCACACTGATTAGGAAGGCCCTTTTTCTCCCCTCTTCGTACTACACATTATCAGTTGTCACTTGTTGATGGACTCCTGATAAACTCAGTTTTACTCAGAGTGAATGATGCCCTTGGATCCTTCTAATCCAGTTTTTATCAGAACGTGTTTGTCTTAACAGTAGGAAGCTGTGGGGTGCTGTGATTTAGGACATATATGTTGCCCTTTTATATACTGGGGGAAAATTTTTGTTTCTACCCAGAAGAATAATAACAAACCAAATGGAACAAAAATTTCCCCTTGGGCTTCACTGACTTCTCAAGTCCCCTGCTCTCCTGAAGCAGCCTGTGGGTCAGTGTCCTTTGGTAGAAGTTTCAGGATTAGAGCTTCTGGGAGAGTTATTTGCTGGGGCAATTGCTGTGTTAAGGCAGGGCCTTGACACGCATAAAACTTCTCCTTAAAACTCTGCAACTCGGACTTCCGTGGTGGCGCAGTGGTTGAGAGTCCGCTTGCCGATGCAGGTTCATGCCCCGGTCCGGGAAGATCCCACGTGCCGCAGAGCGGCTGGGCCCGTGAGCCGTGGCCGCTGAGCCTGCGCGTAGAGCCTGTGCTCTGCAACGGGAGAGGCCACAGCAGTGAGAGGCCCACGTACCGCAAAAAAAAAAAAAAAAAACTAAACTAAAAATAGAACTACCCTACGACCCAGCAATCCCACCCCTGGGCATATACCCTGAGAAAACCGTAATTCAAAAAGAGTCATGTACCACAGAGTTCATTGCAGCTCTATTTGCAATAGCCAGGACATGGAAGCAACCTAAATGCCCATCGACAGATGAATGGATAAAGGAGATGTGGCACATATATACAATGGAATATTACTCAGCCATAAAAAGAAACGAAATTGAGTTATTTGTAGTGTAGTCAGTTCTCACTGAACTGATACTGTCACATCATTATGGATACGGTTCTTTTTGCTACTGAGTGCCCTTTATATGTGCCTGTTTAAGATAGATTATGTTGCTTAACAAACAAACCGAAATCTTGGGGTTAAAAAATGACAAGCATTTATTTCTGGGACTTATACCTTAGAAACAGTCCCTATGTGGAACATGCTGAGTTTGCAAGACAGAGAAAAGAGAGATGGTAGAACCATGCAATGCCTCTTAAAGCTTCTTTTCAGAAACGGTGTGAAAAATTTCGTGTACATTTCATTGTCAAAAACAAGTCACAGAACAAAGCTTGGTGTCCATGGGGTGGGGAACCATTTGTTTGGTCTTATCTCGTTTGTGTACTGTTTTAAACCTTGGTTCTTAAAACATTTTTGACAATACTGTGAACTATGCAATATCTGTTCCGTAAAATGGTGCTCTGCAAGAGTTAATTTCTGTTGGTTTCAACTTGATTGACGAATACCTCTAACAGACAGGGACTAAGCCCCAACTCAGGTGCTCTGACTATGCAAACAGGAGCAGAGAACGGACCTATAATGAGGAGGAGAGTACAAGCTGGTAGAATCACTGCCAGAAAAATGTTTCCCTATCCTTCAGCATAGCATAGTGGTTAAGAACTGGACTTTGCAGCCATAATGATTTTGTTAGGATCTCAACTTTTGTGTTTATTATCCCTATGACCTTTGGCAAACTATTGAACCGAGTCCCAGTTTCCTTGACTGCAGAAATGGAACAATGCACCCACTTCCAAGGGCTGTTGTAGGGATTAAAAGGATTAATATGTGGACATAGAATAGTGTGTGAACTATAATAAATGCTTAATTAAAAAAAAATCTTCTAACAAACAAAAGCCCAGGACCAGATGGCTTCATAGGCGAATTCTATCAAATATTTAGGGAAGAGGTAAAACTCATTCTTTGCAAATTCTTCCAAAAACTTGCAGGGGAAGGAACACTCCCAAGCTCATTCTGTGAAGCCACCATCACCCTGACACCAAAAACAGACAAAGATGTCACAAAATAAGAAAACTACAGGCCAATATCACTGCTGAACATAGATGCAGAAATCCTCAACAAAACACTAGCAAACAGAATCCACCAGCATATTAAAAGGATTATACACCCTGATCAAGTGTTTATCCCAGGAACGCAAGGATTTTTCAACATATGCAAATCAATCAATATGATACACCATATTAACAAATTAAAGAATAAAAACCATATGATCATCTCAATAGATGCAGGAAAAGTTTTTGACAAAATTCAACACCTATTTATAATAAAAACTCTCCAGAAAGTGGCCATAGAGGGAACCTACCTCAACATAAAAAAGACCATATATGACAAACCCACAGCAAACATTATTCTCAATGGTGAAAAACTGAAAACATTTCCTCTAAGATCAGGAACAAGACAAGGATGTCCACTCTCACCACTATTATTCAACATAGTTTTGGAAGTTCTAGCCACGGCAATCCGAGAAGAAAAAGAAATACAAGTTGGAGAAGAAGATGTAAAACTGTCACTGGTTGCACATGACATGATACTATACATAGAGAATCCTAAAGATGCTACCAGAAAACTCCTAGAACTAATTGATGAATTTGGCAAAGTTTCAGAGTACAAAATTAATGCACAGAAACTTCTTGCATTCTATACACTAGTAACGAAAGATCAGAAGGAGAAATTAAAGAAATAATCCCATTTACCACTGCAACAGAAAGAATAAAATACCTAGGAAAAAAACCTACCTGAGGAGGTAAAAGACCTATACTCAGAAAACTATAAGACACTGATGAAAGAAATCAAAAATGACACAAACAGACGGAGAGATTTACCATGCTCCTGGATTGGAAGAATCAATATTGTGAAAATGACTATACTACCCAAAGCAATCTACAGATTCAATGCAATCCCTATCAAACTACCAATGGCATTTTTTACAGAATTAGGAAATTTTTTTTCACAATTTGTATGGAAACACGAAAGACCGCACACAGTCAAAGCAATCTTGACATAAATCACAGCAACATCTTTTTTGACCCACCTGCTAGAGTAATGAAAATAAAAACAAAAATAAACAAATGGGATCTAATTAAACTTAAAAGTTTTTGCACAGCAAAGAAAACCAGCAAGGAGACAAAAAGACAACCCCCAGAAGGGGAGGAAATATTTGCAAATGAAGCAACTGACAGAGGATTTCTCTAACATTTACAAGCAACTCATGCAGCTCAATATCAAAAAACAAACAACCCAATCCAAAAATGGGCAGAAGACCTAAATAGACATTTCTCCAAAGAACACATACAGATGGCCAAGAGGCAAGTGAAATGATGATCAACATCACTCGTTAGTGAAATGCAAATCAAAACTTCAATGAGGTATCACCTCACACTGGTCAGAATGGCCATCATCAAAAAATCTACAAGCAATAAGTGCTGGAGAGGATGTGGAGAAAAGGGAATCCTCTTGCACTGTTGGTGGGAATGTAAATTGATACAGCCACTATGGAGAACAGTATGGAGGTCCTAAAAAAACTAAAAATAGAACTACCATACAACCCAGCAATCCCACTACTGGGCATATACCCTGAGAAAACCATAATTCAAAAAGAGTCATGTACCACAGTGTTCATTGCAGCTCTATTTACAATAGCCAGGTCATGGAAGCAAGCTAAGTGTCTATCGACAGATGAATGGATAAAGAAGATGTGGCACATATATACAATGGAATATTACTCAGCCATAAAAAGGAACGAAATTGGGTCATTTGTAGAGATGTGGATGGACCTAGAGTCTGTCATACAGAGTGAAGTAAGTCAGAAAGAGAAAAGCAAATATCTTATATTAACGTGTATACATGGAATCTAGAAAAATTGTACAGATGAACCTATTTGCAGAGCAGGAGTAGAAAGACAGAGATAGAGAATGGACGTGTGGACACGGGGGGTGGGGGACATTTTCCCCAAACTTCACTCTAATTCCCTTTTCCATTGACTGATAAATATATTTCTCCGTTAAACACATTTGTAACAGAAAATGCCAACTCAGGGTGAATGGCAGGCAGAATTGGTTGTTCCACTTCTCATATACGTAGACTTTTTCTCTGACCACCGTCCAGTGGCTGGAGGGGACACATGATCTAAGTCTGGTGAGTCAACCGTGTGTGAGAATAATTTCTGGAAGGTTTTAAAGAGGGATGCACTTATGAACTATATTGACTGAATTTCAAGGGTTAAATCCACTTTTCATTCCTGGGTTAATCCATACTTGATGGTGAGATATTAACATCTTTCTCTGCTGCTGGATTTGATTTTCTAGAAATTTAAAGTGTTTTTGCCTTTGTGTTCATGAGAGGTAATGGTCTGTAGTTTTCTTGTGATATCTTCATCAGTATTGGTATCAGAGTATGCTCATCTTATAAAACACACTGGAAATTGTTTGCTCCAAATCCTTGTTTTCCAGAATGAAGATCAGTTTTATTTCTTTTCTACGTTCAATAGAATTCACTTTTAAAACAACTCGTGACTGGAATTTTGTTTATGAGAAGGTTTTCCACAAGGAATTCAATTTTTTCATATGTATACCACCATTTGGATGTTCTATTTCATCTTCTGTCAGCTTGAATAAATTGTGGTTTTTAAAGAAAGCTGTTTATTTCATCTAGATTGTTGGACTTATTAGTGTAAAACTATTCATATTACATATTTGAGATGTCATGTTTAAATTTTATTATATGAATGTTAAAATTATATTGAGGTACACAGATGTACATGTGAATATACTTTAAACATTTGACAAAAAATATGATTGACAAAGAGTTAATATTTTTCTTATCTTAATACGAGTTCTTAAAACTTCATACAGAAAATGTTGGAAAAATGGGCCTAGCACATAAACAGAAAAATCACAGAAAGAAATAAAAATAGCCAACATATATAAAAAATAAAATATTTTTGTATGCAATACAGTAAAAATGTAAACAATAATGGACTATCAATTTTTCTTTTAAATTGCCAAATGTAAAATAGATAGCTGGGGGAAGCAGTCGCAAAACACAGGGAGATCAGCTCAGTGCTTTGTGACCAGCTAGAGAGGTGGAATAGGGAGGGTGGGAGGGAGGGAGACGCAAGAGGGAAGAGATATGGGGATATATGTATATGTATAACTGACTCATTTTGTTATAAAGCAGAAACTAACACACCATTGTAAAGCAATTATACTCCAATAAAAATGTTAAAAATAAAATAAATTGCCTTCATTTTAATAATAACACTCAGTGAGGACGCAGTGACATACACACTTATTTACTGTTTGGTTTGGTAGCCTTTAGGAAGAATTTGGCTCTATGATTTGAAAACCTTAAAACAGTCATGCCTTTGACCTTGTAATTCTATTTTAAGGAATCAATACGGAAATATAATTAGGGACTTGAACAAAAAATCATGTTGAAGGTTGTCCATCATAATAATGTTTATAGTAGCAAATATTTGAAAGCAATCAAAATGAGAACAGAATTATATAATATTTTAATGTTGGTAGGATATTGTATTAGGATACCAATAATAAGGCTTTGGGAAAATATTTAATGGCATACTTTAAATATAATTTCAAATAAAAATAAGCAGAATTAAAGCTGAATTGAGGGTATGACCTTAGTAGTTTCAATGATTAATATTTTGATAACAAAACATACTTTTTTTGTGAATCTAAAGTCTTCATATATTTTGTAATCTATGGCATTAAATACTCATACCAATCAAGATTTAGCTATTTAGGTTGACTGTTTTAAAATCAGTTGACTCGTTGGAGAGATTCTTTTGGAACTGAGTACATAGATGGGGAACTTACTGAATTTGTAATGGCAGAAAGGTGTTTCTGATTCTTTTGGTTTTATATACTAGAGCTTGCAATATTGAAGTGATTCTAATGATCTCACTTCTACATGGAATCTAAAAACAGAACGAGACAAACAAAAATATCTAAGCTGATAGATACGGAGGATAGATTATAGATGGGTGGTCATTGAGTGGGAGGGGTATGCAAAATGGGTGAAGATGGTCAAAAGTATAAACTTCCAGTTATAAAATAAATAAGTCCTGGGGATGTAACGTACAGCGTGGCAACTGCAGTTAATAGTACTGACTTGCATATTTAAAAGTTGCTAAGACAGTAGGTCTTAGTTCTCAACACGAGAAAAAAATGTTATAACTATGTATGGTGATGTATGTTAACTAGACTTATTGTGGTGATCATTTCACAGTATTTACAAGCATCAAGTGGCATTGTACACTTGAAATTAATATAAGGCTCTATGTCAGTTATACCTCAATTTAGAAATAAATAAATAATGATTCTACCACATTCACCTTGGAATTACATGGGGCTGCAGGAAGCTATGAAGCTGCATATAATGTGTAGAATTTTATTGGGAGAGAAGTGTGTTCGAATCAACAACAGAGTTAAATGACTGCATTATTTGTTGAGACTTGAGACTGTTTCTTGCCCATGATGGGCTAGCGGTCTGTCTGCATGATGGCTGGACTACATTAAGTTGTTCACTTTGAAGCACTGTTCTTTTTTATTGAAGTGTAGTTGGTTAACAATGTTGTGTTAGTTTCTGCTGTACAGCAAAGTGATTCAGTTATATATATAAATGTATATATATACTTTTTTCATATTCTTTTCCATATGGTTTATTACAGGATATTGAGTAGAGTTCCCTGTGCTATATAGGAGGTCCTTGTTGTTCACCTATTTTATATATAGTAGTGTGTATTTGTTAATCCCAAACTCCTAATTTAACCCTCCCTCATCTCCTTTCCCCTTTGGTACTGTAAGTTTGTTCTCTATGTTTGTGAGTCTGTTTCTGTTTTGTAAATAAAGTCATTTGGGTTGTATTTTAGATTCCACATATAAGTGATATCATATGGTATTTGTCTTTCTCTGTCTGACTTACCTCATTTAGTATTAGAATCTCTACGTCCATCCATGTTGTGAAAATGGCATTATTTCTTTTTTATGGCTGAGTAATATTCCATCATCTGTATGTATCACATCTTCTTTATTCATTTATCTGTCGATTGACATTTAGGTTATGAAGCACTATTCTTAATGCACAGCCAAAAAGACAGACGTACTCAAGCAGATAAAGTTTTTAAAAAATTATTGTCTATGAATGTATTAACGGATTTAAGAGCATTCACAAACAAGAAGTAATTCTCAAACTGTATTTGAAAAGTGTTGGATGATTCCCTAAAAACACTTGTATGTATATCTGTGCACACACACATGTTCTTACACACACACACACATCAGGCTACGTTTTTCTTTCAATATCTTCTGTGAACATCTCTAAGCATTTTTTTTCCTTAACATAGTGAGATTTGGGCATTTAAAGAGGAAGCTCCAGGCTTATAAGAAATAGCTGAGCATTTCATTTCATGTAAGGATGTAATTAAGATACGAGTATCTGGTAATTCTCTTAAGATTAACTTATTGGTATTTTATTTAAAGAACACACAGCTATCATAGTCAGGAGAAGTACATATATTCAAAATATTCTCTGGCTGGTCACTTGAGGAACATTAATGCTGAAAATTGCAAAGTAATTCACTGGTCTATTTTGAGAGAATAAAAAAATCAAGAATAAATATTACTTTCTTTTTATTTCTCAAAATAAAGTTTGCTTATATTTTCTTTCATCGAGTTAAAAGCCCATATATATATATGGCCAATGATAACATGTGGTTAAAATATGAATTATGAGCTCAGATATGAAGCAATAACTGCATGAGATTACTTGGTATATAATCTCTCATCCAAAGATACAAATATGTGAAGGGAAAAAAATGTGTTCTAAAAACAGAAAACTTTAATGCAGGTGCCTGCCATGGGCAAAGTCATATAATAAAGTAGTTGGCATTGATCTATGTTTTCGTAAACCCTGTGGTATTTTGCAGGCTTATTAGCAGAGTGTACTTTGTAAAGTTGCAGGTTTAAATGCATTTCTAAGGGTGAGTACTGCTCACAATGAAGAAATGTGTCCCCTTGCTTTTTCAGCAGTTTTTATAAATGGCTCCCCGTGGGTTTGAAAAAGAAGGCAGCTCTCAGATAAAGCTGACCTTGAGACACTCAGAGGTCCTCCACCACCTGTATAATATCAACGTGAACTGCACTGAAACCTTCAGGATTTGGGTCTTCCTCATTATAAACTAATGGAACAGCCAGAACTGAGCACAGATTGTGGTTGTTAACTACCCCTCCACTGAGAATATGTCATTTCGACCCTAATAGGAATGACAAATAGTAGCACAAAAGCCCTGTAGAATCCAGGCTTCAGTTAAGGGATTTCACTGCCAGACCCAGGACACCACAAAACCCTCCTCTCTGTCTTATTCACTTCAGCCATGACACTTTTTTGTTAGTTATTTTAACACCTACAATTTACCTTTGCTTGTCTTTTGCAATACTTAACATGCAAGCCAAATATTTAGCAAGAGATTGTTTTTATTCCTTTAATAGAATGCTTCCATTTTCTCAATCTGTTTAGGTTATAGCTGTTTTTTAAATTCCCACTACATGTTTCAGGAAAATCATAATCAAAGTAATTTTCATAATCATTGATGATTACCTACACCATCAAAAACAAGCACTTTGAATTTTTAGAGGGCATGAAAGGAAAATGTGAACAAATATATGAACTTAGTAGCTAATAATGCAGTAGTTTATGCAAAGCTACTATTAGAATCATTGTCATACTGGTGGTGGTTGTCTTTATTGAAATAAAGGGCAAAAGATGGTCCATCTATTCATTGCTGCCTTTCTTTTTGTCTTCTTACATTCTTTGATTTTTTAGCCACATGCATTTACCATTTGATTACTGAATACTAGTTAACTAGACGCCACGATGGTGCCTGAGCATTTATTCCCTAATTCCCCACTGCCACCCCCCTACCAGGTGGGCCATTGGTTTTTCAAGACACCAGATCTGTGGCTTGAAGACTCAAGATCATTCCAGTAACATTGTCCCCATGGCCAAGTAGTCCCTGCTGAACTTCCTTCCCACTGAGGCCAGGCACCAAGCCTCTGCTTCCTCACCTCCCATCCTAGGGCAGAGGCTCAGGCCAGTACTGAGTTGTCAGGAGCGGGACAAGACTGAGAGTGCAGCTGGCTGGATGGGTAGACTTTTGTGGAGTGAGAACAAGGAGAACGAAGCGTGAGTCACAACTGAGAGGGATGTGGGCTGTCTCTCTGGGAATGACTGAGCTTAGGAAAGGAAACCAGGACCGTTAAAAAGTCAGGGTCGGAGGCTTCCCTAGTGGCACAGTGGTTAAGAATCCGCCTGCCATGCAGGGGACACGGGTTTGAGTCCTGGTCCGGGAGGATCCCACATGCCGTGGAGCAACTAAGCCCGTGCGCCACAACTACTGAGCCCGCATGCCACAACTACTGAGCCCGCACGCCTAGAGCCCGTGCTCCGCAACAAGAGAAGCCACCACAATGAGAAGCCCGCACACCACAACAAAGAGTAGCCCTGGCTCGCCGCAACTAGAGAAAGCCTGTGTGCAGCAACGAATAAATAAATACATAAATAAATAAAGTAATTCAGGGCCAAGCAGGTAAAAAGTCAGGACTGAGCAGAGATCCCTGTGCTGTTATGTAACAACCTAAATGGGAAAAGAATTTGAAAAAGAATAGATACATGTATATGTATAACTGAATTACTTTGCTGTACACCTGAAACTAACACAACATTGTTAATCAACTATACTCCAATATAAAAAAAGTTGAAGAGAAAAAATACCCATGACTCCTAAAAAACAAAGTCAGGGCCAAAGGTATGCCTGGTGAGCGAAAGCAAGATCCAAAGCAAAACACTGAGAGGGACAGAGAAGGAGATTGAAGACTGGATGCCCGGGAGGAGCCCCAGAGCAGAGGCTTGCGGGCTGAAGGAGCTCTTTTCTGGAGCCTGCCCTGGTGCCTGGGAGCCTTGAGGACCCAGAGTCCTGTTGGCGAGCGGTCCCTCCAGGCCGCCATGCAGGGGTCAAGCCCAATCAGTCTCTGTGATCAAAGTCTCACCTATCATTCTGTTCAATATTTAAAATCCCCCAGCACGCTGGTCTAGTAACAGGGCTTCAGAAGCCAATTTCCTCTTTCAGTTTCTCTGCTCGGAGACTCACTCGTGATGGTGGCATACCATCTTGCCCCCAGCTGTGAATGTCCAAGTCTAACTCTCTTCCATGTGCCCAGACCTCACCCATAGGTTTTTGTTTGTTTGCGATTATGAATTTTGTTCCTGTGATATATGTAAGGACACAGGGCCAGCCTTGCTTCCGTCACTCCTCCTCCAAGACCCTGCAGTCCTGTGACTACCTTCCCAGGGTGTGGAGTGGGTATCTGCTTAACACTCCGACTCCACATACAACCCCACCACATCCACCATCTCATGTCTTTCTCACTGTTGCGATGCCCCAGGCATTCTTCCTATTGACGACTTATGCCATGCTTTCCTTTTTTGTAGCCATCTGAATTTCCGTCACCTGCATAACCTTTGGGCCATATTCCCTTATGTCTGCATATCTGCTCCTGGCTCTTTGGGGCCTAAAACAGAAAGACATTCTCCAGTAAATTCAAGCAAATGAAGATTTATCATAGGACTACACCTGCATAAGCAGCTGGAACTATTGGTTCATAAAGAATCAAAGTATATCCATAAGGACACAGTTATCAATCCAGTCTGTGTGAGCTGCATAATCTTTCTTTGTTCTTCATGTCACCTATCTCTCTCCACACCTTCACCTGCACGCTTGTATTATTTACTCCCACAAAATTTGCATCATATTTCATTTTGGCTTCCTATGGTTCTTCTCTCTCCTCCTCATAACTGTTTTGTTTCAAATCTCTCTTCATGTTGACAAAATTCTGGGTAAGTTTCTCAGTTCAAATACCTGGCCGCTAGATAAGACTGTTCAGCTACATTTCCTGTTGGGTCACAGATCCTAAGTTACTGGTAAGAGGTCCTCGTTCAATCTATCAATTGGTTATGCATGGATCAGATGCTTAACTTTGGACCAACTGGTTGTACAAAGGGAAAGACAGGGTCACAGAAGACAGCGTGGCTGCAGATCCATTGCCTCAACAGGGCATATGGGCAGGGTGGGGACTGCGGCATCTCAAGGATACTGTTTTCCTGGTGGTATTTCTTTCTGTTTCTCTGAACGCCAAGAACTTACAGATGGCCCATTTTCAAACCCTACAACCTCATCTGGTGGAAAGAAACTGACATAATTCATTCTTTTTAGCAATTGGTTTGATCCAGATTATAAAGAAATGCTATGTAGAGAGATCCAGAAAGATTTGTTCTTAGCAATTACTATGTAGATAAAAATGGTTTAAGCCTAGCCATGTCTTTGAAAAGAATTATTCAAACACCAAGAAAATCTAGAGTTATTTGTACGTAATCCATATAGAGTGAACAGCGGCAGGAAGACTGGCTCCTACAATGTTTATCTGCTAAAGATTGTAGATTTGTGTGCTACATAATTAATCATCTTTTAGAAGCCTTTAGATGATTAAGGAGAAATACCTCAGAAGCCAAATTTTCTTCCATTTTACAGATGGAGACTTATGAGACAATCTTTAATGTCCTCATTGAATATGCCAAATATTGTAGTTTGAGCGTCAGAAGGGTTCTCTATAAAATAGAGCTGAGAATAAGCAGAGCGCCATCATTTGGCCAGAAACTTTCCATCTTTTAGCTCTTTATTAAATTTTGAAGAGCAGATAAAATCCTCAAAATTGAGATGAAAACTGCTGTAAGAATAAAGTAATTATTTAAAACATTTAAAAATAGATCAGTTAAAGTAAATATTGTTATAATTTGCACACGCTTTGCACTATTCCCAGGGAATCTATTGTCAATGCTTTTTCACACTACTTATATTTTAAAGAGAAGGTTTTGATGCTGATTCACCCCAAGTGTCAAAGGAATAGCCAAGTGAATAAATAATTTCTCCAGATTCTAAGGGAGCCTCCAAGAAAAAAAAATAAGATTCCCAGGAAATTCCTTTCTATGTAGGGTGGTGACTCAAAGCAAAGGAAGGCATCTATTTAAAATGTTGTTGACTAGCCTTTGTCATTAACCAATGGCCTCATTGAGAAATGCTATAAAAATCGTATCAGATTCAACATTCCCATCATGTCACCATGCTGCCTGGGACATTGTCTGCTATTGTACTACGTGTCCTCCTGGTCAAGCTTAGAAAAAGACCCCCAGATTCTGAATAACTGCCTGACCTACCTCTGTCTCTCTCTTATGACTAGGCTACAGAGAGCCAGAGTTGAGGTCCTCCTGTAGAAACTTGCTGGAGACTCCGGTGTGTGTCTGTGTGCGTTCACCACACTGGCATTGGTGTGTGTACCTGCATCCTCTTCATCTTGACTCACTTGCTATTTACTTTGAGGTTTGCCAGCCAATGCAAACACCTTATGGAACAAGTTGGTAAATAATGAAATAGAATGATGCGCTGCAGTGTGGCGAGAACACAGCTAGCGGCCTGTTCCCGTTCACACTGATGACCAAATCTAGGGGACAGATCGGCGATTGTGGCCCACGGGACCAGGCCCTGGCTGTGTAAACACGGTCTCAATGACACCATGGTTATCAAAACAGTCGAAAATCTGTTTTACTTTCTTAAGATTCTAGAAAGGCCATCAAAGAAGCTCACATCCCAAGTTAGACCTGCCATGTCTGTGTGACTTGCCAAGAACAGCTTCGGGACCCTACAGCCTAAATGCTGCTCACGGGGGATTCAGCTTGACTTTCTGGAAGAACATAGCTGACCAAAAACAGCATGGACCTTCACATCTATTTTTACTTTTTACAATAATTCTTTAAATTCGTGTGAAATTCCTTGTACAACTGGCTTTGAAAACACTCTGAAAAGAGGTTCCACCTAATTAATTCAGAATAATTGACAGAAATGTATTGGAATCTGAAAGAACTAAAAACTATGGACTATATCATGGAAATATAATTATATTATTGCCAAGCGTTTACGGGACCAGAACCCACAAGTCAAATATAGGTTCTATAATATTCTGCTTTACAGAGAAGTTTAAAAACATTTTTTCAGGTTTATGAACAGTCATGGTGAAAATACTTAATGTATTAAAATATCTTATTTTTAGGTGTATGATACAATGTCCCTTTGTTTTTATGGTTTATTTATTTTTATTCCTCTGTCGACAAGCTCTTTAAACCTAACCACAGCCCCGTCTGAATTGCTCCAAAGCTCAAAATTCTTGGAGGTTAAAAATATAATCAACTATATTGTATCATGGAGACTTTTTATGGTCTATTGATTTGAAATATACTGAAAAATGAGTATTTGAATCTCTATCTTTCTAAAAGTTTGCCATGGCATGTGATGTATTATGTTAAATGAGGCTGCGTGGAATTCACTCGTTAGTATTCTACTGTCATATTCAAAACTAGAAATGTTGGCAGCATTCCTAGAAATAAGGCTTCAGGAGAGCAGGTGCATTCATAAGAGGTAGACCAGTGTTTATAGGAAGGTGCACGTACAGGGGTAACTCTTGTTAAAAACGCGTCTGCGTGTTTTTCATGTCACTCTCGCTCAACTGGCTGGGAAACCACACAAAGACTTTTTGTCTCATGCACAGGATCAGACTCAAAATATTTATCAAGTTTTTCCAAAACCATACACATAACTCACTGAACGTCTAGACAGGAATAATTAGTATTTAAAGTAAAGGACAACTTATGATGAATTGTGAACCCTGGTTGATTAAATGCATGTAGATGTTTTGATATTTAAGTTCCATGAAAAACATCAGTTTCCTGAGCTGGTCTCACCCCTAAGATTCTATTTTCACTCAGTCTCACTGAATTGTCTCTCATTTCTGCCAGGCTGAGATCCCACATCTGTCAAGTTACTTTGCTTGCTGTCATCCCCACATGACTTGCTTGCCTCTTCTGTACCATCATATTTCACTGGCTTTAACTGGGATTCTCCTCTGCAGCTCACCCTGCAGGGGTGTTGCCCCTCACTCTGTTCATCTCTGCGTTACATAGATACCTACCGCTTCCAGCCATCGGAAGGCTGCTCAGTACATTCTCTGTGTATGTTTCACAGGTTTGTATTGATAAGTGTCCCTAAATTTAAAAATCAAATTTCTGTGCAAATCCAGAGTGTAATTCATGTAAACTATCATTTTAATTTTATGTACGATCGTTATATTCAAATATTTAATTTCCCCCTATTTATCGGCCCCATAAGTTAAAATGAACGTGAGAAGTATTATGCAAAAAATGTTTCTAGATGAAGGAAGTTCAGGAAGCCTGGGTTAAACCATATTTAAAAAGTTTCCTTTACTGCAGAACATTTCAGAGTTTTTATGCCCTGCAATACAGATCTCCTTTAAGTAGGGCTACAGAACACAGTATTTTCTAAAGCTACGTAACCATGAAAATTATATTTAAAACCTGTTTTGTATTGTATCCTTGGGCCACCTTGGAAAATGTTATGGTAGGTAGTTAATGTTGAGACTAGACTCTGTGATAATACAGGAAATAAGATTTAATATTTGTTACAGTTTTGCAGATTGGTTATTTTTCAAGAAATGCCATTTTAGAGAATAATCTAGTGAACTACTCATGATCATCTGAGGAGAATTTGTCCCAGAATTATTAAAGAACTTGACAATTTCACACAACTAGTGATAAAGTTAGTTCTCAAACCCTGAACGTTAAATTTCAGTCTTGGGTCAGTTCTAAATGTTTGCAACCATTCAGCCTTCATGAACGTGAAATCAGCCCTGAGAAAATTGCTATAAAGCCCATGATTCTGAATGATTAAAAATATTAAATCACCATAGATATGGTGGTTCAAAGTGGTTGCAGATCTATAGTCAATAAGTTTCACTGACGTTCTCTGGATCCTAAAAGACAACATTTTAATAAAAATAAAGGCCGTTTTGACTTTCAAACTAGTGGAAAAGAATACAATTCTAAGAGGAAAGAACTAAGATTTAAAGGAAGAATAAGGATAGCATATATGATTTTATGTGGTGAAGCTATTTTTCCAAGACCTCTGAAATTGTATATCTCCATATTTCTTTCCTTGGTAGTTTTGATAACTTAGCAAAACTGAAGTAAATAGTATCCATTTCTATCAATATCAATTTCTAAATTTTGAGTCAATGATATATAATATTTTTGAAATAATTTAAAAATATGGATTCTTGAACAATATGTTAATATCCCTACTGCATAAACTAAAATAGAGAAAAATTTGGTTGAAAGTAACTTACTACATCAAAAAGAAACAAACACATAGCATATATATTGCGTTTATATAAAGGAAAATGTCTTGCTTTTGTGTGTGTGTGTGTGTGTGTGTGTGTGTGTGTGTGTGTGTGTGTGTGTGTGTATTGAGAGTACTACTACTTTTGGGTCCAAACAACTACTTTGGGCCCAAAATTATAAAACTTAAACAATATTCTGAATTATTAAAAGACAGAAAATGTCACTCCTATTTATTGAAGATATATTAGTTGTTCACATTATAGTTTTTCAAGAGTTGAGAATTAAATATTCAGTGTCCCGAGAATTCTGGTAACTCCTTCGTCATATATCAAACTTAATAATGTGCAATGCTAGCTTGCTTCCCCTATAGGGCAGCCTGAAAATAAAACATCTAATACAGCCTGTCAATTAAAGATAACATAACCATTTCATCAAAAGAAATTACCAGAAATAAAAGACCTCTTTCACATGATAATATTTTATCCACCTCTCTGAAACTTCTTATTAGCAAGGTTCAGAGGTCAGTTAGACAATAGCTGAGGGTCAGTTTCTGCTCCTGGTGAATCTTAAGTATGTCTTTGATCACAGTTCTGCCGGGGATTTGGTCCCATGAGGTAGCCAGCTCTTTTATTTAAAAAAAAAATTTTTTTTAACATCGTTATTGGAGTATAATTGCTTTAAAATGGTGTGTTACTTTCTGCTGTATAAAAAGTGAATCAGCTATATGTATACATATATCTCCATATCCCCTCCCTCTTGCATCTCCTTCCCACCCTCCCTATCCCACCCCTCTAGGTGGTCACAAAGCACCGAGCTGATCTCCCTGTGCTATGCAGCTGCCTCCCACTAGCTATCTATTTTACATTTGGTAGTGTATATATGCCCATACCATTCTCTCACTTCATCCCAGCTTACCGTTCCCCCACCCCATGTACTCAAGTCCACTCTATACATCGGCATCTTTATTCCTGTCCTGCCACTAGGTTCTTCAGAACATTTTTATTTTAGCTTCCATATATATGTGTTAACATATGATATTTGTTTTCCTCTTTCTGACTTACTTCACTCTGTATGACAGACTCTAGGTCCATCCACCTCACAACAAATAACTCAATTTTGTTTCTTTTTATGGCTGAGTAATGTTCCATTGTATATATGTGCCACATCTCCTTTATCCATTCATCTATTGATGAACAATTAGGTTGCTTCCATGACCTGGCTATTGTAAATAGAGCTGCAGTGAACATTGTGGTACATGACTCTTTTTGAATTATGGTTTTCTCAGGGTATATGCCCAGTAGTGCGATTTCTGGGTCGTAGGGTAGTTCTATTTTTAGTTTTCTAAGGAACTTCCATACTATTCTCCATAGTAACTGTATCACATTACATTCCCACCAACAGTGCAAGGGGGTTCCCTTTTCTCAACACCCTCTCCAGCATTTATTGTTTGTAGACTTTTTGATGATGGCCATTCTGACTGGTCTGAGGTGATACCTTACTGTAGTTTTGATTTGCATTTCTCTAATGATTAGTGATGTAGAGCATCCTTTCAGGTGTTTGTTGGAAATCTGCATATCTTCTTTGGAGAAATGTCTATTTAGGTCTTCTGCCCATTTTTGGATTGGGTTGTTTGGTTTTTTGACTTTGAGCTGCATGAGCAGCTTGTAATTTTTGTAAATTAATCCTTTGTCAGTTACTTCATTTGCACATATTTTCTCCCATTCTGAGGGTTGTCTTTTTGTCTTGTTTATGTTTTCCATTGCTGTGCAAAAGCTTTTAAGTTTCATTAGGTCCCATTTGTTTATCATTGTTTTTATTTCCATTTCTCTAGGAGGTGGGTCAAAAAGGATCTTGCTGTGATTTATGTCATAGAGTGTTCTGCCTATGTTTTCCTCTAAGAGTTTTATAGTGTCTGGCCTTACATTTAGGTCTTTAATCCATTCGGAGTTCATTTTTGTGTATGGTATTAGGGAGTGTTCTAATTTCATTCTTTTACATGTAGCTGCCCAGTTTTCCCAGCACCAATTATTGAAGAGGCTGTCTTTTCTCAATAATATAGTCTTGCCTCCCTTATCAAAGAGAAGTTGACCATATGTGTGTGGCTTTATCTCTGGGCTTTCTATCCTGTTCCACTGATCTATATTTCTGCTTTTGTGCCAGTACCATACTGTCTTGATGACTGTAGCTTTGTAGTATAGTCTGAAGTATGGCAGCCTGATTCCTCCAGCTCCATTTTTCTTTCTCAAGATTGCTTTGGCTTTTTGGGGTCTTTTGTGTTTCTATACAAATTGTGAAATTTTTTATTGTAGTTCTGTGAAAAATGCCATTGGTAGTTTGATAGGGATTGCATTGAGTCTGTAGATTGCTTTGGGTGGTATAGTCATTTTCACAATGTTGATGCTTCCAATCCAAGAACATCATATATGTCTCCATCTGTTTGTACTGGCTTTAATTTCTTTCATCAGTGTCTTATAGTTTTCTGCATACAGGTTTTTTGTCTCCTTGAGAAACTTTATTCCTAGGTATTTTATTCTTTTTGTTGCAATGGTGAATGGGAGTGTTTCCTTAATTTCTCTTTCAGATTTTTCATTGTTAGTGTATAGGAATGCAAGAGAGTTCTGTGCATCAATTTTGTATCCTGCTACTTTACCAAATTCATTGATTAGCTCTACTAGTTTTCTGGTAGCAGCTTTAGGATTCTCTATGTACAGTATCATGTCATCTGCAAACAGTGACAGTTTTATTTCTTCTTTTTTGATGTGGATTCACTTTATTTCTTTTTCTTCTCTGATTGCTGTGGCTAAAATTTCCAAAACTATGTTAAATAAAAGAAGTGAGAGTGGGCAGGCTTGTCTTGTTCATGATTTTAGAGGAAATGGTTACAGTTTTTCACCGTTGAGAACAATGTTGGCTGTTGGTTTGTCATATATGGCCTTTATTATGTTGAGGTAGCTTCCCTCTATGCCCACTTTCATAAATTGTTGCTGAAGTTTGTCGAAAGTTTTTCTGCATCTATTGAGATTATCATATGGTTTTTATCCTTCAGTTTGTTAATATGGTGTATCACATTGATTGATTTGTGTATATTGAAGAATCCTTGTATCCCTGGGATAAACTTCACTTGATCATGGTGTATGATCCTTTTAATGTGCTGTTGGATTCTGTTTGCTAGTGCGTTGTTGAGGGTTTTTGCATGTATGTTCATCAGTGATATTGGTCTGTAGTTTTTTTTGTGTGTGTGTGACATCTTTGTCCACTTATGGTATCAGGGTGATGGTGGCCTCATGAAATGAGTGTGGGAGTGTTCCTCCCTCTGCTATATTTTGGAAGAGTTTGAGAAGGATAGGTGTTAGCTTCTTCTAAATATTTGGTAGAATTTGCCTGTGAAGCCAACTGGTCTTGGGCTTTTGTGTGTTGGAGGATTTTCAACAACAGTTTCAATTTCATTGCCTGTGATTGTTGCGTTCATATTTTCTATTTCTTCCTGGTTCAGTCTTGGAAGGTTGTACTTTTCTAATAATTTGTCCATTTCTTCCAGGTTGTCCATTTTATTGCTGTATAGGTTCTTGTAGTAGTCTCTCATGGTCCTTTCTATTTCTGCAGTGTCAGTTGTTACTTCTCCGTTTTCATTTGTAATTCTGTTGACTTGAGTCTTCTCCCCCCCCCTTTTTTTGATGGGTCTGGCTGATGGTATATCAACTTTGTTTATCTACACAAAGAACCAGCTTTTAGTTTTGTTGATCTTTGCCATTGTTTCCTTCATTTCTTTTTCATTTATTTCTGGTCTGATCTTTATGATTTCTTCCCTTCTGCTAACTTTGGGGTTTTTCTTTTGTTTTTCTTTCTCTAATTGCTTTAGATGTAATGTTAGGTTGTTTATTTGATATTTTTCTTGTTTCTTGAAGTATATTTATTTATATTGCTATAAATTATTGCTATAAATGTGCCTCTTTGAGTTGCTTTTGCTGCATCCCATAGACTTTGGGTTGTCCTGATTTCATTGTCATTTTTTCTAGGAATTTTTTGATTTCCTCATTGATTTCTTCAGTGATCTCTTGGTTATTAAGTAGTGTATTGTATGGCCTCCATGAGTTTGTATTTTTTACAGATTTTTTTACCTGTAATTGATATCTAGCATCATAGTGTTGTGGTCAGAAAAGATACTTGATACAATTTCAATTTTCTTAAATTTACTGAGGCTTGATTTGTGGCCCAAGATATGATCTATCCTGGAGAATGTTCCATGGGAACTTGAGAAGAAAGTGTATTCTGTTGTTTGGGATGGAATGTCCTATAAATACCAATTAAGTCCAGGTTGTTTAACATGTCATTTAAAGCTTGTGTTTCCTTATTTATTTTCATTTTGGATGATCTGTCCATTGGTGAAAGTGGGGTGTTAAAGTCCCCTACTATGATTGTGTTACTGTTGATTTCCCCTTTTATGGCTGCTAGCATTTGCCTTATGTATTGAGGTGCTCCTATGTTGGGAGCATAAATATTTACAATTGTTCTATCTTCTTCTTTGATTGATCTCTTGATCTTTACTTAGTGTCCTTCTTTGTCTCTTGTAATAGTCTTTATTTTAAAGTCTATTTTGTCTGATATGAACATTGCTATTTCAGCTTTCTTTTGACTTCCATTTTAATGGAATATTTTTTCCATCCCCTCACTTTCAGTCTGTATGTGTTTCTAAGTCTGAAGTGGGCCTCTTGTAGACAGCATTTATATGGGTCTTGTTTTTGTATCCATTCAGCCAGTCTGTGTTTTGGTTGGGACATTTAATCCATTGAATTTTAAGGTAGTTATCGATATGTATGTTCCTATTAACTTTTTCTTAATTGTTTTGGGTTTGTTATTATTGGTCTTTTCCTTCTCTTGTGTTTCCTGCCTAGATAAGTTCCTTTAGCATTTGATGTAAAGCTGGTTTGGTGGTGCTGAGTTCTCTTACCTTTTGTGTGTCTGTAAAGGTTTTAATTCCTCCATCGAATCTTAATGAGATCCTTGCTGTGTAGAGTAATGTTGGTTGTAGGTTTTTCCCTTTCATCATTTTAAATATGTCCTGCCACTCCCTTCTGGCTTGCAGAGTTTCTGCTGAAAGATCAGCTGTTAATCTTATGGGGTTTCCCTTGTATATTATTTTTTGCTTTTCCCTTGCTGCTTTTAATATTTTTTTCTTTGTATTGAATTTTTGATAGTTTGATTAATATGTGTCTTGGCATGTTTCTCCTTGGATTTTTCCAGTATGGGACTCTCTGTGGACTTGACTGACTATTTCCTTTCCCATGTTAGGGATGTTTTCAAACAATCTCTTCAAATATTTTCTCAGACCCTTTCTTTTTCTCTTCTTCTTCTGGGACCCCTATAATTTGAATGTTGGAGCATTTAATGTTGTCTCTGAAGTCTCTGAGACTCTCCTCAATTCTTTTCATTCTTTTTACTTTATTCTGCTCTGTGGGAGTTTTTCCTACTATTTTATCTTTGAGGTCACTTATCTGTTCTTCTGCCTCAGTTATTCTGGTTTTTGATTCCTTCTAGAGTAGTTTTAATTTCATTTATTGTGTTGTTCATCATTTTTTTTTTTTTTGGCTGTTTAGTTCTTCTAGGCCCTGTTAAACATTTCCTCTATTTTCTCCATTCTATTTCCAAGATTTTGGATCATCTTTCCTATCATTACTCTGAATTCTTTTTCAGGTGGACTATTTCCTCTTCATTTGCTGGGTCTGGTGGGTTTTTACCTTGCTCCTTCTTCTGCTGCATATTTCTCTGTTTTCTCATTTTTTTTAACTTACTGTGTTTTCTATCTCCTTTTCACAGGCTGCAGTTTGTGTTTCCTGTTATTTTTGGTGTCTGACCCCAGTGGATGAGGTTGGTTCAGTGGCTTGTGAAGGCTTCCTGGTGGAGGGTACTTGTGCCTGTGTTCTTGGGGTGGGGCTGTATCTTGTCCTTCTGGTGGGCAGGGCCAAGTCTGGTGGTGTGTTTGGGCTGTCTGTGAACTTAGTATGACTTTAGACAGCCTCTGTGCTAATGGGTGGAGCTGTGTTCCTGTCTTGCTAGTTTTTTGGCATGGGGCATACAGCACTGGAGCTTGCTGGCTGTTGGGTGGAGCTGGGTATTAGTGTTGAGATGAAGATCTCTGTGAGAGCTCTCACTGATTGATATTATGTGGGGCTGGGGGTTTTCTGGTCGTCCAATGTCCTGGACTTGGCTCTACCACTTCAGAGGCTCAGGCCCAACACCGGCCAGAGTACCAAGACCCTGCCAGCCACATGGCTCAGAAGAAAAGGAAGAAAGAAAAAACAAAAATAAAAGCAAAAATTGAACAGAGAGAACCCTAGGGTAAATGGTAAAAGCAAACCTATACATACAACATCACACAAAAAAGCATACACATACACTCACCAAAAAGAGGAAAAGGCGAAAATATATATATATATGGATTAAAAACAAAGGAAGAGAGCAACCCCACCAATAAACAAATCAACCAATGATAATAAGCACTAAATACTAAACTAAGATAAACATAAAACCAGAAACAAATTAGATGCAGAAAGCAAACCCCAAGTCTACAGTTGCTCTCAAAGTCCACCACTTCAATCTTGGGAACATTCATTGTCTATTCAGGTATTCCACAGATGGAGGGTACATCAAGTTGGTTTTGGGTATTTAATCCACTGCTCCTGAGGTTTCTGGGAGGAATTTCCCTTTCTCTTCTTTGTTCACACAGCTCCTGGGGTTCAGCTTTGGTTTTGGCCCTGCCTCTGCATGTAGGTTGCCCTCAGGACTCTGTTCCCTGCCCAGACAGGAGGGAGTTAAAGAAGAGGCTGATTAGGGCTCTCTTGCTCACTCAGGCCAGGGAGAGGGAGGAGTACGGTAGTTATAATTGGAATGTGAAGTGAGCCTGCGGTGGCAGAGGCCAGTGTGATGTTGCAACAGCCTGAAGCACGCCGTGCGTTCTCCCAGGGAAGTTGTCCCTGGATCCCGGGACCCTGGCAGTGGCAGGCTGCACAGGCTCCTGGGAGGGGAGATGTGGATAGTGACCTGTGCTTTCACACAGGCTTCTTGGTGGCTGCAGAAGCAGCCTTAGTGTCTCATGCCCATGTCTGGGGTCTGTGCTGTTAACCGTGGCTCATAATGAGCTCATAATGAGCTCTGGAGCTCATTTAGGTGGTGCTCTGAATCCCCTCCCCTTGCACACCCTGAAACAATGGTCTCTTGCCTCTTAGGCAGGTCCAAACTTTCTCCCGGACTCCCTCCCGGCTAGCTGTGGTGCACCAGCCCCCTTCAGGCTATGTTCACACAGCCAACCCAAGTCCTCTCCCTGGGGTCTGACCTCTGAAGCCCAAGCCTCAGCTCCCAGGCCCCACCCACCCCAGTGGGTGAGCAGAGAAGTGACTTGGGCTGCTGAGTGCTGTTTGGCACTGATCTTCTGTGAGGGAATGTCTCTGCTTTGCCCTCTGCACCCCTGTTGCTGTGCTCCCCTCCATGGCTCCAAAGCTTCCCCCCTCGTACCCCCCATCTCTGCCAGTGAAGGGGCTTCCTAGTGTGTGGAAACCTTTCCTCCTTCACAGCTCCCTCCAGAGGTGCATGTCCTGTCCCTATTCTTTTGTCTCTCTTTTTTCTTTTGCCCTACCCAGGTACGTGGGAATTTTCTTGCCTTTTGGGAGGTCTGAGGTCTTCTGCCAGCATTCAGTCGGTGTTCTGTGGGAGTTGTTCCACATGTAGATGTATTTTTGGTGTATTTGTGGGGAGAAGGTGATCTCCATGTCTCACTCCTCTGCCACCTTGAAGGTCTCTGTTAGATTTTTAATTACAGTTTTAATTTCATTATTTGTGATTGGTCTGTTTATATTTTCTATTTCTTCCTGGTTCAGTCATGGGAGACTGTACCTTTTTAAGAATTTTTCCATTTCTTCCAGGTTGTTCATTTTATTGGCATATAGTTGCTTGGAGTAGTCTCCTATGATTCCTTGTATTTCTGTGGTGTCAGTTTTAATTTCTCCTTTTTCATTTCGAATTTTATTGATTTGAATCTTCTCCCTTTTGCTCTTAATGAGTCTGGCTAAAGGTTTATCAATTTTATCTTCTCAAAGAACCAGCTTCTCATTGATTCTTGTTATTGTTTTCTTCATTTCTATTTCATTTATTTATGCTCTGATTTTTATGATTTCTTTCCTTCTACTAACTTTGGGGTTTTTTGTATTTCCTTTTCTAGTTCTTTTTGGTGTAAGTTTATATTGTTTATTTGAGATTTTTCTTGCTTCTTGAGGTAGGATTGTATTGCTATAAACTTCCCTCTCAGAAGTCTTAGAGTTTCTGCTGAAAAATCAGCTGATAACTTTATGGGGTTTCCCTTGTATGTTATTTTTTGCTTTTCCCTTGCTGCATTTAATATTTTTTTCTTTGAATTTAATTGTTAGTTTGATTAATATGTGTCTCGGCATGTTTCTCTTTGGGTTTATTCTGTATGGGACTCTCTGTTCTTCCTGGACTTGGGTGGCTATTACCTTTCCCATGTTAGGGAAGTTTTTGACTATAATCTCTTCAAATATTTTCTCAGCCACTTTCTCTTCTTCTTCTGGGACCACTAAAATTTGAATGTGGTGTGTTTAGTGTTGTCCCAGAAGTCTCTGAGATTGTCCTCATTTCTTTTCATTCCTTTTTCTTTACTCTGCTCTGCTGTAGTTATTTCCACCATTCTATCTTCCAGCTCACTTATTTGTCCTTCTGTCTCAGTTTTTCTGCTATCGATTCCTTCTAGAGTATTTTAAATTTCATTTATTGTGTTGTTCATCATTGTTTGTTTGGTCTTCAGCTCTTCTAGGTCCTTGTTAAACATTTCTTTTATTATTAACATTTAAGTATCTAATGTTTTATAGGTGCCAGTTTGCCTAATTGTTTCATAATAATTGTGTCATTTATATGCACAGTGTATAAGAGGTAAAAGTATAGTTTTTCATTTGTTGTTTTTTTGGGTTTTTTAGTAATACGTACAAATATTTTAAGTAACCAGAGCTCTAACAGCAAAATTTGTAGGAGGGATATACAATCCCAGAGAAGGGTAAACGGCCCCAAGATTTTAACCTGAGTCTACATGTACAAATTCCAGGATAAGAGAGTGAGTTAGTATTCAATTTAGACAGAATAATAAAATAACAAGAATTTGATGATTACAAATAGTTGGCAGACTTTGAGAGATATGGCAGAAAGAAATCTGATGTAGTAGAGTCCCTTGTCACTAAAAGTTCATGGGAATACAAGGAAAAATAAACCCAGTAAATAAATAAGTAAATACTGGAGCCAAGACTGGAACAAAGAAATGTCTGGTCACCGAAAATGCATTGTCAGCCATTGGAGGATGCCAAAGCCATTTCCTTCCTAAAAGGTGATAGAACCAGATACCCTCTTGGAAGCAACGTGAGAGGCTTGCATTCAAGGCCAGGACCCTCTGGGTGTTCACAATCCTCGTGGATTAGAAAAATTCCATTTTGTGGCCAGTTAGTTGGAGATCTTGTCATCTGTGTGAGGCTTGGGTGGGAAGAAAAGTCACCCCTGAGTAAAAGGATCCTTGACTTGCACTAAGCATGAATACAGGCAGGGCTGGCTACAGACCTGTTGAACTCAGAACAGAATGAATGTGCAGCGCTGCCTGTTTAAAAAGGAAGAACAAAAGCAACATCAAAGTTACTAAAATATCAAACTTTTATCTTTCTTTCATATTATCTGCCTGACTTGTCCTGGGGTATTTTGTTCAATATTTAATATCTTACTAGGTAAAAAATTTTAATTACTAGCAGGAATTTTACATTTCATATTTAGAGTGTGCTCTAACATTTTCAATGCAAATATGCATGCTTATTCAGTGCAAAGAATCACAGATCCCACAATCCATGTTGTCTAACTCACATGTGCATGTGTATTTCATTCCACCAAAACAGTGGAAACACCACACAAAACTCAACTGTGTTTATTTCACTTCTAGGTACACACACATTTTAACCACATGACTATCTAAGCATATGCACAACGAAATAAGCACTGGAAGGAAAAGGAACTATGGGATTCCCTATATTTCCCTTTCCTTCTATGATTTTCAGTGTAGGTAGTTGGGTTAAATTAAAACAGTAAGAAAGGATTTGATAGGGCTCCTTGGTCATTTGTGGTTCTTAGAATTCCGTTGTGTCTCTTCTGTTTGATGTGAACTCTGGTTTGGACACATGGATGGCCTCTTTGTGCTGTCATCACTTGTACTTGATCAAGTGTAGATGGACGAGGCTTCCCTTGGCTTGAGTTTTGTAGAAGTCCTGTGCCCGGTGGGTGCACAGGAATTCCGTGCTCAGGAGGCCTTGTGAACACCGTCTGAGGACAGGGCACCAAGGACAGCTGGGTGCCTAGACTGTGTGTATCTTCTCTGCACCATTGTCCCATTAGACTTCACTTCAATACAACTTCAAAGGTAAAATGATTGAGTTTCAAGAAGGTGACTGCTGAATATTAAACTAAGCCTGGAGCCCTTCGAGCAAAGGGCGGGCCCTGGGAGGCTGAGCACATCTCATAACTATTCATTCATTACAAATGGTGGTGCCAACCCACATGCATAAAGGAAGGTAACCACGGGTGCCGAGATTAAGGCAAAGCACTCAGGTACACGGGGACCATTCACAGGTTCCCACATGCATAAAGAAAGGTAACCACGGGCGCCGAGATTAAGGCAAAGCACTCAGGTACATGGGGGCCATTCACAGGTTTCCAGTCATAGCATTTTTTGTTTTACAGACATGGAACAGAAAATCATAAAGTAGAAAATTTAAAGCCCAAAGCATCCAGTGTGGTGGGCAGGACCCTCGATCCTTTGCAGATTTAACAAGAACAAATAATAGGGTGTAGGGAGAAAGCAGGGCCCTGCACATGCCCCCTGCGCGCAACACCACCTAAGGGGTGGGCACACCACGTAAGCCAGCCCTCCGGCTGACCCCTGGACACACCCCTGCCCTCACCCCATGTAAGGAAGCAGCTCGCCCCGCCTCGGGGAGTGAGCAAAGGAACCTGTTGTTTGCTCTCGCTCCCCACTCCTGCAGCAGGGACGCCAATAAAGCCTGGCCTGACTTTCTTAACGGGCCTCTGATCAATTTCTATTTGTTGGAGAAGGCCAAGAACCCTGGTCAGTACCAAAAATCTCTAAACATAGAGAGTTTTCATGGGCTGGTTGCAGAATAGCAAGTCTGAAAGCGGTGCTTGGGCTGGCCTGGAGGACAGCAAACACCCGTGCCCTGATTCGCCCATGGAGCCATGTGGCAAGGAGCTGTCGGCAGCCTCCAGGAGCTGGCGGGCAAACAAGGGCTTCAGTCAGACAACCACAAGGAAGCAACTCTGCCAACAGCCGGTGAGCTTGCGGGAGGATTCCGGGCCCTGGATGGAAACCGCAGCCCTGGCTGACACCTTGCTGTCTGCCTGGAGACTCTGCCTAAGATGTGGCTGGACTTCTGACCTACAGAAACTGAGAAGTGATAAATGTCTGTTGGTATAAGCCACTATGTTTGTAGCAATTTGTTATGCAGCCATGGAAAGCTACTGTATCCAGGAATAACATTTTGGCTTCTATCCTGATAGTTTTATCTTTTATAGCTTTTTCCTTATGTACACATGTATATATGTTTTGCATAAAATGGAATTATCCTTTTCATTTAATCTTTTTTATATTTATTGTGATGATGAACATTTTTCACCCCATTAACCAGTTTTACCACACTGTTAAAAAATAAAAATAAACAGATCTCATACCCAGGAAGCCAAGTCCAGGTACAGAGTCAAAATGTGTACTACCTGCAGGGTATCAGAAATAAAACCAATAAATGACCAAAAAATAGTGCAGAATTATTGAAACCGCTGGAGGAAGCAAACTTGAAACTTCGATAGTATTAGTGGAAAATAATCAAGTTCATTTATTTTTAGTAGACCTAAGCATTTTGTTTAAATAGCAATGTATCAAGTAAGATCCAAACAACAGTCTGAACATGGCATAATATTTTTCTTTTTTTCTTTCTTTCTTTTTTTTTTTTTTTGCGGTACGCGGGCCTCTCACTGTTGTGGCCTCTCCTGTTGCGGAGCACAGGCTCTGGATGCGCAGGCTCGGCGGCCATGGCTCATGGGCCCAGCCGCTCCACGACACGTGGGATCTTCCCGGACCGGGGCACGAATCCGTGTCCCCCGCATCAGCAGGACTCTCAACCACTGCACCACCAGGGGAGCCCTGTTTTTCTATTTTTAAAAGAATTTAAGATATTGAAGTTTAACATAACATAACACAAAAGTGCATAATTTGTAACGACATCCCAGGGAGCACAGCTGGGCGGGCAGCTCCTCCAGGTCCATTGACAAATTCTTACATCTTCTGTCCAAAAGGTAACCACTGTCATGATTTCTAGGCTATAAAATTTGCTCTTTTTCAAGTTTGAATTCAATGCAATCGTGTGTTCTGTATCTGGCTTCCTTTGTACATTTTGTTTGAAACTCATAAAAGTTGTTGCATATAGCTATAATTGATTTATTTTTATTTCTGTAGAGTGAACCATTTACAATGCAACTTATTTCCTGTTCTATAATCGATGCATATTTCCACTAGAGGCCAATATGAAAATGCTGCTATAAACATTTAGGTATATGTCTTTGGATGCACATATGTACACACTTCTGTTACCCAGGAATGGAATTTCCAGGTCTTAAACTTTCTAGTTACTGCCCAAGAGTTTCAGAGTGTAGATAACAGTTTATACTCTAATCAACAAAGTCTGAGGGATCCAGTTACTCCAACAATACTTTGTATTTTTTTTTTTGTTCTATTTTGGGGGTATCATTTTCACTTGAATTTATATGATACTACTTATGATCTTAATCAACTTGTCGTGGGTCTATCATAGATAAGTGTGTGACCTGCCTTTTTTATTGGATTGTCTTTTTCTTATTATTCATACTAGTTCTTCATAAATGCTGCATTTAAGCCCTATGATAATTATGTGTGTTACCAAGATATTCTCTGTCTTGGTTTACTAGGGCTACTGTGACAAAACACCACAGATTTTTGTGTCTTAAAAATCAGACATTTATTGTGTCACAGCTCTGGAGGCTGGAAGTCCAAGATCAAGGTGTTTGCAGGGCTGGTTTCCTCTGAGGTCTCTCTCCTTGGCTTGCAGACGGCCGCCTTCTTGCTGTGCCCTCACATGGTCTTTCCTTTACGTGTGGGCATCCCTGGTACCTCTCTGTCCAAATTCCCTCCTCTCATAAAGACATAAGTCAGACTGGGTTACAGCCCTGACTAACAGCCTCATTTAACCCTAATCCTCTTTTGAAAGGTCCTGTCCCCAAGTATGGCCACATTCTGAAGTAGTGTTAGGGCGTTAGGGCTTCAACATTTGCATTCTGAAGGGGATACAATGAAGCCCGTAACCTTCTCCTTTTCTGTAAGATATCAAACATTTGAAATTTGTTGAAATTTACTCTGGTTTTCAATTTTGCTCAATTCAGGAAAATGTTTCATATAAATTTGAAAAGACTATGTATTCTGCAACAGTTGAGTTCAAATTATTATATATGTAAATTAGGTTATGTTTGTTAATTGCATTTTCAGTTTTGTATTCTTTCTGATTTTTGTCTACTTTTTCAATCATTACTGAAAGATTTTTTTTTAATCTTCTACTCTGATTTTGGGTTTAGCCATTTTTGCTTTAGCTTTATCGATTTATGAGTTTATATTTTGAGGCTCTGCTTTTATATGCATACAAATGTAGAACTATCATATCTTTTGGGGGAATTGAATCTTTTGTCATTATGAAATATTACAATTTTTACTTTACATTTTGAGATAATTTCAAAATTACAGAAAAGTTGTGAGAGCCATACAAATAATTCGCACATTCCTGCTGCTCAGTGAATAATTCAAGTTTTGCCTTTGGTCCACTGATGCCCTTTATAGGAGAGGACTCAACGAAGGGGCCACTCACTGTCTGCACTTGTCACACCACACTGGTCCTCCTCCATCTGGGACAGTTCTCCCTTCCTTCCTTCCTTAACAATCTTGGATCGTGTAGCTAGAGTTTACACTCCAAGAAAAGCCCTTAGAGTTTAATAAAAATATTTCTTATATCTGTATATTGTTGAGTCAGCACACAGTGGAAGCAGGTCCTTTTTATGCCTCAGAATAAAGCATAGTCATAAACTTTTGAAAGGAAAGCACGTGTTATGTTTTACAGCTGAGAGGAATGTGACTTCCTGAACAGTGGAGGTGAGTGATTCTGTATCCAGTTATATTAAACTTACATTCTTCAGGTTGCACCTCCTTCGGAATGTCAACACAGAGCAGGGATGACAATGTACTAGGACTACACAGAAAGTTGTAGTTTACAAAGTACTTTCATAATACAAACACAATCCTGTAAATTAGTATATTATCTCCACTTTATTTTGTGGAAACTGAGTTAAGGTGCCTTTTACAGAAGCATGAATTTATTACTTTATTGAAGAGCTGGGCTCAATGAGCGAATGCAGGACTCCTTCTCCATCTCTTCTCTTAAAAGAAGAGTCCACCTCTTCACCTTCAATTTTAAGAACAAGTTCCATTTCAGTAAATATGGCTCACTTTTAGGTTCTATATAGAAACGACCAATATAATTCAAAATTGCAAGCTTGCATCTAGTTAAAGCTCTTCTTTCAATATCCCCCGTCACCTTCCACCAATTCAGGCCCTAAATGTCCGAATAGGGTTCAGACATTGTTGTCAGTAGTTTAAGTCTTCTTCCTTCTATTAGAGGAAACAGGCATAAGCTTTACTTATATAATAATGCCTTTTTCATTCCTTTCTTTGTGACTAAGATGTAATGGCTGTTGATGACAGTTTTGTGACGTGGGTTCAAATCATCCACTCTTTGGCGGGGGTATAAGTGAGTTTATAAGAGTGGGGCCCCTTGCACACCTCCAGACATAAGCAATAGTCTCCCCTGCTGCCCCTGGCAGCCCTCCTGATATGACTGAACATAACTCCCACTTGTATTTTATGGAGACCCCTCATTCTTAAAGGCCTTTCTCTTGGACAAGATACCTTCAATGGTTGTGTTCATTTTCAATTACTGCATACAAAGTGCCACAAACGTAGCAGCTTAATACAACATACCCTTATTATCTTACAGCTTCTGTGGGTGAGGGGTTCAGGCACTGCTTAGTTGGGTCCTCTCCTTGGGGTTTCACAAGTCTGCAGGCAGAGTCAGATAGGTGCATTCTTACCTGGAGGGTCCAGTGGAGAAGGATGTATGTCCAAGCTTACTCAGGTTGCCGGAAGGAGTAGCACAGATGCCTCAGCTTCTCACAGGCTGTCAGAGAGAGGCTCCCCTCTGCTCTTGAAGGCATCCTCAGCTCCTAGAAGACCTTGTAGGTCTCTGTCCACATGGACTTCCTAACATGGCCACTTATTTCCTGTAGCCAGCAAGGAGAGTCTGCAGCAACGCAGAGTCTTGTACAATGTAACACAACTGCTGGAACGACACCTCAGCATCTTTGCCATATTTCATTGGCTACATAAGTCGCAGGTTCTGCCACACTCAAGGGGAAGGGATTACACAAAGGTTGAAACCAGAAAGAAACTTAGAGTTTGCCCATCATAATGGCTGAAAACATTTGTCATCTTTCTGTCAAGTCCATGGGAAACTCATGGATGCTTTTGTATTTTTCTAATAAATATATGTCAGAGGTTTTATTTAACTTGATAATTAACAGGTGAACTTTTAAGCTATTACGACCAATTCAAAGAAAAACACATACACATAGGCAATCGGGAATGCTGAAGATGATTTATAAAAAGAAGAAAGACTGGTCCATATTCACAGGACAATAATCACCTGCATTCCATCAGACTTAATTCATTTGCATTATTATGGGCAAGAATTGTTTGCATTGCTATACATTTTCTTAAACTTACAAGAGATATAAAATAGCTCCAATACAATGAAGGGTGTGGTCTCTATAGAATAAAGTAACCCAGAAGTGTGCACTAGACAAGACACACAGTTATCTTTTCTTTTTGTCTAGTTCAAAGTCTTCCACATTTTTTTCTTGAATCAGCAAAGATATCCTCAGGACTATTCATCGTCATAGGAGTGAGAAAACTATAATCAACCCAGAACAAGAACAGGAGAGGATTGGTTAAATAAATATATTATTTATTATAGATAAAAATATCAAGTAGCTATAAAAGTGATATCAAAGAACAACATCTAATGATATGGAAAGATTTTTAAGACATCTGTAGTGGACAGAAGATGCATTCAGCATCTGTTTACTGTGCACTGCTCTAGATCAATCAGATTACACGGGCATATCATTCATGAGGCTTGTTAACTAATGGTAATACTACAATATGAATAGCAGTTATCTCCAGAGGTAGAATTAGGCATTTTAATTGGTTAGATTTTGCTGACTTTTATTTTTCAAATGACTACTTTACGATGAAAAGGTTTTCCTTGGAGACAAGGAGGCATACAAATTATGTAGGAAAAAAGAAATCACTGAGGACGTATTCTGTGCCAGCTCCACAGAAAGATAAATCACACAGAGTGTTTCTGCTCGAGGAAGTAGAAGTCAGTGGAAGAGACGCAGCGTCAACTCCTAATGAGGGTAAACCATAAAGCATATGAGGAAAAGCACAAACCGACAGCCTCTGACGAACGGTGGTGGGGTCAGGGGTGCAGCGTGGACTTGAGGGAGGAACTCAGAAAGAAGGGCTGCCAAAGCGGGACTGGGAACCATAAATTAGAGTTAGCGACGGAGAGAAGAGGAGCGGGGGGCAGAGAAGAGAGTCTACACAGCACTCCACAGTCTAGGTGAGGCAGACTGGCTCATTTGTTTGTTTTTCTATGTAAGATACAAAGGTCTAGTTTTTACACATGAAAAGTATGAGAGCAGAATAGGCAACCCCAGATGTGCCCTTTGCCATGTGGACCATTTGGAGCAGAAGGCAATCAAGACCCAGCAGACGCAAGAAAACCTTTTACCTTTCCCTAAACTGCCCAGAAGAACTTAGATGGGGGCCTGGCCCAAAATGAGAGCTGTTAACAGAGGTAACTTTTCATGGACTTACCTGCATGGTAGGGCAGATACCTGATTACCATCTGCTTTTTTCATCTCCCTGCAAATTGCCCTCCTGCCCTTTGAAGCCCTACCACATCTCTCAGCTCAGGATAGCACAGAAGCCTCCATTGCCTCAATTACATTTGGGTCTCATATTTTTATGGGACTCCCATACTTACAAAATTAAATTCATTTTTCTCCTGTTAATCTGTCTTATTTCAATTTAATTATTAGACCAGCCAAAAAACCTGGAAAGGTAGAAGAAAAATTTTTCTGCCCCTACAATATACATATGACTACTTAAAAATACCAAATAAACTCGCAGTTTGGGATTAACATATACACACTACCATATATAAAATAGATAAACAACAAGGTCCTACTGTATAGCACAGGGAACTGTATTCAATATCTTGAAATAACCTATAATGGAAAAGAATCTGGAAAAGAACATATATGTATATATGTATAACTGAATCACTTTGCAGGACACCTGAAACTAACACAAGATTGTAAACTGCCTATACTTCAGCTAAAAAAATAGTTAAAAATTAAAAAATATTTCAAGACCCAATTTAAAAACACTTGGCTTGGCTCAATATCAAAAAAACACACAACCTAACCCAAAAATGGGCAGAAGACCTAAATAGAAATTTCTCCAGAGAAGATATACAGATTGCCAACAAACACATGAAAGGATGCTCAACATCACTAATTATTAGAGAAATGCAAATCAAAACTACAATGAGGTATCACCTCACACCAGTCAGAATGGCCTTCATCAAAAAATCTACAAAAAATAAGTGCTGGAGAGGGTGTGGAGAAAAGGGAACCCTCCTACACTGCTGGTGGGGATGTAAACTGATACAGCCACTATGGAGAACAGTAGGGAGGTTCCTTAAAAAACTAAAAATAGAGCTACCATCTGACCCAGCAATCCTACTGCTGGGCATATACCCTGAGAAAACCATAATTCAAAAAGAGTCATGTACCACAATGTTCACTGCAGCCCTATTTACAATAGCCAGGACATGGAAGCAACCTAAGCGTCCCTTGACAGATGAATGGATAAAGAAGATGTGGCACATATATACAATGGAATATTACTCAGCCATAAAAAGAAACGAAACTGAGTTATTTGTAGTGAGGTGCATGGACCTAGAATCTGTCATGCAGAGTGACGTAAGTCAGAAAAAGAAAAAGAAATACTGTATGCTAACACATATATATGGAATCTAAAAAAAAATAATGGTTCTGAAGAGCCTGGGGGCAGTACAGGAATAAAGATGCAGATGTAGAGAATGGAGGTGAGGACACAAGGAGGGGGAAGGGTAAGCTGGGACGAAGTGAGAGAGTGGCAAGGACATACACTACCAAATGTGAAATAGATATCTAGAGGGAAGCAGCCGCATAGCACAGGGAGATTAGCTCGGTGCTTTGTGACCACCTAGAGGGGTGGGATAGGGAGGGTGGGAGGGAGACGCAAGAGGGAGGAGATATGCGGACATATGTATATGCAGAGCTGATTGCTTTGTTATACAGCAGAAACTAACACACCATTGTAAAGCAATTATACTCCAATAAAGATGTTAAAAACAAAGCAAAACAAAAAACACTTGGTTTTTGTGCTTCCGTAGCACCTTGGAAATGCTTCTGTCCTTGTGCTAGTTTGATTAAATAAAACTTTATGTCTACCTGCCTGTCTTTTCTGACAAATCTTAAACTAGTTGAGGGCAGAATCCAGGTCTGCTTCTTTCCAAGACCATATGTAGTGCTATACACATAGTAGGAGGTTCTTAAATACCTATTAACTGGAATAAAAACAATAAAAGAGGGCAAGATATTACAGTATGGTTTCTCTGTAAACTCATGGATTCTTGACCTACCATACTGGGCTGTTGCGGCTCCCCTGATGGCCGTGTTCATCCCTGTCATCTTGGTGACTCATTCATCCTAGACCTTAGGATCTGCGGGATGGGGTGTTAGTGTCTGTGATACTGTGATTGATGATAAGTAATACAAGTTTGGTCTTCTTTCCTATTCCTGGCGGAAAGCTTCTAAAACCTCTGGAGTTTCCTATGTGATAAGAGCCATAAAGATGTTTGCCACGTTACTGAGGAGATTTCTGGAAAGCAACCAGGTAGCCTAAGTTTGGAGGCTGTTTGCAGGGAACCCAATCCTGTAATTGGAGATTGGAACTTCTCATCCCCTGACTCCTGGGATGGGGAAGGGGCTGGAGGTTGAACCATCATCAATGGCCAATGATTTGATCAATCGTGACTATGTAATGAAGCCTCTGTGAAAACCCCAAAGGACGGGGTCCAGAGAGCTTCAGTGTTGGTGAACACGTGGAGATTTGGGGAGAGTGGTGAGCTCAGGGCATGGAAACCCCTGCCCCGTGCGTCTCTTCCATCTGGCTGCTGTTGCGCTACATCCTTTTACAAGAAACTGATCATCTAGTAAGTAAAATGTTTCTCTGAGTTCCATGAGCCGTTCTAGCAAATTAATTGAACTAGATGAGGGGTGATTGGGACCTCTGACCTACAGCCCGTGGGTCATACACACAGATGGCCATCTGGACTTGCTGTTGGCACCTGAAGGTGGGCAGTGCTGCCTTGTGGGACTGAGCAACCTGTGGGGTCTGATGCCATCTCCAGGTAGACAGTGTCGGAACTGAGTTGACTTGTAGGACCACCAGCTGGTGTTGGAGAATCATTGTGGGGGGACCACCCATCCCCCTCACGTCACTGGAATTGGGCTGCAGAACCTTCTAGTATTCATATCTAGGTATCTAAGGGACTTAGGTGTGGCTTATAAGAGATTTCATGCCTGCGTATAATTCAAGATTCCCTTCGCACACCCCCACTGCCACTCTCCACCAGCTCACCACCCCGTCTCTGCTGTGGGGACACAGCGGGAGTGGGCGCCCTCTTTCCTGTGACTTCGACTCATCCCTGAATGATGGGCTATTGGCACCACATCACGGTGTCAGGAGATGTGCAGGAAGCATGGGGAGAGAATAGCGAAACAGCCACCATTTCCAGCCTCAGACTCCATATGCTCTCCTCTGTTCTGCTTTCCATTTGCTCTCTGAATGGGCTAGTTGGGACCGTGCAGGTGGCATCACTCTATGTGGTAGGCAGCCCCTGGGGAGGCTGCCTTCTGGCATTTAGCCCCTTGTGGTACCCCCTCTGCTTGAGCGAGGGCTGATCTTTCCAATTTCTAGGGACTAGCACGTGGCAGAATGATGGGCTGCCTCCCCTTAGATCAGGCTCCAAAAGGACGATGACTTCTATCTTGTCCCCTCTCCCTCTCATGCTCCCTCCATCTGAGACCAGTCCCCTGCCATGTTTTAAGCTGCTTTCTGGAAAGTTCTGCATGACAGGAAGCTGATCTCTCCAGCTGGCCATCTGGAGGTTTCCCTTCACCCTGGAAGTGAGCTCAGAAGCAATTTTTCCTCCCGCGGACCTTTGAGTTGAATGTGGCTCTGGTTGGCACCTTAAATAGAGCCAGTGAGAAACCCTGAGCCAGAGTCAGCCAGGTATACTGCGCTGGGTCTCCTGACCTGCGGAAACAGAACTATTAGCTGCTTATTGTTTTAAGCCACTTTGGTCATTTATTATGCAGCAGTAATCAACTGCGCCATGCTATATGAGTAATAAACCCTACGGTCCCCCGAATTGCAGTGTCTTAACCAAATAACTCTTTCTTTTCTATGTACAGTATATTCTGATGCTGACAGGTGGCCCTAGTCCGCCTTGACTCCAGACTATGGGCTCCCAGAGCAGCTGAGGCACTGGAGAGGCCCCGATGGAGGAGAAGCTCCTGGCAGGGGTGCTAGGTGGCTGGGTGGGTGGCATGTTTAATTACTCAGCTTGTAGAATGTTTCCGTCATTTCTCTTTGTGTGTGTGTGTGTGTGTGTGTGTGTGTGTGTGTGTATCTTTTTTTGTCGTTTCTCTTTATGGGCAAAAACCCAGACCCATGCCTCTGCTTACCTGCAAGTGAAGCTGAGAAAAATAGAGACACGCATGGATGGTGGTGAGGGCCAGCCATCTCTGCCCTGGGGGCGGAAGAGCTTCCGGGGGCCGGCAGTGGGCTCTGGGGATGCTTTGCTGCTTTCTGTACACTTCACAGATAACTTGTGCTTATTTTCAGCTTCGGGGTTTACTTGAAATTCTGATACCACAGGAAATTCCTCATTTCATACAAATAAGAAATGCAAGGATTGTGCATTGACCCCCGGTCTTCTACCCACAGAGAACTTAGCTTGATATCAGTCATTTGGGAGCTCTTCCTAGTTTGGGGGCACATGTGGATGGAAACACTTTTCTTCCCTCGCAAGCCCTACCTCTCCGTGCTCACCTCACTCTGTCCTCCACTCACCAAACTTCACTCACTTTCTCACATTCCTCACAGCCTTGTTTCTCCACATTTCCCCAGCTTCCTCTGTTTTATGTGATTCCTTTCCTCCTTGCCTAATTTAACATCGTCAAATTTCAGCAACACTTCTACTAAGCAGGTAAGCTCTCGCTGTTACTCCCCACCCCCTGGCAGCAGGTTTTTCTTTCATTCAAACTAATAGACCCATTTATTTTCTCTCATGCTTTCTAGTGATGGTTGCAGTCACTTGCATTTCTGTAAACCTGTTAGTGTTTCTCTACCCTTTCAGACTCCTAGAGCCGTGAGGTTAGGGACCATGTTTGTGCTGTTCCTGAGAACATTGTTGGTGCTTGAGGCACACAGTAGGTGCTTGATGCCTGTGTTTATCGACTGGGTACATGGATGTGAATGAATGATGTCAGACGAGTCTCACTTAACCCTGTTTGTCAACTGGGCAGATTTCTGAGGTTCCTCAAGGATCCAGCAACCTCTGCTGTATCGCAGGGGTTGTGAGAGAACGTTGACACCTCGGGAAACAAGGGGGTTTTCTTTGGAGAGAGCCCCATGCTCGCAGATGGAGTGCTTTCCCTCCCTGATGAGTGAAGGTCAGAGGATGCTTCCTCCCACCAGGACAGGGCTGAGGACAGAGGAAACCCTGGGGTGATGTTCTCTGCGGGTCACTAAGCAGATCAGGGACCTACACTGAGAATTCTGAGGGGGTAGATAACTCCCTTTCTTTTCTCCCAAGAGCAAACTTTGTCTTATTACATTTTGGAATGAAGAAAGGGAAAAACAACCATTAATGTTTTAAAATCGGACCCATTTACTTTCTTCTGCTTCACTCGCCCTCTCCCCCCCTCCCCGCCCCATGGAGTTCCTTTGAGTGTGTGTAGGTCTGTGTCTCTTTAATTTTTTTCCAAGTTTAGTATTAAGTTGAAAAGAAAGTAGGAAAGGGTTAAAATCAATATGAAAACAAGAGCAAAATCAAGAAAGCGCAGAATAGATGATTTCATTTCATCTTATTGTTTTCTCCTCTCTCTCCTCCCTTCCTATCCCTCACCCTATATCCCCACCACACTTACTTATTTCCATATCATCTTTCAGGGAACACATGGTGAGGAAGTAGGGAAGGGCTGGCACTGGGATTATGACCAGGAAGGAGTAAGGCCGGCACTTGACATACATACACTCATCGGATTCTCACTGAACACCTATATCTAGAGGAGATATTATTACCCCCTTCCTCATTTTCTAGGTGAAGAACCAGGGTTTAGGGAAGTTAAGCATTTTGTCATGTTAGAAAGTGGGTCTGGGGCAGAGCAGGAATTTGAATTCAGGTTTGTCTGATGCCAAACCCCGCTTCATTCCCAGCTCACTTATTTGCAGAGAAAGAAACATGAGTGGGCAGAATAAAAATCAACAGGAGGTGAACCTCTCCCCAGCTGATGGTGTGGAACAAGAGCAGACATATAAGTGAAGCGTTTGCACCTCATTTAAATTGCAGTGAATTCTCTAACTTCAAAAAACGTTGAAGGATTTCACTAGGGACATACATCTGTTTAGTGTGTAGGAAAAGAATACAAAGAAGTGAAAGAAGGTCAACTGACAGTGCACGGTCACTGCGCAGAGCAAGGGATGCCCGGGGAATTGTGCTCTGCCGGCACATCGATGGCCATCTGTGCTTCAGAGTTTCCAAATGAATTTCTGTATTTACTCACTCTCACAGCAAACCTCTCAGAGCGCTCCTTGGTCATTTCAAAGCCCACGTTGACTCAAGCTTTGCTGGAGTTGCTTGTGATTCCATAGTAACCAAGAGCCTCTCCTAGCTGTTTTCTTGGCTTTATTCGTCTGTTTGCCCTTCGTTTTAGAAATCTGCCACAGCGTTGGCTTTGTATAATCTCAGTTCTTTCCTTCTGCCCAGAGGCCAAAAGGGAGAAAGGGTGTGGTGATCTAGGGACTTATCAGCCAAATTAAATGAGAAAATGGAGGCAATTATCTAAAAAATACATGTGAATACCTGTTGTCACTCAGAATGAAAGGTAACCGACTTCAGGCTTCTGTTTCATTTGGACTCAGAAGCCTTGACGAGATGGCAATCTTTTTCCCTCTCATGCATAAATCATGCAGCCACACATTTGCAAGGGTGAAGGTGTCACTGAGGTACTTGTTTAAAAATAAATATTGCTTTTCACAGAAAGGCTGGATTCATTCTCCAGGGAGCTGTAGTCATGGTAATGACACTTCAGAACCAAAATCAACACTACTTTCTTTGATGAAGCTACTTACTGCCTGGGTTACATAAATACACACATTTCGCCTGTTTGAGTATTTAAACCATTAAATTAATGTTCCTGGGCACCATTGTCCACAGCTCTTAAACTTCTTCTCTTCAACAGTATGGGTGCATCCTTCTCACTTGATCGCCAAGCCTACTCATATTACTAGTAGATCAACTATTAAATCTAAGACTCATCTGTTTTCTCTGACAAAAACGTCATGATCCGTGGCAGGAATGTAGAATTTCTTCCCTTCATATTTGCAGGTTGGTGGTGATGGTTTCCTCAACATATTATTTGCATGGTGAGATGCTCACTTTAGATTTTGGGTTCATGCAAGACTATTTCTCAGTGTTTTAATGTATGTTTTCCTGTCTGTATAAGTTTATTGTAGAAAGTTTAGAGAATATTCTAAAAACGGAAGAGAATGCAAACACCCCTAATTCACAGTTTACAGTGACTATAGTTATTATGTGACATATTCACTTAATATGTCACATAATAACTGTAGTCACTGTAAGTATATGCACCTGTATGTCCTATTTTTCACATTTCACACATCTTGAGTATTTCCCTTGTCAATGATATTCTGTAAAAAAAAATGTATAATAACTGAATACTATTTCACATCCTAGATGTTATTTAATGCATTTAGTCATTCACTTTATACTTAGATATTTGAGTTTTACATACGTAATAATACAAATTATTATTCCTATTTGCACAACATTTTAAAATGTTTTTAAAGAAAGTTGAAAACGATTTGTTAGTTTGGAAATTTGCTTAAGTCTTGACCTTCTTCCAGAAAACACAGTGGAAAATACCAGCAATGTGTTTTCTCCACTCACTTCTGGAACTTTATCTCATCAATCTTATCATTAATAAAAGATAACTAAGTTTTTACTTAATGAAGAAATCTGCAAGTGCCTGGGGCATCAAATAAATCTTTATTTAAAGATGTTATAAATGTAAATAAGATGATGTTTGGACCTTTTATGGGTCATAGATTTCCCACGTTCCCACAGCATAACTCATGACACTAACACCTTTTGATTTCTTTATTTAATTCTCTTCTCCATCTAAGATTTGATTAATAACACTTCTTGGGAATTGAGACAGAGAGCAGTTTCATTCACTCTTATAGGTTCTTCTGTTTTGTGATTTGGGGTTCAAGGAAGGAAACCCTCTGCATTTTCTGAAAGCCATGGCTTGGCTGGGCCTCTCCCAAAATATAAAAGCAAGTGGTGAGCTTCCCCCATTCTCCCCCTCTGCCCCCCACCACTTGACTCTCTGGGAGCCCTAAGGAGCAGGGATAGCTGCTCTGGAAAGCAGGAGGAGAATCGATTGTCTACAAATGGGCTGTCTGCCTACAGAGGTCCTCTGTTTGTTTTCAACACCCGTGGTTTTGAACCACAATGACAAATAAGAAAGAATTCCCTTAAAATAAGCTTCACTATCAATATCTTTAAGGCTCAAAGACCCCCAACTTCCATTGCTTGGAATATACCAATGACTCAAGTCAATCACCTGGAGTGTGCTGATCACTACTTATAACATTATTATTGATATTTTTGAAGCTTTGTCAATATCCGTAAGTGCCGAAGAAGAAGGAGGAGAAAAAGAAGAAGAGGAAGAGGACGGAGGTGGAGGAGGACACTAACAAGGACAAGAAGAAGGAAAATTCCTTCTCTCTCCCTCCACCCGTATGTTTGTTACCCAGCCTGGGTATAGAAGACAGAAAAAGCGGAAATGATGCATAATGATGGCACCAAAGCTGGAGGATGAAAGCCTCATGTTCAAGTTGTTCACACACGCAACTGCCACTGGGGGTTTTGCACAGGGGTCATCTGCACATCTAGAGATTATTCAGTGCTTGATTGGCACTGCCTGTTCTTTGATGAGCCTGGGGATAGGCTGCTTTGGGTGGACAAGATCCCAGGGGAAGTCACAAGAGTAGGTGATTCGGAGAGAGGAGAGGTCAGAGGGGAGGGGACAGACAGGCAGGAGCAGGAGAGTTGGGTCCAGCGGGATCTCAAGCTGAACTGGAGAGGATGCGAGAAGAAGCCCAGGGCCAGGGGCACAGCGGTGTGTCGGTAAGTATTGGACGGACAACTGCACGACAGATTTGCTTGAGAGTTTGTATTCAACTCCTCTCTTTGGCTTCTGCCCTGTTCACCATTAGAGCTCAATGGAACATAACCAATGAGGAACGCTGTGAACAAATCACCCCTTAATCCCCTGCTGGCTTTGCGGATGATCTGTTTCCTGCCACGTGTTGGGCAAAATTCACAGTAAGGAATTTAGCATAGCATCTGTTAACTTGCCAGCCAGTTACCATGTTTTTATTCTCTTAATTGTCATCTGTTTTTTCTTTCTAATGAAGATTAACAAGACATTACTAACGTATAGAATGGCTTTATCCATGCTTTTAAATGTTAATCTGCATTGACTAAAATAAGTCTGGGGTCATCATTTTTACTTTGATTACTTTCTTCCTTAATAGTTATTTGTTTCTAGTTTTCTGAACATGAAAATTTCATTTTCTGAACACTTCATATTTGAAATATGTCTTGAGAGTCTTAGCCTCATTGAAGTGTTTGGAGCTATCTCATATCCTTACGGGTTTTATTTTCTGGTGACTATCTCAGAAGCATATATTACAGGGGAAGAACACAGATAATTTATACATTCAGAACATTTTCTCAGCATATACCAAATGTATTATACTGTCACCTGGCAGTCTGATTGGCTGAAGTCTAAGATTGCACAAAATACAAATATTGTATTATTTTCTATGAGCCCTTGTAAAATCATACTTGGCTCCTATTTTATTTCAGTTCTGTTTATTATTTATTTATTAAACTTTTTATCTTATTTATTGTCATTATTACTGACTAATGCAGCAGCTGCCGTAATGACATGTAGACATTTTATCCTTTTATCCCAAACACACGCCAATGCAAGAAGATAATTACGGTTTTAAAGTGATATGTAATTGTTAAAATCTAAAAACTCTTAAGCAATAAATTTAAAATACATTTTGGGGGCTCACTCACTCCAGTCACTGTTATGTGTGTATGATGAAGAGGCAGGGTGAGGATCTTTCTCTGTTCAACAGGCAGGTAGACAATTCCGTGGCCCTTTCCTTCCTACTGGTACTTCAGTTGGTCATGGATTTTCTTGTAATGGATGAGGGACACAAGGCTGTATGAACAGCACTGACTATGGTGTTTTAAAAACTGCGTATGGGATCAAATAAGCTAATAAAAATACATTTTCCTAGTGCTGGTAAGTCCATGAATAATGTTGAACATAAAAGTTTTAAAATTTTTGAACCAGCAATCAGCCTCTTGAAGCTAACTAGCTAACCACCAGTGGCTTATGCAACAAAGAGCTGAAAATAAAAACTCAAGGTTGGAAGGATTTATGAACTCACATAATCTAACCCTTTCTTTGTATGGTAGAAGTTACTGAGTAAGAGAAACTCAAGTCACTTTCTGAAGATGCCCTGGCTGATTCATCCTAGAGTTGGTTGAATTTTGTAACCATACACACTTTCCCTGAAAAAAATCATATGTAAATAAAATATAAAAATTTATATTTTAAAGCTGATTTCTACTTGCAATATCAAGCCTATGATTGAACATCTGTTTTTTGAGGGTCTTTTGCCATTTTCTTGGATTTCCATGAATTTCTACTTCATTTGTACCCTAACCCATCTTTGCCTCTTGAATATTAATGAGAACTAATATTTCCCTTCGTCATTTATGGTATGTCTGGGACTCTATGAACACAGGCAAAAAATAGCTCTGTATATCACAATGAATTTGATAAACTTGATATTCCTAACTAGTGAATATACTCGGCATAAATCATTTCTGCTACATATACCTTATATGTGCCCGAAAAGCTTTTGCTGGAAATGTTATGTAAATGGAATCATACATTCCATGAGCTATCATTTTTCTTATATGTGAAGGACTTGCTTTACCATTTCCTATTGTGTAAGTTTGCCTGTGATTAGTTCTCTCAGCATTTTGTTAGTCTGAAAATGTCTTTATTTGCCTTTGTTTTTGAGAGATATTTTTGTTGCGTATGGAATTATATGTTGACAGTAATAATAGGCTAAATAATGTCCTCTCAAAGATATCCATGTCCTAGTCCCCGAAACCTGTGGACACCTTGCCTTACATGGTAAAAGGAAATTTGTGGGTGCGATTAAGTTAAGGATTTGGAGATGGGGAGATTTATCCTGGATTCTCTGGGTGGGCCTAATGTAATCACAAGTGGCCTGATGAAAGAGAGAAGATGTAAGGGCAGAAACAAGTATCAGAGAGCAGGAAGATGCTATGCTACAGACTTTGAAGCTGGAAGGAGGGACCATGAGTTCCAGGAATGCAGGTGGCCTAGAGGTAGAAGAAGGTAAGGGGATGAATCCTCTCCTAGATCTTCCAGAAGGGAAACGACTCTGCAACATCTTGATTTTAACCCAGTGAAACTGAGTTCAGAGTTTTTATCTCCAGAAATGTAAGATAAAAGGATCCTATTGTTTTAAGTCACTAAATTCATGGAAATCTGTTATCGTAGCAATGGAAATTACTGGATTGTTATATTTCTTTTAATACTTTAAACAAGTTGTTTCACTATGTTCTCACTTGCATTGAGAAATCTGCAGTCACCCTTATCTTTGTTCCCTTCCATGCAATGTGTCTTTTTTTCCTTGGTAGATTTTAAGCTGTGATATCCATCATAATTTTTGAGCAAATAGACTAGGATATGCCTTGGTTTTTCCTCATGTATCTTGTGCTTAAAATGTGTTGAGGTTTTTTTTTTTGCGGTACGCGGGCCTCTCACTGCTGTGGCCTCTCCCGTTGCGGAGCACAGGCTCCGGACGCGCAGGCTCAGCGGCCATGGCTCACGGGCCCAGCCGCTCCGTGGCATGTGGGATCCTCCCGGACCGGGGCACGAACCCGTGTCCCCTGCATCGGCAGGCAGACTCTCAACCACTGCGCCACCAGGGAAGCCCTGTTGAGCTTCTTAGATCTATAGGCGTTTAGTTTTAAACTTTTGGCCCTTATCCTTCAATCTTTTTTCTTGTCTCCAGCCCCCTTTTCCTCATTTTCTTCAGTTGATTTAATCTAATGTAGTTCAGATCACTTGATTTGTCCAACAGGTCACTGATGTTCTTCTTGTTTGTTGGATTCTTCCCTCACTCTGTGTTTCATTGTGGAAAGTTTCAACTCCATGTCTTCGTGAACACTGAGCTTTGCTCCTACAGCATCAAATTTGCCATTAATTCCATCTTAGCTTTTTATTGTTTTAAATTTTTTCTCAATAAACATTTTACTTTAAAACAGTCTTAGGCTTACAAAAAAAGCATGATGATTGTACAGAGAGTTTCCATATACTCCCACACCCATTTTACCCTGTTGCTAGTATATTATATTAGCATAGTATATTTGTTACAATTTATGAACCACTATTGATATATTGCTTAGAAAATCCATCTAGTCCCTCTACACATGTCTAATCTTCAACCAAGATTTCAATCCTATATTGCCTTCTGTGTGTGTAGCTACTGGCTCTCCCATGGCCATTCTTATTATACTTCCTCTCAGACCCCATTGCGATTTGCAGGAACCCACGTACTAGCATGTATCTCAGTATCTTATAACATCTATACACTTATTTCCTTCAGTAGATAGAGTCCCATGAGAAGTTCTAGGGAAACTGAAAATAAAAAGTGAAATGAAATGAAAAATGAAATATTATGGACTGTGCTGAACCCACTAACAAGAGCCTGAAAATTAAGTTTACTGCTTGCTAAACAGCACTAAGATTCAGTGGCTTAATATTTTGGTCCTCTGACAGAGGTGTTTAATAAAAACAAACTAGTTTTTATCACAGTAAAGACTTTCCAATGGCGTTTGAAATCCTTGGCTAAGGTTAATTATGAAGTATTGCATTCTCATCTTTCAAGCATATGCATGTGTAGAAAACACCATGTTTTAGGTCTAAAGTGATTTGGAAGTACATTGAAGAATTGTGTTTTATAGGTGGCCTCTACTGCCAAGTGAACTAATCCATAGTGAGACTGATAATTAGAAGTATTTGGATGAGTTTCATTACTTAAAACCTGTAGTTATAACTCATGGTCTTAAATGCTTGGAGAGTTTAGATGATAAAATTGTTTTTATAACATGTCAATGTGGTTTAAACATTTGAAAGAAAACAGTTCTTCCCACTGCTAATTCTTCCTTTTTTGTTTTTTGTTTTTTTAAATTTTTTGGCTGTGCCGCCTGGCATGCAGGATCTTATTGCCCTGACCAGGGATCGAACTCGCGCCCCCTGCAGTGGAAGCGCAGAGTCTTAACCACTGGACCACCAGGGAATTCTCTCAGAGATAATTATTCATGACAAAAAGTATTTCTGGCCATCTCACCCAGATTTAAGGTTGGTTTTTCTGTAATAATAAGTTTGAGGTGCTCATATTGCCATGAAAAAAAAAATTGGACTTTAAAATTTCTATTCTCAGAGGCATACTATATATATATATATATATATATATATATATATACACACACACACACACACATACACACATATATATGTATAATAGATAAACAACAAGGATTTATTGCATAGCACAGGGAACTATATTCTTTATCTTGTAATAAACTGTAATGGAAAAGAATTGGAAAAAATTTTCTCTTCTCTATGTAATGTATAATTCCATTTATATAAAGTCCAAGAACTGCCAAAATAACCTAAGGTGACAGAAATTAGGATGTTGTTGCCTAGGTGGAAACTGTAGGTTAATTAGAAAGTGGTGGGCTTCCCTGGTGGCGCAGTGGTTGAGAGTCCGCCTGCCGATGCAGGGGATGCGGGTTCGTGCCCCGGTCCGGGAGGATCCCACGTACCGTGGAGCAGCTGGGCCCGTGAGCCATGGCCGCTGAGCCTGCGCGTCCGGAACCTGGGCTTTGCAACGGGAGAGGCCACAACAGTGAGAGGCCCGCGTACCACAAAAAAAGCAGAAACCTTCGGGACTGATGAAATGATTTAGTAGCCCTAAAGCAACCAAGGACTTAAATCATTTTATTGTATTTACTTCTTCTTTCTCAATACTTCATGTTCCGGGTTGATGTTGGCCTTAGAGCAGAGTGCTGATTATAGGAATTTTACGGATAGGCTGCTCTTGGCTAAACCTTTCAAATCCACTCATCTTTCTTCATTCTGAGAACATTTTTCGCATAAACCTGTGGACATTTGTACCTAATAAATGCAGTACAAATACTAATTTAGTGCTGTTATTACAAATATAAAAATAAAAATAGATATCTCCATCCATGTCTTGATCATTAACAATATTCCATTAAAAAATCTCTTTCCATGATGCTTCCTTTCAGTGATTATCATTTGGAGTAAAACGATGGCGCATAAGTTGGCTCATTTCAGATGAAAACTATTTGAACTGGCTCCCTATACTCTAAGAGTGTGCTTTTGAAGATTGAAATATGAAACTAGATGCCTTAAAGCTGCATGTTTACTGTTGCAAATTCATGCAATTAAATCAATAAATTTAAAGCAAAGTTAAAGAAGGCGATAATGAGTTTGCTCGTGGTAATAAAAGCTAATCCTGTCGGAGAAGGAATAAGCAGAAATTGAAATGATTCAACTGCTCTAATTATGGCAATAGCAAGAAATGAAATTTCCCAGGCAGAATGCTGGATGACCCAATTCTTCCCCCCTTTTCCACTTTTGAAGTCGCTTCAGCAAATGAGTTGCCCTCTTCAGCGTTCCATGTTTATTTTACAAACTCATGATTAATACTTAAAATGCAAGTGAAGAGACCTCATAACAAACAAATGATTTAAAACATCAATGTCTGGCTACCCAACAGTGCGCTTCACGTTGAATTAAATCTATTGCAATGTCACTGAGGAGAATATGAATTATACATATGAAATTTCCAATATGTAGGATTCTGGCACTTGAGTTCTAAATTAAATTCAGCGTAATTGTGTCAGGGAGCTTCTCTTTGCTCTGGCCAGGAGCTGATCCAACCTAGTATAATCACAGGACACTGTGCCGTACTTAAAACTACAAGATGCTTTATATCAAAGAAGAAATATTCATTAGTAGAAGAAATGTTAAGTGACCACTTGGTTTTGGACAATGTTTCATTACTTTCTAAAAGGTGCTGTTGTCACTGCTGAGCAACTTAGAACTTGGTCCTGCAAATAATCCGAAATGGATCACAAACCAAATGGGAGGAAACAGGTATAAGACAGAAGGAAGGTGAAGAATTTTCAGATCATAGGCTCCTGGAAGCATAAAGATCAGTTTTTTCAAAGTCATCTAGTCCAACAACCATACACAGAAGTAGCTGTGTCTCTAGTGCTTGAAGGGCTGGTTTGCCTTTCATTACAAACTGGCCAGATTTAAGCTCCCTGAGGGCAGGACCAAGTCTCTTCAGGTCTATCAGTCTAGAAGCTTATTTTTCTGGAGTGAGAGCTAAGTTGTCTTTGTCTAAAACTGGTATAGAAGGAAAATGGATGGATGTTCCTCAATGAGTAAGTTTTTTAAATGGCATAAGATAAATAGATTTTAATTATAATACGGCTGAGCATAACAGAAAATTAAAATTTTAGCCAGGGATAATTTTCTCTTGTCTATACTTCTCAGCTTGTTTGTTAGCTTGTTTACGTTTTCTTGAGTGTTTTGCAAGAAAGTTTTGTAGGTAGAATGAGGCTTGATATTTCTCTTTGGAGGCCAAAGAAATGTGGAATTTGTTCTGCAGCATGTCTGGGAGCAATGAACTCCAAGAGAATAACTTAGAACGTGAGTGATTAGCTCCTCTTTCTTCCTGGGAGCCCTCATTTATTCTGCCTTGTGTCACAGCACCAGCATTGACCTTAGCACAGTGTGAGGATAAATAATTGTGCTCATGGAATTCCATCCAGTCATTGCCAGGAAACCATTACTGGAGTGTCCAGACGTGTTCCAAAACCCAATACAAGCTTTTCAGATACATATATAGCAAGTACATGTATATTTTTCTTCTAGACTCACGATATTCAACTTGAAGGCAAGGAACAGGGGATATTAAAAAGTTGGCCTTTGTATCTTTTTTGCTCTAGTAGAAAATATATGGTCTAGAGATTGATTTAACATTCTTCTACCAATTGCTCAATCAGACAGTCAGCGTGAAATGGAAAGCATCCTATTTCCATTTAGCTTTGTGATTATTAAATCAAAAAAAACTTACCATAGAAAAGCTTTAAAACACAAAGAAGTATAAAAGAGATAATAAAAGTTATCATAATCAATCAACTTAGAAGTAACTACTATTTACATTGTCGACCTCTTATACATACACACAATTATATCAATATGTGTATGGAAACAACCCTTGATATTTAAGAAACACACATGAGTATTAGTGATCATTAGTAAAAAGTAATTATTATGATAACTCTATAATATAATTTAAAAATATTAGATCCTTTGGACTCCATGTCTGTGTCATGCTTTATGAAAACATTGTCCTATTTTTGGACAGGTGCAGTTTATATTATGTATTGTTAACATTTTTCTACATAAATCTGTCTACATCTCAGAATATTACTCTGAATTCATAGAAGCAAGAATATCTGGTCAAGACACAGAAGCATTTTAAAATGTTACAACACATAATATAAAATTTTCCTGTAGATACAAAATGCATGCACTTTTATCCTAGAAAACACTGCGCATTACCCATTGAAAAAAAGTCTTTGATATTTGATAAGTAAATATAGTACACATTCCTTAAACTTGTGTTTTGACCTATTGTTTTTCCTTTTTTTCTATTTCAGTTATTGGTCACATTTTTTTGTTTGTTTGTTTTTTCTCTCTCAATTTTCTATTTGGGAAATTATTATTTAAAAGTTCATAGATTTTTAAGGATTGCCTTTGTGTACAAAGCTCTTTTTTCCCCCAATTTTATTATTTACCTTTAAATGCAAAAATCAGAAATTTCTAAGTCTTCTGTATCCAAATACTCTTTACATATTTTTAAGAAAACACACACACACACACACACACACACACACACACACAGCAAATGCACACACATGCATTGAAAAAGTCAATGGAAAACGTTGGTAAGTGGCTTTAAACTCTCGCTCCTGAGAGCACCTCTAGTTAGATTATTACTGGGCAATTTTATTTCACTACATCATTATGCATGTTTTATTTCTCTTTAAATTGTTTCTAAGATAAACTAGATTATCAAATCACCATTTTAAAACATCAGAGATCTTACTGAATTAGCTTCACTAATTATTTAATAGAGAGTACAGGTCATCACACGGCACAGGAGAAGCAGGAAAACCCCAGTGCTGGTTCCTGGTGCCTTCTTTATGCTCCATTATAGCAATCTCTGGAACAGATGAACATGTAAGGGCTCTAAGCAACATGCTTGTTAAAAACAGAGTTGCTTCAATTTTGAAATATTCCTATTTTATACCCAGAGTTATGTAGCTTATGTGACATTTTCCTGGGCGCTATACCTATGCACCCATAGATTCAAGCTTTGTTTACTGTATACACACCAAAACAGACCAGGCACACGCCACGAAAGCAGTCCTCAGAGTAGGACTCTTTGTCAGGATACACCATTAGTGTTTATGCCAGAAGGTCTGTTATTTGAAAGTTTCCAAGGAATTTTGACCATACCATCTTCCTTTTTCCTTTCTAGCCATGTGAGTGGTTGGTTTCTCCCCAGGTTGATCCTTGAGATGACTGCAATCCTATATAATACCTTGATGACAGCTTTTTGAGAGACCCTGGCTCAGAGGAGGCCAGCCAATCTGTGACCAGATTCTGATCTACAGAAACTACAAGATAGTAAGTAATAGGTAAGGATTTTGTGGAGCTTGTTAGAGAAAGCCTAAATTACCTCAAACAGACAGTAGAAATCTGGACTTTGAGGATATGGCCAATGAGAGCTCAAAAAGAAATGAATAAGATGTTATTGGAAAGAATCCTTTATACAGAGCAGCAGAAAGTTTAGCAACCCTGTCACCTGCAGCAACCTGCAATGTAGAAAATGTGTCTAATGGACCATATATATAGCTAAGGAGATTTCCAAGCAACATGTTTAATGCTGCCTGATTTCTCCCTCCCTCCTTCTTTCCTTCCTTCCTTCCTTCCTTCTTTCTTTCCTTCTTCCTTTCCTTCTTCCTTCCTTCCTTCTTTCTTTCTTTCCTTTCTTTCTTCCTTCCTTCCTTCTTCTTTCCTTCTTTCTTCCTTCCTTCTTTCTTTCCTTGCTCTTTCTTTCTTTCCTTCCTCTTTCTTTTTCGTTCCTTTCTTTCTTTCTTTCTTTCTTTCTTTCTTTCTTTCTTTCTTTCTTTCTTTCTTTCTTTCTTTCTTCTCCTCTCTCCCTCTCTCTCTCGCTCTCTCTCTCTCTCTCTCTCTCTCTCTGTCCCCTTCCTTTCTTGCTTGCTTTCTTGTCTATTGTAAAATGTAAAAGGATAGCAGGAGATTGAGAGAAGGAGCCAGAACTTGATAGTTTTGAAAATTCTTAGCCTCTCCAACTGATAAGTGATGCTAAACTCAAGAAATGTCTTCAAGAAAGATCAGTTCCATGGCATTTCTAAAGAGGCATGGTCTACAGGTGAATCTGAGTGTTACTACCACATCTTCTGTCAACCTTCAGAAAGATCAATGGCAGTGCCTCACAGGGATAGTCAGTCACACAAACGTTTTTTTTAAGTGAAGCCTAAGGGTTTATGTCTGAGAGATTTATGGGCCTGATCTTGTCTAATGCAAGGACTCCAGTGCTGATCACAGGAGGTCCATAAAGGGGCAGAGCAGAGTGAAAAGAGGTTGTTTCAGCTCCCTCTGGCCCCACAGATCTACTGGCAATAAACAGTATGAGGAAACTACTCAGCAGAAAACAGGTGTTACCTTTCATGAAAAAAAACCACACAAAAAAACTGACTCAGAGGGCAGAATCTAGAGCCCAGAGGAAGATGCAGAGAGCCCATTAGAGTTATTCCCTGGCATTGGGGCCCTAACGAGGAAAGTTCCAACAACTGCCAGGCTGGATTTCAGAAACGCTATGGACCACTAATTCATGCTTGGTGTCCATTTTCCCCTAGTCCTGTCCTGCCATGGTATACTGTGTACATGGAAAGGGGTGGGGAGCAGATAACTTGTCTCTTTAGTTTCACAAGCCTACACAGCAAAAGGAGCTGTATGAAACAAACTACACATTAGGAACTACACCTAAGGGGTTTCATTCACATCTACTATGTTATTTGATCCTCAGTAAAATGTTATTAACAAGCCTATAAGGACAAATTTTATTTTTTCCCACCATAGCAGAAAACAACAGATTTCTATGTTTATCCACTATCATTAGAAGCTTTAATATAGAAGTTTGTGATTAGGCTTACTAGTTTGATATCATACTTGGGTAAAATAAAAATGTCTATATCCAAAAATTAGTTATGTTTTTCATACAATAGAAAACTAAGTAACACCAAATAATTGAATGGATGGAAAGAGGGCGTAGAAATAATCTGTAGAATTATTAACTTTTATTCATACGTTATCATGTTTTGAAGGTATATTAACACCAATACTGTCAGAAAGTGTTTAACAGTATCTATTTAAACGGAACACATGCATAACATAACTATACCCTGGCAACGTCATTCTCAGGTATGTTGCTAGCAAAGAAGCCTGAATATATATCCCAAAACACATGTACATGAATGCACACAGGGGCACTATTCATAATATCACCAAACTGGAATAAAATGTCCACCAGTGGTCGAATGAATAAATATATTGCAGTGTATTTATACAATGGAATAGTCGAGAACGTGAGAATTCACAAATTACAACTATACACAGCAGCATATGGAGTAAAAGAAACCAGACACAAAAACTATGTTGCCATATGATTCTTTTTACCTGGAATTTAAACACAGCCAAGAGAAATATACTGATCTCTGATGTCAGGATAATCCTGCGGAACTAGGGGTTAGTGATTGTGTGGTGTAAGAAGGGAACCTTTGAGGCTTTTCATCCGTGAGTACTGAGTACTGTGAATACTGAGTACTGTGAGAACTGGGTTTGTTCACCTTATGAAATGATAAACTTATATGTATATTCCCCTTGCCAGCTGCAAACTTACATTTTTTTGTGCACTTTTATAAATGTAAGTTACAGTTCAGTAAGTTTATGTAAGAAAAAAATTAAGTTATTTTAATGATAATACATTATAAGTAATAATCCAGAAAAAAGAGGTAAGAATTTCTTTGGAAAGTATTTTATTAAAACTTTACATTTAATGTAAGCGAGGAGAAAGAACAGGTTTTGTTTTAAAATTATTTCTGGGAACAACTATGTCATGGGTAAAGTAAAACAATATATAATCCATAAATACAGTGCTAAGATTTCCATAGAATTAGCAGATCGACTACATTGTCTTAGGAAGCTGCAGCATTTCACGTGTGAAACAAGATGCTCATCGATTGTGTTATTCATGCAGTTTCATTTTGCAATTCCTTAAAAAGAAGGGATTTATTGCCTCATAGATTTGGGTAGGAATGACCCTTGGATTAGCTCCCATAGTCAAGAGGAATGCTCAAAGAATCGAAATGTCTCTTTTCACCTTCTTTCCCCATCTCTCATCCTTCTTAGGTGTGTTTGGCTTCTTTCTGCAGGTGGCTTCCTGTGTGTAGTGGAGAGATAGCTCCTCACACTCACATTCTCATCCTTAGTCTTTAACAAGAGATAATATGGCTCTCAGTGCCTCACTTTCTTCATCTATAAAATGGGGATAAGAGCATGTAGCTCATGAGGTTGGTGTGAAATTGGATGGACTTTGCAAGTGTCCTGAAGAGCACCTGGCACACAGCGACCTGCTGTGACCACCCAGCCTAGACCTCCCCCTTCAAGCTGGACTCAAACTTGAGATCTTATCTCGTGCCTCGTAAGCAGGAACATTTCCTAAACTGACCTCCTGGTATTCCCTACAAACCCACTTTTCCATCTGTGTGCTCAATTCTTCTAGTTGCTCAGGCCAATATCACCCTTGATGACTTTCTCTCATAACCTAACTCAAATTTCCCGTAAACACAGTCAGTTCCACCAGTGCTGTCTGCTAGAACTTTCTATACTGATGAAAAGGATCTATATCTGTATTGTCCAACATGGAAACATAGGCTCCTGGGGCTAACTGAATTTGTAGTTTATTTCATTTTTAGTAACTAAAATTTAAATGACAGCACGTGGCCATATCGGATGGTGCAAATATATCTTCAAAGTCTATCTAGAATCTCACCGCTTCTGATGAATTGCGTGACTGCAATCCTAGTCCAAGACATCCTGACCTCTTGTCTTATTATGTGATCAGCCTCCTTGGTGTCTCCACTTCTGCAGCCAGAACAACGTTGCTGGAATCCCTGTCACATCAGAGCAGCACCTCCCTGGATGTCTTCCAGATACATCTCTTCCTACTCAGAGCAAATGTCCAATACAGCCCCTACCATGAACTTTTCTCCTTGGTACCTTTCCGATTTTTCTTCACTGCTCTGCCTCTCATTCACTTGGTTTCAGGATTCTGACCTTTGCCTCAATGGGACATTCCCAACAAGGATCTTTCCTCTTGGATTTTATTCTTCCTGGAACGCTCTTCCTCTAGATTTCTGCCGGGTTTGCTCTTTTACTTGTTTCATTTGTTTCCTTCACGTTCTCGCTAAGGCCCTTCTGTGTACAGTTTCTAAATTTTCAGTCCTCCTCCAGCACTTCCTATCATCTTCCACTAATGTATTCATTCGTCTTAGCCTGTAACACTAAGATTCTAGATATTCTGCTTACTCATTGTATTTACTGTCTGTCTCCTTCACTGAAATGAAAGCTCTATGAGGGAAGTGGTCCCCCTGTGCTTTGTTCACTGCTGTACCCTGAACACCTGGGACTATGCCAGCCCATAATAGGTTTCCCATGCACCTTTATACCCATTGAACAGATATGCTATAAATTCTGCAAGACTCACTTAGATAGACTCTCTTCAGTCTTGTGAACATTTGCTTACTATCAATATACACATATGACTTCCATAAACTAGAGTTTTTAGGCAAAATATTTGAATTCTAACTAAAAGATATATAGATATACCTAGCCTGACAAAGTTCATGATAACATTACTTTAAAGAAGAACCTTCTGCTTGGTCCTTAAAGTTTCTCAGACAGATTCCTTTGCAGATTCCTCTTACAGTAAAATCAGTTTACTTATTTTTAGACATCACTTGTGTGTAGAACACCAAGATGAATAAATGTTACTTTTTCCTTAATACTCTGTGTTTTACACTATAGTGAAACACATTTTCAAATTTAGTGAAATACTGCTACATTAGCTCTCCTTTGAAAAATCTTATCATGAAGTTTCTCTTTAACACAGATATTAATTCTTATATTTTCAGTTAAAAATTCTATTAAATATTAGTTAACATTCCTTCAAAGTAAATTATGATTGTTATGAAAAACGTAAGCTCCAATGACTGTATTATTCTCTTAATTCATTAAAACTATTTGTAAATAGAAAAATATATTGTAATATATTATAAAGTACTATTACTAGGGTTCAATAAAAGTAATTTTTGTCAATATTGGCATCCACTGCAATCAGCACTTGCTTGATTATAAATAAATTGATACTGAAAATCCTGAAATGGTTGTAAGATAACTTAATGGAACTGATAAAATCCACAGTTCTCAAACTGTGACCTGAGGTATCCTGGAGTGCCAAAGTGAACTCAAAGAGGCACCATGGAGTATTTTAAATTTCCAAAAGAAACATAGAAGCACTCAACATTTATTGGACAACAGCTGAACAACTAGGTGAAGGTAAGTCACAGTCTCAATGTTGTATCATTCTTCTCACTGATGTTATGTCTTTATGAACCTGGATTTTCTGTTGTTTTTTTTTTTCTGTAATAAACACCAAATACTATTAGACAATCAGAGTGAAACAGGAAATGAGGGTGGCAATGACTGATCAGATTTCAAGGACTGAGAAGTTGTGTTGTACCCAACTGGGCACACAACCCATTAGTAAGTGATTGTGGTTATTTAAGTAAAAGACAAAAGACACAACCCATTAGTAAGTGATTGTGGTTATTTAAGTAAAAGACAAAAGTATTATTTTAAAAATTTATGTGTAGTGCTTTTACATGTGACTACCGAGTTGCTGGGATATTAAAACGTATTAAGTTGTGTAAACCTAGCTACTTAATAAATGAAACTCTTAGGGAGTTTCCTTTGGCCTAGGGGCATTGTGAAACTATTACTGATAACAGAAAATTTGAGAACAAGTGGAGTCAGGTTGTTTTCTATTTTTACTTTTGTCATTTCTTGAAATTCAGGTTTATTCATATTTTTCCAGTTTTATTGAAATATAATGCACATACATCACTGTGTAAGTTTAAGGTATACAGCATAATGGTTTGACTCACATATTTTGTGAATTGATTACTGCTGCAAAAAGCTTAGTTAGCATCCATCATCTCATATAGATGCAATAAGAAAAAGAAAAAGAAAAAAAAGAAATTTCCTTGTGATGAGAATTCTTAGCTCTCTCTCTTAACAACTTTCCTATATTCCATACGTCAGTGTTAGCTATAGTGTCACCGAGTTGTACATGACCTCCCTAGGACTTATCCTTTAATTGAGAGTTTATTGAGAGTTTGACCACCTTCCTCTAGTTTTAATTTTTATAATTCTCATAAACATTTATAGGAAATGGTACAATGAATCTCTTAATGCTATAAAAATGATTTATGAAAGTGAATTTGTGGTCTTGGTCCTAACCACTTTCAGTTTGATTATCACCAATAGAACTTCAAAACACAATTCAATTTGGATTTGTAACAAAAGATGATCAAACATAGAGAGGTTTCAGTTTCAGAAAAACTTCAAAACATAGTTTTGAAATGCTTTGCATTTGACAAAACCCAACTGAATTCTGCCAAGGCACTCTTTTCCCTAATTTTTTAAGCTCTTGTGTATTTGTAGAGAAATTTAATCCTTATGTTACTGATTAATTTACACTTAACTCATCAAAATGTTTGGTAAATGCTACAGCAATTGATATCCAAAGAGCTTTATGAGAAGTTACATCTGGAAATTCTAAAGTTTTATAAATCATTCCTGAACTTCTTTTCTTTAAACCAGAAAGTCACATTTCTCCAAAGCATGTAGAACTAGAACCTCAAATTTGACTTTATTTTGGTAGGGTTCAGGAACTGAGTGGGAGAAAACTAGTGAAACATTTTTGAGTGTTCCTCTTGTAAGCTATTTCAATGTACTGGACTTGGGTTGTCCCTAATAGAATATTATTTCAATAATTGAAAACCTGAGTAATAGTCAAATTTTTACATGTGTTGTCTTTTAGTGGAAACAGTCCAACTCTAAGAATAATATATTGCATTTTATTCATTTTACAAGCTCTCTTAGTGGATGTAAATTTAACATAATAAGCCATAGTGGCTAATTTGTTATCTTATGTTTCATTGGCAAAAATTTCAAAACAAACATAATAGCCCCTGTCATAGTATTTTAAGTGATATAAACATTGTCTATGCCCTCAAGAATGTGTCCTGCAGAAAACAACAGTTAACATGTTAAAAACCAAAAAACTTAAAAAAAATGCATTAGATCATGTCTGCAAAAGACAAATGTTTGTTATCACCCTGTTTTATTTGGCCTAACTTTTTAATGTCCTCAACATAAGGCATTAATGAAATAAAATTAAGCTCTAAGCAAATACTAAACATGAGTAATCATTTCTATTTGGCAATCAGCTTGCTAAAACACAATGTGTATTTCCCTTAGATACAAAAAGAAATAAAATTAAACTCTTAGCAAATACAAAACATGAGTAATCATTTCTATCTGGCAATCAGCTCGCTAGAACACAATGTGTATTTCCCTTAGATACACAAAGACAATGTCATATCTTCAGGACATGTATTAGGTTAAACCATACAGAGTTGCCACTTTTAGGTTAAAAACTGGTCAAATATTGGCAATTTCACATGGCAGAACCCATATCTGTCCATATACTTATCTATATGGAAAGTATTATTTCTAGATGTATTACTTTATCAGGAAGATCTAGTTTACATATTTTTATTATTATCATATTTATTTTTCTAATCCAAATTAAAAAAATTAATCTGGAAATGGACTTCATACCTTTTTAGTTCTTCAAGCTTATCAGCCAGGTTAGCCAGGTTGGGGAGTCATAACCCCTACATCTCAGTGGATTAAAAGGTAACCAATTTAGTTTTTACTGGGATCTACCTGTCTGCTCTGCACCTGTTGTCTTCACTCTGGGACCCGAGGTGATGGGATGCTTATGGTCACAGAGGCAGAGGGAAAGGGACAGCGTGAATGAAGGACAAACGGGCTCAGCAAACTTCCGTTGGAAAGTCCAACAGTCCACTCGTGCTCACGTATCATCGGCCAAAGCAAATCACATGGCAGACACTGTCAATGGAAGAGGAAAAATGCAATCCAACCAGGTGCCCCAGAGTGAGAGCAGAACATTGGTAAACAGTCCTCATGACTACAAGACTGACACAAAATTGAGGTCTCACATCAGGTAAGACCCACCGCAGAATGCAGACCTCCTTCAGTAATGCCTGTTTATTCCAAATGCGACAGGAGAAGGATCTGTAACTATTAATGACAAGTTAATGCTGGGGTTATAAAAATTCATTATGCATAAAACGTAGAAAAGACAGTAGAAACTGTGTAGGATGAGGAGAGGATATTTAACCACTATGGACTTTCTTGGCTTCGCTTGGGTTCCACCTACTGCAGTGGGGCTGGAGCACGTAAAGCAGTGGGTAGGATCTGAACCAGCGTGAGGTGATGCTTCACAGAGTCCGACACACCGCTGCCCTCATGCCCCGTGTCTCCCTAAACAGTCAGTGGCAGATTCTGGTTCAGTCATGACTGAGGGGGAACAAAATAAGCCCATTATTTGATTTGTGGATTCTGGGCGGGTGTTGTGAGATTACACAGGCACACTCTCAGACACAGTGTCCTTTCCCTTATTTTCTTCTTGTCTTTTATTTGTAGCTAGAGGGCTTCAGCCACCGGCACAGCCAGGTCCAGGAATGATAGACACCACCACAAAGTTTATCATTCTGTTTCAGAAGGAAGCAAATTGCATACACAAGATGGTCAAACTATCCACATGCTAGGAAGAGTACGTTCCTTAGACAATTTTGTACGGGAGACAAAAAAATTCAAGAAAAAAATTGAATAATAAAAAGAAAAGGTAATTTGCACAAATTGGACTGTACATTTAGTGGCTGAACATTAAATTTCTTAAAGTTAACCAGTTAACTAACTTGAATAATTTTTTCAGTAACTATTAATGACACAATTAAGAATCTTAGAAGCATCAATATTGTGATATTCCAGCTTTTTAAAGAAATTATTTTCAAATTAATTTTAATGTCTTCATCCAGAATGTTAGGTCAGACACAGCGCTAGTGTCACAAACTGCTCCCAGTGTACTTGTAAAAGGACAAAAGGGCTAAACTGATGTTAAACGGAAGGCACTATAGGTCATTTTCTCCAGGGTAGAGCTTTTTTTTTTTTTTTTTTTTTTTTTTTAACATCTTTATTGGGGTATAATTGCTTTACAATGGTGTGTTAGTTTCTGCTTTATAACAAAGTGAATCAGTCATACATAAACATATGTTCCCATATGTCTTCCCTGTTGCGTCTCCCTCCCTCCCACCCTCCCTATCCCACCCCTCCAGGCTGTCACAAAGCACCGAGCCAATATCCCTGTGCCATGCGGCTGCTTCCCACTAGCTATCTACCTTACTGCCTTTGTTAGTGTGTATATGCCCATGACTCTCTCTCGCCCTGTCACAGCTCACCCTTCCCCCTCCCCATAACCTCAAGTCCGTTCTCTAAGAGGTCTGCGTCTTTATTCCTGCTTTACCCCTAGGTTCTTCATGACATTTTTTTCTTAAATTCCATATATATGTGTTAGCATACGGTATTTGTTTTTTTCTTTCTGACTTACTTCACTCTGTATGACAGACTCTAGGTCTATCCACCTCATCACAAATAGCTCAATTTCGTTTCTTTTTATGGCTGAGTAATATTCCATTGTATATATGTGCCACATCTTCTTTATCCATTCATCCGATGACGGGCACTTAGGTTGTTTCCATCTCTGGGCTATTGTAAATAGAGCTGCAATGAACATTTTGGTACATGACTCTTTTTGAATTTTGGTTTTCTCAGGGTATATGCCCAGTAGTGGGATTGCTGGGTCATATGGTAGTTCTATTTGTAGTTTTTTAAGGAACCTCCATACTGTTCTCCATAGTGGCTGAACCAATTCACATTCCCACCAGCAGTGCAAGAGTGTTCCCTTTTCTCCACACCCTCTCCAGCATTTATTGTTTCTAGATTTTTTGATGATGGCCATTCTGACTGGTGTGAGATGATATCTCATTGTAGTTTTGATTTGCATTTCTCTAATGATTAATGATGTTGAGCATTCTTTCATGTGTTTGTTGGCAGTCTGTATATCTTCTTTGGAGAAATGTCTATTTAGGTCTTCTGCCCATTTTTGGATTGGGTTGTTTGTTTTCTTGTTATTGAGCTGCATGAGCTGCTTGTAAATTTTGGAGATTAATCCTTTGTCGGTTGCTTCATTTGCAAATATTTTCTCCCATTCTGAGGGTTGTCTTTTGGTCTTGTTTATGGTTTCGGGTAGAGCTTTTTGTTTGATTTAAAAGACATCTGATATTGTTAAAGGCTGGAAAGATGACTCATGAGGAAGGAATGTGAACCCCTTGCTTTGAGATCACTTTGCTGCCCTGACAGATTACAAGATAGGGCAGCAAGTAATGGGGTTAGGGTTAGGGTTAGGTTTAGGTTTATGGTTAGGGTTAGCACAGCTCTAGTGAAACTATTTATGATCGGACTAGTTAGTTTTATTAATTCTGATCTGACCATGTTCATTATTCTTTTTAAATGTAACTACTCCACATTTGAGGAAGGGAAAACATCGTGACAACATCACACAACATTGAGTAATTCAAATACGAAGCATTACTTTAAAATACGATAGTAAATATATTTTTAATGTAAATATGTCAAATGCATAATATAAACTAGCCAATGTGATTTTCCATAGAGGCATTCTTTTTTTAATTAACCATTATTGATTATTGGCTGGAGTTTTGACGGTTTTCCCTTATAGCTTATAGTTCAACTTTTTGCAGAAGTTTTGATCGTTTTTAAGCAACCTGCTATTTTCCGTGCTTGAGTCTCCGTCTACTGCGTAGCCCCAGAAATATTTTTACTTCCCCGTTTCCTTTCAGTTTTTTTTTTTGGCATCTACTTCGGTGTCATCCTGTTCTCCAGATGGTAGGTCCTTGCCTGTGAGCCACAGCTCAGATATTCCAATATGAACTTTTCTAGATCCTTCCTATAATATGCGCCCTCACCCGCAGAGTTTTATTGAGCTCGCTCTAGGCTTTGTGGCTTCCATGGCACGACTGTCTGGGCTAGGATTTCACTTCAAAGGCCTAAATCAATCCCTTTCTCATCTGCTGCTTCCAAGATTCAAATTCCACACTCCCACTGAGCAAAAGATCAAATCAATGATTCACCTTTTTTTTTTTACATTGATATTCCCTTCAGTATGTTTTTACTGCGTCTGACATGCCAACTTTTCTACAACTACCTGTCGATGTAATCCCGTCTACTACTCAGAAACCACTTCCAAGTTATCTCCTTCACAGTTGTAATGTGAGCTTTCTATGCATTGCTAAACTAAACTAAAAGTTGAATTTACTAAGTTATTTGAAAAGAAATGATCAATCTAATTCTTAAAGTTCTTTTCTATAAGGTTTTTTTTTTTAAATCAGGTAGACTTCATATTTCTGTGGATTCATGGTTTATTTCTTACATAAGTATATTTTAACATTAAGAAAAATGGTTACATTTATTATTAGGAAGGATGAAAAAGTTAGATTTCACGCCCTTGGGTTGGTTTCTGCTTTTCAACATGGAGTTCTCTGCTTTAAGGAAGGGTTTTTGGCATGATTTAATATTATCTATTAATCCCTTATGTTCAGTGGCTTAATAGGGGTCTTAAGGAGCCCTATCCACAAAACATCGTGAGCCATTTTTCTTGCATCTGTGCCTGGGAATACCTAGGGTACTTTTCTTAACAAACTCCAACCTCCAAACCTCTGACCACACCATGGGCAGTGAATCTTCACAACAGAGATAAGTCTACTATTTTCATGAGCTTCAGCTGAAAGAAACATGTAGCTTATAATAGGACAAACTCTTTGCTAGTCTCATCTGAGGAATGAATTTTATTGGAGCTGAGGTAAGCATTGTGTTCCTCAAAGAAATTTTATTTAAAAGGTTAAACTGAGTCAAAGGAATAAATACTTATAAAATGTTATGGTTCAGACTTTCTAATGGATGCAAATATTATTGTTTTGTTGCAGTCCTACAGGATAGCTATTCTTTGGTTTAATTCAATATCCTAAATAAGTGTATGCTGAGTTTAAACAATAAATCACAAAAGCTATTTGTCAGCACTATTTTCCGATTGCATTTGAAATTCCTCCATCTTTATGCTAAACCTCATTCCAATACACAGGCATGACAACAAGACTGATGTAATTATCTAAACAGGAACAAAGAAGGTTCTGTCCATAGTTGCAAATGATGTTGACCCAAAACCACTCCCTTGGCACTGAGTGCTGAGTCCTCTGCAGATAAAAGGTTGCATGCACCAAAAGCATTGTTTGGGGAGTAATCCCAGGGAACTAGAGCAGCACTGCAGATGCTCAGACATTGAGGAAGGAAAGATAATTGATAGTTCCAAAGTGCTCAGGCAATTCATGACTAAAGGCAAATAAAATAGTTTGAGGATCTTTTATATTTCTTTCCCTTTGAAGGGGAAAATGTTCTATTCATTTATAAATAGGAGGAATTATAGTAAAAATCAAAAATGGAAGGGGAGGGGTTGCAGCAACCCATATGAGAAGATTAACAGTTTTTACAATAATTCAGAGTCTAATTAACTATCTGAATGAATAACCAACTTTACACGCTTGAAATTTACCTGCTTGATTTTCTGATTAATAGTAAAGTTATGAACAAGAAGTAGAAAATAAGGTGATGTTGTTTAAATGCTGAGTGAGAAGACTTGGACTTGTATAGTTACCTGAGTACTCCCACAGCTTCTCATATACTGATGGAACTTTAACAAATTCATGATCATTTTAGACTAGTTTCTTTAAATGAGTAGGAGATAATACACTGCTTGATTTTTTTTTTTTGGTCAGAGAGATGCCGTGGGATGAAATCAAATAATGTATGGGAGATTTCTGTGCTAATAATAAAGTAATAGAAGTTCTGCTGTCATCAAAGGAACCTCCTATTTTGTTGATATCTTGAAATTGTGAATATCTCTGCATCCCTGTTCTAACTTGCTATTGGTTTAACTTCAAATGGCTTAATTTAAATATCCTTGGGTTAGCCTTACATATATTTCAAGTATTCTCTTTCTCATGTAATGATATAATTAGCATTTAAAGTAGTTCTTAGAAGGCAGGTTTATCATGACACATTAATTCCAATATTTACATATTTTTAATATATAGATTTTATATTAGAAATTTCCTTACATTTTAGAGTTTTTCAAGTAACAAATTTCTAACATTTTAGAATATACTTGTGTGTTCCTAGACATAACAGTCTCCTATAATTTTGTGTTATGATCAAGGCACCCATGAAAAAACTAACAACACTGTAAATCAATTATACTCCAATAAAAATTTTAAAAAATTAAATTTAAAAAAAAGTACACATTGATGGCATTTACAGAACAAATACACACAACATTGAGAATTGTATTTCCATCCAAAAGTGTAGATTCAGTGATGTGGACTGAACAGTGTACCAGTTTGTGTGTTGTGTACCAAATTTGTGTGTTGAAAATAACCGGATGTGACAATATTTGGAGACAGGACCCATAGGGAGGAATTAAGGATAAATGAGGTCAAAAGGGTGGGACCCCAATCTGATAGGGTTAGTGTCCTTGTAAGAAGAGGTGCCAGAGAGCTCCCTAGAATCCCTTCCTTCTCTCTCTGTCCTTCACATGAAGACACAGCAAGAAGGAGGCCCCCTGCAAGCCAAGGACAGAGCCCTCCCTAGGGACCACTTTGGCCAGCACCCTGATCCTAGACTTCCCAGCCCCCAGACCTGTGAGACATAAAAGTCTGTTGTTTGCTTAAGTGAATAGTCCCTGATGTTTCATTATGGCAGCCTGAGCAGATTAAGTCATTAGGGCTGACGCATTTAACAGGATGTTAAGGACAAAGGAATTTGTAAGAATCAGAAATCTAGATTTTTTTCTTTTTACTTTCTTTACTGCACAGAAATAAATTCTATTAACTCTTATTCTCACTGAAAGGATATAAACTACCCTCAGAATTTTCTTCAACAATTCTAAAGATAATTGGGTGAATATCTTTTGATAATTTCAAATTTTAAGGCAAACGATAACCTTATCATGGGATGTCTTCCTTAATTTGCAGCCTTTAAACCTTATTCTAGTTATTTACATTCAGGAAAAAACAAATGCCAATAAATTCTAAATCCAAACCATCTGAGAATGATTTACCAACTTGCTCTTTTTGTTAGGCAATTTTATTAATTGTGAGAACAAATCAATCTTCTCTACCTGACGTTGGCCATGGTTCCAGCTGGCAAATGTTCAACAGGAACTTTCATGAGGGCATAGGTAGAATAAGTACCAGATACCAAATATGCAAGCATTTCTTTTCCAATTATAGGTATATTCTGTGTATCAAGCACTTTTAGCAGTATGTTTGCCAAAGACATAGAAAGAACAACATTGCTGACAAACGTCACCGGGTTCGGAGTCCATTCATGAGCTTCCCTTAAAGACTGACTTTTTTCAAACTGATCAGCTGTATCTCTTCTGATGATTTAAACACTGAAACTTCCTGAGACCTTAAAATCAAAACCAGGAGGTAGAGTATAAATCACTGAAATGCAAGTTCTCTTCAACTGCATATTTATGGTTAAAAAAGAGACCGTTAGAGAACGCGAGAGCTTTTTCCATTTTCTGCATTAGAGAACGCGAGAGCTTTTTCCATTTTCCTTTTACAAATTCTATTTCTTCCTTTGGCTTGTGTCCAGTTAGGCAATGACATGTATGAATTATCCCGTGTGGACAAAGAATTCTTGTAGGCAGAAAAGAGAGATAAAAATGAAGATGATGTCATAGACTAGAACAGTGTTTTAGAAAAAGAGAAAGGGGGGGAGTTCATTTCCTTTCACCATAATTGGACCTAAGTATTCCACCTCAATACATGTGGTCCAAGACAGCATGAGTCTCACTTATCGATGAAGTTTGTGTACCTGGCACTGAGGTAAGTATTAACATGCATTATTTTCTTATTCTTCACAAATTGTAATGGTTGATGGTAGTTTACACAATTTTATAAATTTATTTATTTTTGGCTGTGTTGGGTCTTTGTTGCTGCGTGTGGGCTTTCTCTAGTTGTGGCGAGCAGGGGCTACTCTTCGTTGTGGTTCACGGGCTTCTCATTGCAGTGGCTTCTCTTGTTGCGGAGCACGGGCTCTAGTGCGTGGGCTTCAGTAGTTGTGGCTCGCGGGCTCAGTAGTTGTGGCGCACGGGCTTAGTTGTTCCATGGCATATGGGATCTTCCTGGACCAGGGCTCAAACTCATGTCCCCTGCAGTGGCAGGTGGATTCTTAACCACTGTGCCACCAGGGAAGTCCCTACACAATTTTAAAGTAAGGAAAATAAGGTTTAGAATTACTTAAGTCATGTTTTCTCAGTACCATGGCTTATTTGTGGTGGTGCCAGAGTTACCTGTCAAGTCTGTCTGGTTGAAATGCCCCTGTGAACTCCCTTCTTTTATGTGGACTCTGTATGGAAACTGGCCTCTTCACTGATATCGGCCTGATATCGGGAAGTGTTCTGTATCCAGATAGGCAGGTCTCTGAGAATGTGGCAAAATACACACACAGAAAAATGCACCTTAAGTAAAATTCACAGAAAGCAAGCAAACGTACCTTCTCACGCTGATTTTCATTTCAGTGATTTCTAGTATTCTCTTCTCGAGTTACTTGCTGTGTGATTAGACAACTTAGATACGGGGGCAGACCTTCCAACTTAGGCAGGTCGGATCTGGGGGACCTGACGACGCAGGTCTAGTTAATAAGATGCACTGAGTTGGCTGAGCAGAAGTTTCAAGCAAGCTGTCAGGCGTGTCTGAGATGAAATAATTGGTTCCCCAGCAGATGGCAGCAAAAGCAAAACACAGGCAGGGAGGGTGGCCGCATCTGCCCAATTGGACAGGATCAAAATCAGAACTGCTCCTTGGCAGGGGGCAGATCCAAAGGCAAGAGGACATGAGGTTGAGGATGCCCATCTCCAGGTAACTTGACAGTTATGAGGAGAGAAGAGAACAAGAGCATCACAAACCGTGTTGACCCGACCTGGGTAGCAAAAAAAGATCAGACCGAAGGACACCCTGTTACAAAACTCCGCATTTAGGGGCAGAGAGGCAGTGCATGTGGCTGGAAACGAGACCAAAGAATAAAAGGTAAGAGCCGAGCAAAATAGATCTCACCATAGTCTCACCATAGACAGACCAGGCTGTCACTGGACAGCCCAGGAGGGCCTGTCGGAGGGGCCAGTTGGTAAGAAAAGAGATGACACAATCTATCCTTCTGGGTTCAAATGTTTCAAATGAAAAGAAAATATTGCTTTCTGACTCCATAGTGATGGGGCTGAATTGTGTCTACTATTCAGAGATGACCTTTTCTATGACAAGATTCTCCTCAGAGCACTGGGAGATAAAGTATTAACCTACATTGTATTCTTCTATAAGAGTGAAAATTACCTATGTGTTGAGGAAGTTCTTAGCAAGATAAAACTCTGTCTCCATGTGTTTTGCTGCTTGGGGTGTGGGTTAGAAGGGATTAAAGACAAGGAAGAAACAGAGAAGTTGAACATTCCTTTCTCCATTGATTTAATATATTTTTTTATATTTCTGTTTTAAAGATTCTGCTAATCACTTCAGAAAGTAACGTATGATTGAGAAATTAAACAGTCCTGATCCAGTGGTAGGAAGGTGTATATAAAGCTATAAAGCGTATCATAATGTAAGATGATCAGCTTTACGTTGATGATGTGTAAATTTACAATCATGCTGTCAGTGATATTGATGGAAACCAGGCCCCTGAATTCCACATTTTCCTCAGGATTACTGTTGCGGTTTTCTTTTTTTTTGGAGGAGCTCCAAATTTTCACATAACATCCTCTGATCAGATATTATATTTCACATGTAGTAACCTTGATGTTTCCAAACAGTTTCTGAATATTTAACTATAAATATATGAGCAAACCTAAAAGCAATAACTCATTTTGAAAAATTAAGGACAAACACATTTATTCTCTTCCATCAAATTCAGTCTTTAATTTCTTTGTGACTATGAGCTCTATTGAAATAATAGATAATCTAGAACATTGAATTGTACAATTTAATAGTTATAAAATTTTCTCTTTCATTTATATGTACATAATCTCATTGACTTGACTGATTTCAAGTCTAAATAAATACAACAAAGGTTCTCATACACTGCAACAGGAATCCACACAGTTTTTCTGTAAATGGACAAATAGTAAGTATTTCAGCTTTGTGACATATGGCTTCTGTCACAATGACTTAACTATGGCATCCTAGCAGGAAAGCAGCCACAGATAATATGTAAAAGAATGGGTGAACCGTGTTCCAATAAATCTTTGTTTACAAAATTAAGTAGCAGGCTGGATGGATTTGGTCCACAGGCTGTAATTTCTGACCTCTGCATTAGAATTGCTCTTTCTTACTGCTTTGACCTTAAATCATCCCCCAACTTTCAAAAAGTTCTATATATAACTTGTATTATTATGTGGAATAGTTGTACATATGTGTACTCCTGCCAGGGTTGTGTATGTGTCTGTGGCCCTCTGATTCACCCTTTTCTCCCAGTTTTACAAACAGCAATGTTGGGCCTAACAGCATAGTTACAAGAAGGAAAAAACTATCTAGCATAGCTTTTCCCTCCTCAATTTTCTGTATAAAACAGTCTCATAGAAAACCAACACTGTCTATGGAATCCTGGGATGTTAAATGGGACGGGACCCTAGTGATCATTTAGTGTAAGTTTCTATCATGCAGATGAGGATATAAAGATAAAGAAGTGAAGTGATTACCTAGATCTATGTAGATATGGAACACAAAACAAATGCAACTCCACAGTTGAAGTCCAGCCTTCTGAGCCTTTGATATAGTGCTCTCCTCACAAAGTCCAATAACATCCTAAATGTCTATCATAATCACCTGATGAACAGCAGTACAAAAGAAGGAAATACAACAGGAGCAGACTGAAATCCTGGTTGTAATCAAGATTCATAGAATGCTGGTTTCACTCCTCTTCCAGGCTCTGAAACTGACTCCCAATAAACTTGAATTCCCACAGCTCTGTCAATATCACTAGTTATAAGGCATTAAATATTTAATAAAGTGTAAGGGGTATATTTTTTCCATTTTAGCAATGGAGGCTGCACACTTCCATCTTTAAAAAGTACACCTCTGACAGCAAACTCTGCAGAGGGTGAAACGAATTCATTTCTGTAAATCTCTATAAGCACTTCAGAGTTAACAACCCAGCTCTGATCTGCATGCTGGAGAAATGCATTGGTTGTGAAAAATGGGGCCATTTATTTTAGGAAAGTGAAGGTCAGTCTAGTTTTGATATAGTGTGTGTGTGTGTGTGTGTGTGTGTGTGTGTGTGTGTGTGTGTGTTCCCCTGTGAGCTGGTGGAGATGAGCAGAGTGTGTCTGGAATGTGATCTCCAGGAGGGTACCAGAAGCTGGATGTGAGGTTGCTAGGCAATTTTCCCTATTGTTTTAAACAAACTGCATAGGGCTGGCAGCAGCTGTCAGAGTTCCTGGCTCTTAAGAATAACAGAGCTGAAAAACACAAAGAACAAAGGTCTTCCACAATAAAGGGCCATAAATAACCGGAACTTTCTGTGCCAGTAAATGCAGGCACTTGGAGTTAAAGCAATTAATAAAGTTAACAAACACAAGAGGTCATTTGAATTCTATTTGTTGTCAAATACTTCTTCCCCCCAGACACTTTAATTTAAATAGTAAGACAATCTGAAAAGAGGGTGGTCGGCTGTGATTTTAATCAATTATCCCTTTAAAATCTCCGTCTTCTTGCTTGTTTATTTTGACTTTATTCATGGAGAATTTCACCTCAAGGGCAACAGTATAAACTTTCTCTAAATGTGTTTTAAAAACCTTAAGTAGAAACAAATTCTACAATTTATATTAGAAAACAATTCACTCAACTGTACAATCAGCACAAGACTCCTTCTTTTTACCCCTCACATAGGCCACCCCCATTCCTCACATCTTCCACCTTCATCATGGAGATGGTTACCCAAGGCTACGTGTGTAATGAAATTGGATAGAGCTACACACACCAGGTCATGTGTAGCTGTAGATGTATGAATAACCTCTGTGGGTGGAACCTTTGTCAGTTTCTGGGTTGTGACATTGCACTATGGTTGTGTAAGAGATTGTCCTCAGAAGAGGCTCTGAGGGATGAGATTTGTCTCTACATAGTTGTACAACCTTCTGTGAAGCTAAACTTATTTCAAAATAAAAATTTATAAAAACCAAACAGGTCCTTAATTTTTAATATTTCAAAATTAGAGATTTTCCCCCCTTAAACAGTGAATCCTAGCACTGTTGGTTTAATTCCTGACAATGCGTAGATGATTCTTTCCCTCAAGTGATTTGTGCTAGAGCATCCATTTCAAAATAATATGAATGGTGTAACTCAGACACTTCCTGGAAATCAGGTTTTTTTGACATACTGTTGGACTGAAAAGTTAGTGGGATAATGATTTTTTTTAATCTATTCATGGAGTCTAAATCATTGGGAAATTAAAAATCAAGGATCATTCTGAATGGAGTCAAGCCTTAAGAGTTTGTACAGTAAGAAACAAGGTAAACTGGAGCTGGAGGAATCAGGTTCCTAGACTTCAGACAATACTACAAAGCTACAGTAATCAAGGCAGTATGGTACTGGTACAAAAACAGAAATATATATCAATGGAACAGGATAGAAAACCCAGAGATAAACCCATGCACATATAGTCACCTTATCTTTGATAAAGGAGGCAAGAATATACAATGGAGAAAAGTCAGCCTCTTCAATAAGAGGTGCTGGGAAAACTGGACAGCTACATGTAAAAAAATGAAATTAGAACACTCCTTAACACCATACACAAAAATAAACTCAAAATGGATTAAAGACCTAAATGTAAGTCCAGACACTATAAAATTCTTAGACAAAAACATAGGCAGAACACTCCATGACATAAATCACATCAAGATCCTTTATGACCACCTCCTAGAGAAATGGAAATAAAAATAAAAATAAACAATTGAGACCTAATGAAACTTAAAAGCTTTTGCATAGCAAAGGAAAACATGAACAAGATGAAAAGACAAGCCTCAGAATGGAAGAAAATATCTGCAAATGAAGCAACTGACAAAGGATTAATCTACAAAATTTACAAGCAACTCATGCAGCTCAATATCAAAAAAAACAACCTAATCCAAAAATGGGCAGAAGACCTAAATGGACATTTCTCCAAAGAAGATATACAGATTGCCAACAAACACAGGAAAGAATGCTCAACATCACTAATCATTAGAGAAATGCAAATCAAAACTACAATGAGGTAACACCTCACGCCATCATCAAAAAATCTACAAACAACAAATGCTGGAGAGGGTATGGAGAAAAGGGAACCCTCTTGCACTGTTGGTGGGAATGTAAATTGATTCAGCCACTATGAAGAACAGTAGTCAGGTTCATTAAAAGACTAAAAATAGAACTACCATATGACCCAGCAATCCCACTACTGGGCATATACCCTGAGAAAACCATAATTCAAAAGGAGTCATGTACCACAATATTCATTGCAGCTCTATTTACAATAGCCAGGACATGGAAGCAACCTAAGTGTCCATTGACAGACAAATAAATAAAGAAGATGTGGCACATATATACAATGGAATATTACTCAGCCATAAAAAGAAACAAAATTGAGTTTTTTGTAGTGAGGTGGATGGACCTAGAGTCTGTCATACAGAGTGAGGTAAGTCAGAAAGAGAAAATGAGTGCTGTATGCTAACACATATATATGGAATAAAAAAAAAAAAAAGAAAAGTTCTGAAGAACCTAGGGGCAGGACAGGAATAAAGACGCAGACGTAGAGAATGGACTCGAGGACACGGGGAGGGGGAAGGGTAAGCTGGGACGAAGTGAGAGAGTGGCATGGACATATATACACTACCAAATGTAAAATAGCTAGTGGGAAGCAGCCGCATAGCACAGGGAGATCAGCTTGGTGCTTTGTGACCACCTAGAGGGGTGGGATAGGGAGGGTGGGAGGGAGACACAAGACAGAGGAGATATGGGAACATATGTATATGTATAGCTGATTCGCTTTGTTAATAAAGCAGAAACCAGCACACCATTGTAAAGCAATTATACTCCAATAAAGATGTTAAAAAATAAATAAATAAAATTCATATGGAATAAGAAAAAAAAAAGAGAGGGCATTTCCTTCCTAACTGAACAATAGATTCAGCACAATAGACATCTGGGTTTGCTTTGTTTGGTTGGTTTTTAAACTGACAAAATTATTTAAAAACTCATGAGATATGCAAAGGCCTAAGAAGATCCAAGGCAATCTGATGAAAACTACACAAAAGAAAAGAAAGAGGATTTACTCTGACAGTGAGAAGACCTCCTATAAAGCTGTCATGATTAAGCCCCTGTGATTCAGTGCAGTGACAGATAAGTAGGGAGAAAGTTCAGAAATAGGACAAGCATACGTGGTCCCCTAACTTACAATAGAAGTCACACTGCAGTGAAGGGAAGAAAAGACTGCCACTTCAGCAGACAGTGCTGAGTGGATTAGATATGCATATGGTGGGAAGTAGATGTTTTGTGCGCTCCAGCCATAAAAACCAATTTCAAATACAGTGCAGATTGAAAGGTGAGTGGCAAACAAGCCGTTAGGGAACAAAATAAAAAGCAACATCATCAATTTCGTGAGGGCAAACATTTCTCAAATAAGACAGAGAAAGCACTAACAATACTTTTTAATTTTAATATAGTCAAATTAATAAATTTGACTACATTAAAATAAATAATGTTTATCAAAAAGACATTATTAAGTGAGCCAAAAGGCAGATTAACAGATGTATTTTGCCTTACGTGCATTTGACTTAAGATTCCTATCTAAAATATATAAATAATATTTGCAGACCAGTATTAATTAAACAATGCGATAGAGAGATGGGCTGATAACTTACTGACGAGGATAACAAATGGCCAAAATATACTAGAAGAATCTCTTTCAATCAGCATCAAAACCCAAATCAAAATCATAGTGCTCTCACACAAATCCTAAAATGACTACAGAGAAAATATTTTTTTTAATTACCAAATGTTTTCAAAGATTTCAAGTTAGTTAAGAAATAAGAATTCTCTCCGGCTGCAGATAGGAGTTAATTTGGTGTATTCTTATTAGAAACTGTCAACAGTATCTAGTAAAAATGCCAGACCCCCTATATACGAATCAGCATCCACTCCTAGGTATAACTTCAGTAAAGCACACTGAGAGGTTGCTGGTACTCTGAGGACCAATGCTGGGATGCCCACATCACCACCCTTCCCATTGGATCCAAGGATTGTGTAGGTTTTGTCACAGTGTGATGAGCTATTTTGTCTTCTACTTATAATCTAGGTATAATTGCTTTTATTCCAATGTAATTAGAAAATCAGCTAAAACAGAAACTGATCGAGCTAGTGCAGACAATCCAGGCTATTAAAAATAATTTTTTTATTGAAATATAGTTGATTTACATTGTCGTGTTAGTTTCATATGTAGAGCAAAGTGATTTTTTTACATTCTTTTCCATTATAGGTTATTACAAGATATTGAGTAGAGTTCCCTGTGCTATAAGTGTTTGTTGGTTAACTATTTTATATATCATGGTGTGTATATTTTAACCCCAAACTCTTAATGTATCCCTCCCCTGCTTCCCCTCTGGTGACCATAAGTTTGTTTTCTATGCCTGTGAGGCTATTTCTGTTTTATAAATAAGTTCATTTGTATCATTTTTTAAGATTCTACACATAAGTGATATCATTTGATATTTGTCTTTCTCTGTCTGACTTACTTCATTTAGTAATCCAGGCAATTTCAAAAGAGTATATTTTCAAGTAAACTGAAGAACACCAGGTTTGTTATTCCTTTACTAGTGCTCAAGGACACTCCTGTTATATCTGACAAGAATTTCTCAGGTTCAGTGTTTTTGGGGCTTTTGTGGTCCCATAATTGCAACATGCAGTAACTCGTAAGTGACAGCAGTGTTGACAGGAAGTACCAACAAAAGTTTTGAAGCACTGAGATGCTGAGGACGGTGTAAACCGCTTTTGTTGACCATTGTTGTTTTTAATGCTGACCACCATGGAATGGTCATGATTAATTTGGTCCACACTTATACCCTCTAAAATGCAGCTTTGATTGAATTTGTCTGGGTAATACTTTCATTTTATGGATGAGGACATTGAATCTCGGTAATCACCTTATCCAAAGTCACACAGGTGATGGGTGACACAGTCATAGGCAGCTTACATACATTTACACTTCTCAGCAATCCTTACATGTAATCTCTACCCTCCAATTCATCAGCCATATAGCAAGTGGTTCCAAACATGTTTTTTTGTTTGTTTTTTGTTAACTGGGTTCAGATGTTAGCCCAGGAATTCACTACCTGGAGGTATTCAAGCTTCCTGTTTAAACTCTCCAATCCTCTGTTTCCTTATTTGTAAAGTGATGCTCCTAATGGATAAGGTTGTATGAAGGTATAAATGAGTTTCTATACATAATGTGCTTAGTTTACTTGACGTTACTAATTTTGTTTGAGATAAATTCATTTATATTTTACTATAATTTTTAATTTTTTATCTTACATTAGTTTGGAGACATCTAAGATTAAGGATTAGATCAACTAAGAAATAAATTGCAAATCAACATTTTCATAAAATATATGCATACACAATTAGTCCTACATCTTTTCAAGATATAATCCATTTCTCTTTTTTATTTTTCCCTAAGGAAATGACCCTAAAACTCACTAAACAGAGGTAGTTTATCATAATTCTTTTGTTAAGTAAATAGGGTGATAAAAATGATAGTAAATGATAATTAAGCCAAACAATATATCAAGAAAAATAAAGTCGTATAATATGTTTAAGTGAAACTTAAACTAAGTTCGTAGAGCAATGCACTATTGTGGGAAATGCTTTGAGTTAAGGATAACAGGCTTTTGTTTTCTTTTCCAATTCTAGGTGCATTGGAGTCAGTACATCTTTTAAATTAGAAATCGGTGTTTTGGCCAGTTCAACTTTTGCTACTAGACTCACTTAAGATTATGTATAGTGTCTGCCTTTTTCTTGTTAGCATCACATATTAATGAAATGTTTTCATATTTAGGATTAATTAATTAAGAATGAAAATCTAACCAAACAAAGTTAACGTTGAGAAACTACTGAATTACCCATAGAATATCCAGCTTTTTTGCTCTAAATCAGTAGCCAAACTCTGGGAGGGTTTGCTATTGCTACAGTCTTTGAAAAAACACTCTAGGGTGCCAGGATCAACGGCCAAAAAAGAAAGCAAATAATAATACCAAATATCAAAAGCTACTTTTCACAGCTCAACTCAGAAACAGAGGATTATGAAAACATTACTTGTTATAGTCATAACAAAAACCCAAAATTTTGTGTCAAGGCAAGAGTAGTTCTGAGCCTTTCAAAATTCCAGCTCAAACGGGATCCCTGATTAAAATATTAAAAGGAAAAAAGGAGAGCCTTTGAGGTACCAGGATTAAGCATAATTGAGGTGAAAATACCACATTTGAACCATAATTCAACAAACACATTTATTATACTAGCTTTACGGTGTTATTCTTATGTGGCTTTTAGATAGTATAGCATTTAGCTTTGGCTTTGCTAAGTAGCATCTCTGAATTTAGACTATGAAGAGAAGGGTTGCCTCCAACCATCCTTAGTAGCTTCCAATTCTGCTCAGAGTGGTTCGGAGTGAATGTGTGGGTTTCATGAACAGTTCCACACATTTCTCTGTGGGCTTTCTAAGCTGAAATAATTTACCAATTTTGAGAAACAGACTTTTAAAAAACCCTGTAATTTAGGATGAACAATTCTAGCCCTCACCATTATGTGTGTCTGAGAATCAGGTTCGAAACGGAGTATGTGTATAAGCACCTTTTCAAAAGGAAATTTCCATCAAATGTACAGAATTGCTTTTGTTAATGTTATAGTATCTTTGTGAGTAGGATTTCGCCTTAGAAATAGTGTACAAGTGTTATGAACAGCTGGTCTCCTGCTAGTTTTTGCAAGTAATGAATGAAGCAATGCTACCAGGAGGCCATAGTTTTCTGGAGTTAGAGCCCGATGAAGATTTCGCCAATTCCCAGGTTGGATTGTGATGAGGTTGTTGATAGGCTGTTAATTTTCAATAAGGAATAAGAAACAACATGGTCATTTCAGGGCAGGAAGCTCTGTGTAAAAGTTTTAATTTTAGTTTTAAATAGCAACCCATCTAAATATTTTCCTGTAACATAACTTAAGGAGAATTAAAGAAAATTCAATTGAAGGACTTGACTATTCTTAATGATGGGAATTTGCATTGTTTTTTCCTACTTGACACAATCCTAGTTCATATTTTCATACAGGAGATATACCAGTTGTACATGTTTTCACCAATTTCTGTAATATTTCAGGCTAAATTAGAGCTAAATGAATATTACATGCTTGCTTATTCGTTTTACTAAAGGCAAGTAAAGAGGCATTTCTGAAGTCACTGTTCAGTAAGTAAATCCTTTCTAATTCAGCAGCTCAATCCTGGTGAATTAAGAGCTATTTTTAGTAGAGATTTATTATTTAATCACTATGCCATACATTTTTTTGAGCACCCATTATTCGATGGGTGTCATGCTAGGTGCGGGCAGTATATAGGCTAGTAAAATCCTCTTTGTGCCTGAAAAGAGGGCCCGTCTCCTAGTGGAGAGAAGTATTAACTCAGCATTTGTATCTTGTGTTGTGTTATATACGCCTGAGGAAGAGTTAGCTCAGATTTGAGAGACAAGGAAGTCTTTTGAGAAGCAATTTCTGTGCTGTTCTGAGCACGACAGAAGGCGTTTCTCGGGGAAGAACTACAAGATGTGCTCACACAGTGACGTGAGGCTGCCGTTTTGAGGAGCTGTTATCATAATCATCTTCCTGTCTTTGAAATTCAGGCTCTAAATTTGTGCCTAATTTTTAAAATTGATCTTTATTGGACTATAGTTGTGTTAGTTTTAGGTGCACAGCAAAGTGAATCGGTTATACAAATACATGTATCCACTCATTTTTTGATTCTTTTCCCATATAGGTCATTACAGAGTATTGGGTAGAGTTCCCCGTGTTATCCAGCGGGTCCTTATTAGTTATCTACTTATATATAGCAGTGTATATATGTCAATCCCAATCTCCCAATTTATCCCTCCCTGCTACCCCGTACCTATTTTTATTATCAAGGAGCTTGCAAAAGATGAATACGTACCCTGATCCTGAGTCACACTGCAGACTTGAACCTTTCCCATCTCTGACCCTGAAGGTATGGTTAGGAATCGTGGGTGAGGGGATTGCTTAGCGGGCGGAGGTCGGAGCAGGCGGGGCAGTGGCTGAAGGGGGGGGGGGGGTCACGTGTGACCACCATCTGACCAGCCGCAAGTGACCAGGGCTACACATTACTCCTCTCAGAAAGGGCCAACCTTCTGTCTAGGTCAAGCTTCTCTCAATTTTGAAAGTTCATTTCCATCTTAATCTGATTCTCAAATTCTCAGTTTCTTTCTTTATTCACAATGACCCCAAGAATTTACTTGCCACTAGTAAATAGCTTTGACTACAGAATAAGCATCCTTCGATTTCCATGTTTCCCTAGACACGACTGCCTGTGTTTTCCGTGGGCTTCCTAGGCCAGATAATCATACTGAGTGCGGGTAGATTATGACTGGGGTTCTGGCTGACCACTGTACAGTTTAATATAATGGAGTGAAATGAGCAGCTCACGGAGGACAGCTCTCACCAGGACGGTCCTAGGAAATAGCTTAAAGCAGGTAAACGTCTACTTTATAAAGCCTCACATCTTTTCTCCCTGCCTTTATCATCTTTCCCCTTCAAGTGTGGGCAGCAACCATTCCTAGGTCTCCCCTCGGCAGTACAAGTCCTCCTGTGGAGCACGACGTCCTGCTCCAAGCATATCTGTTTTCTTTTCCCAAGTAGTTTTAGACAATCCCTGCTAAAGATATTATGACACTCACAATCATCTGTCTACACCCTCAGGTATTAATCTAGTCTTACTTTCTCTGCAAACTCTTGTCACCATAAAAGCGTATATATCTTCGAAACACATTGCATGCAGTGTGCGTTAATGCACGAGTAGCTGGTCCTAAAGGTACCCCACAGCATACTAGTTAGTTGGGGTAACGAGAAAAAGAATCCTGAATCCTGTGGTTCAATATTTGTTTTAGTCTGAGTTCTCCAGAGAAACAGAAGAAGAATTTATATATGTATATATCCGTATCTCTGTATCTAGAGAGATTGATTTATCGTAAGGGGTTGGCCTATTCAGTTATGGAGGCTGAGAAGTCCCCATGTCTGCAGCTGGCGACTCAGGAGTGCTGACGGTGTAAATTCTACCCTGTGTCCTAGTCTGAAGGTAGGAGAAGGCAGATATCTCAGCTTGAAGACAGACAGAGAGAGTAAACCCTCCCTCACTCTGCCTTTTGGTTCTATTCAGGCCTTCCATGGATTAGATGAGACCAACCTGCCACATGAGGGACGACAGTCTACAGATTCAAAAGTTTGTCTCATCCAGAAACCCACTCTCACACCCACAGCCACATTTAACCAAGTATCTGGGCTCCCTGTGCGCCAGTGAAATTGCTGCATAAAATTAACCATCACAATCTGTATGGAAATGCACTAAATAGACTTGAGCAATTATAAGGTCCAGAGTCTTACCAGCAAATAAGAGTACAGGTTTGACTGTGGGCTGGATTGCTCCAAGAAGGGGTGTGAAACTACAGAATTTCCACGGCATTTTGACTGAGTTAAATGAGGAAATCATCTGACATAACAGAATGTATACGTTCTAACAGGTACATTTGTATAGTAAATAATAAGTGGAATTCTACAAGACATAGGCCTTACACATTTTAAACACTAGGTTTTATGTTGTTATGTTCTTAATTGCAAGATCGGGGTTCCCAGCACACCTATAGATTCTAGGAAGTAAGAAAGGAAGATCAAAAGCAGGGAAGGTTGAATGATTTTGACAAACATTTTTGCTGAATTAGTTTTTTGAAAAAAATCTTTTTTCTTTCTGATTACTAGAGCTGTCCCTTTGTGAAAGTAAGTGGGTCTAGGTTATATTATCTGAAGGGTACAGATAAAGACTAGACTGTATGATCTGTACAGTATAAAGAACTTCAGTATATAGACAGAGGAAAAATAGTTAAAGCTTTAAAAGGGGCAGTATTAAATAATTGGGTACTGCCTTCTACTATGCAGTCGATTAAACAATTGGGGAAGGAGGGAGCAAGTGGATTTCCTTTCTGAGTACTTTGACTGGGATGCGATTCAGAGCAAAGAGACCTGGAACCAAAGGCCTAACGAGAGGCTGTCTCTGGGGACAGAGCTGTGACCTGTGGCTATATGTGTCACAAGATGTTGCTGGGATGGAAGAAGAGAGTACAGGAAGCAGCGTGCAGTGCCTAGAACTGCTCTTGACACAGGATCAAAGCCTGCACTCGGCGTAAAAAGGCGACTTTTAATTCACTCTATGACTTTTTGATAAACATTGAATTTTCCATGATGCTGGCTAACGCTTGTCTGAGAAATAGTAACGGTCACTTAGCAAATGTAAGTTTACTTCCCTTTTCTTACTCTTGCAAAGCGTTACATCCTTTCTGAATTTAACATCCTATGTATTTTTGACTGCTGACAATGCCCGTCACCCAGCGCTCTCTGCTATTGAGGCCAGACGGAGGGGTCAGTGTTCAACTCAGGACTTAAAGAGAGGAAAAAAGATGTGTACACGTAAATGCTTCTTATGAAATTTCAAAATCTAAATCTGATTGACTGCCTGAGGATTGTTTTTTATTGTTGAGTCTCATTATTAGCCACAGGATGTAGAAAATGCAAGATACAATGTAAGGGAAGTTCTTTCCACATAGGAAAAGTACTCTGGGTAGATTTTAAAGGAGTGAAGCCAGGAAGGTGCTGTCCGATTCTGAGATAAGATTCGGTACCAACCTCATCCGGGCTTTGATCAAGGTGGCAGAGTGGGGCAACAAAAGCACAGATTGAGGGGCATATGAAGACGGTGAGGTCCCCGGTACTACTTCTCACTCGGAGCTTTGAGGTGGGCGCGGTGACCCCGTGAGCCCTGTTGGTGGCTGTGTGATTAGGCAGAGAAAATCCTGGATTAACCCTCCTGACTTCCTGCTCATGGCGTGCAGGAAACGCAGTCATTTCTGGGGCTCCAATGATGAGCTGGTGGTCTGGGACCAGAGATACTTGTATGGATGCTAACACACCCCTAAGGGCCAGGAGGGGTGAGGTGCGAAGGCCAGCTAAGACCTGGCAGACGGTATTCAGGTGAGAGACTATTCCTTTCTCCATCATGATGCTATAAGTTTCCTGTGCCCAGATGCTACAGAGGGAAAAGAGAAGAGAAAGAAGGAAAGATAACAGTATTAAATTGACTGGAATTGGAATCTTCCTATTTCTAAGTAGATCTGCAGATCAAATCATTCATGAATAATGGATTTCCATAAGAGGAAAGTAATGAAAGATACATTTCTGTCCATCAAAATCATACAAATGGTGATAGAAAACACTGTTTCTAATCATTTTAAATATAGAAACTCATTTCAGTCTCTAAACAACTCTTTGAGGCAGGTACTATTTTTATCACCCACTTGGAAATGAGCAAACTGAAAAGAGCTCAGTGCCCTGAACAGCTGTGGGTTCTGCCCTTCAGAACAGATGGGAACTGTGGGTTCCCATCTGCTTAATTGTACTCACCGTTTTCTTTTCTTGTTCTCCACCTCCACTCTTCAGAGCATGCACCCTTGTCGACAATAGCTACTGTATGTCCTGCTTGTTTTATTTTTAACTTAGTCACTGGAATCTTTAGACGTTTATGTTTTTGCCCTTGACAATAGTGTTCCCTCCTGTCCCATAACTTTTTTACTTGTGATTCTGCTTTATCAGGCAAGATGAGTTAACAAACGTTTTCACTCTCACTCTCCACGTTTCATGTCCAAATACTGCATTTGTCCTGATGGACTTTCACAGGATATCCTTCACAATTAATTCGCAGAGTTTTATAAAGTGAATAGATGGGGAACAAATGATTCATGAGCTCAAGAGCCGGAATAACAAAGCCTCTAAAAATCAAATGGCTTAGTTAAAAGACATATAACATACCTCAGTACAGCTTATTCAATATACTGACCATATAAAATAAATGCATTTCCCTTATTCGTTAGAGGTCAAAACAAGTATAAAATTAACTGACCGAAATTATGGTTTTGGGAATGATAGCACTGTGGAGGATAAGAGCATAGTGCTTGGAATATGACAGCACCACCTCAATAGTTTATCAGGTGTGTAATTTAGGGCAAATACCTTAGCTTTTCAAGTTACACTGTTTTCATCGATAAAATAAGAATCATAACATCCACGTGCCGTAGTGTCTGGGGGCAGGGGCACGTTAGGTCAATTATGAAAGTAGATTTCTTAGCCCAGAGGAGAGAACCGAATAATCGCTCATCCCATCATCATCGTCACCGTCATTACCTCATCATGCTCTTCCTCTATAAAAACAACTATTTATCGAGTGCAGTTGACCCTTGAACCACGCAGGGGTTAGGGGCAAAACCATTTATAAGCAGACCCGGGTTGTCCAAGGGTCAACTGTATTTAGTGTGAACTAATCATTATTTTAGGCAATTGGGACACAGTAATGAACAAAACCGATAAACAACTGTCTTAGTCCGTTCAGGCTGCTATAACAAAATAACACAAACAGGGTGACTTGTAAACAACAGAAACCTGTCACCGTTCTGGAGACTGGAAGTCTGAGACCAGGGTGGAGGCTGGTTGGGGGGTGAGAGCCCTTCCAGGTTGCAGATGCCGACCTGTCACTGTGTCCTCACCTGGTGCAGGTACAAGGGAGCTCCCTGTTATAAGGGCATCTCCACTCTCATGATCTAAACACCCAATGACTCTACCTACTAATGTCACCACCCAGGCATTAAGATTTCAACATCTGCCCTTGTGAGGGGCACAGACATTCAGGACACAGCAACAGCTCTGCCCTTTCTGCTATTTATATTCTATGGGGATATAGACAACAATTCACACACAAACAAGTCAATGCGTAAGTAAGTTACATGACATTTCTATAAGCCATTAAATGTCATGGAAAGCAGTCAAAAATTGAACAGGGCAAGCTACAACCTGATGGTTGGTTTGGAGGAACTGGGATATGGAACCGGTTACCATTAAAAATACAGTGGTGATCTTCAACAGAAAGGTAATATCAAAGCAAATACCTACAGGGCATGAGAGAGTTAGCCAGAGAAAGTAGCTTCAGGCAGAGGAAACAACCAGGGCCAATGCCCAAAACCAAGAGCACGTGTGAAGTTGGAGGGATTTCAGGGAGACCAGTGTGGCTAAGATGGCGAGAAGCAGGTGAGGTCATGACTTAACCAGGGACAGAGATGGTACTTGTGGTGGAGACAGCTGTTAGTGCTTCGGTTTTATTCTGAGTAAGATGAGGGGTCATCGCAGAGTTTGACACAGGAACTGGTGATGTTTCATCATCTTCCCCAAATGCAATGAATCAGGACTTGAAACACAGTCACCGTATAGAAAGCGGATCCCCTATAGAGTTCCTCAGAGTTATAAGACATCTGAATTGGCAAATTTTATTTTAATTGGGTCTCTTCATTTTCTTGCATTTTTTCAGTAAAAGACATTTTAATAGAAACACTTCAGAACCAAAACTCATATTTACAGAACATAACAATATATGGATTTCATGGAGGAATGGCAAGGATAGCTTGAATGTAATAATAGAGTTAAATTTGTATGTCATTTAATCTGTGGTCACGAATGTAGTTCCAAATATACCCCTATAGCCATACCTACAGTTCACTGATATATATATATATATATATATATATATATATATATATATATATATATATAAACAGAGAGTTCTGTTTATTTATGTAGTTTTTGGCTGCGTTGGGTCTTTGTTGCTGTGCACAGGCTTTCTCTGGTTGCGGCGAGCAGGGGCTACTCTTCACTGCGGTGTGTGGACTTCTCATTGTGGTGGCTTCTCTTGTGGTGGCTTCTCTTGTGGAGCACGGGCTCTAGGCGCGCAGACTTCAGTAGTTGTGACACAAAGACTCAATTGTTGTAGCTCACGGGCTTAGTTGCTCCGTGGCATGTGGGATCTTCCTGGACCGGGGCTCAAACCCGTGTCCCCTGCATTGGCAGGCGGATTCTTAACCACTGTGCCACCAGGGAAGTCCTGATATTTTTAATATGTGCTTGGATATACACTAGACTAGATATGACATGTTAACTACTTAGACGTAAATAAGTTGAAAATATATAAATGAAAAGCTTCATCTTTTTACACTGGATTAAAGGCAGTGATTTGAAACACTGAACATGTGACTAATTTGCATTTGATTTCCCTCATTTCAGTTTTATGTCCTATTTAGGAATAATTTGATTTAGAAATACATTGTCATGGCCAACCCGGATTAATGCACAGGAAAGAGGGCCTCCACTTGGTGCCACCCAGGTGTTTGTCTGGTTTGCATGGACACTAGGGCTTGAACAACAGCAAAATGAGGTTGTACAAAGTATGCATTGGGAAAAGAATCAGAATCCAGAGAATCTTCTAGAAGTGCAGCACAGAAGCTACTTCAGCACATGTCCTAGAATAGTTCTCTTCTATCCCTTAAACTGTTCATCATAACTCAAGGACCATGGGTAATCTAAGTTCACACTAGAGTTTAACGTGCAAATATCCCTCATTTTCAACTTCACAAGACAAAAATCACTCAACTTCCATTAGCATTTAGTCTTGGCTCACAGAGCTGCTGGGTGTTTTACGGACTTCCTGGCCCTGCCCTTCATTTAAAATAGAGACACAGTGTCAGAACCGCTAAGGGGCACGCCTGCAGTCTCACAGCTGGCTAACCTGAGTTTGTCCTCAAGCTCTGAGACACAGCAGGCACTCAGAGAAAGGCTTCTCCTTGCTCAAGTGTAAGAGACACTTCTTGCTGTAGTCTGGAGTGGTCTGCTACAGTCACTGAAAGTATGATGCAGACTTTTGTTATAGAACTGAGGGGACATGATTGCGAAGGAACATCTGAAGTATGAGAGATGGGAAAATAAAAACAAATGATTCATACAAGAGTACCTTGGAAGTGGTTAGATCTGGTAAACAAACTGGAAATTCCTGATGACTCAGGGCCTCTGCTCATCTGTGCTTGTGAATTAGTAGAGAGTTGAAGGCTCACCTCATGAAGGAAATTGGAACTTAGTGGGTAGTGAAGTAGTAAAGGACAGCTTTGCAAGAGGAAGAATAAAAAGTCATGTCAGGAAACTGACACGGAGTTTTTAGTCTTCAAGGAAAAGGTCATCCACTCTGGGAACCATGTTGCTATGGATGAACTTGAGACACTTGCCGAGAAAAGAGGTGAAGGAATTAGATGTTAACAGAGAAACCTCTCAGACAGGAACAGGACGTAACAGATTTTGGAAGGATGTCCTCTTGACTTTTAAATGATCTAGTTATTGAAATGATACTTAAATCATCTCAGAATAAAATTCAAGTATAGTGGTTTTTGGGTGGAATATGTCTTACATTAAGCATGTGTGTGGTGTATTTGGTAGCCAACATAACGGAAGAGGATATTGTAGGTTTTTAGAAGATAAAAGCCAGGGATGCTAAATATCTTGCAATACGACACACACAAATAATCATCCATCCAAAATGCTAACAGTTGCACCATTTGAAAAAATGAGGCCCCTCAAAGGATGTCTGTGTGAGGAATGAACGGCTGTATCCCCAAGTGTCTAGTCCACAGGCAAATGGAAGTTATTCAAAGCACATTGAGCAAAACCAGAAGAACCTACACTTTATAACCTAACCCATTTCTATATGTTTGTATTGTGCTTCTCAATAATATTTGGCTAAGTGTTGGAAAGGGCCTGGAATATTTCCTCTAAGGAGGTCCAAAGTTTTCTAATCTGAAATTTGAGTACAAAGATCTTGTTCCTTTCAGACAGGTGTTATGGCAACTGAAATAATGAAATGGTACGAAACGAGGAGGGTTACCACGCGGCACCCCCAGGAGGTGACAAGGGATGGAACTGACTCCTAGCGTTTCCCCGATTGACTCCAAAGACTCAGAGTGTCCTGGTCCGAGTGTCCTGTGATGGTGTGGCCATCGTGTACGCAGAGAGTTGGAGGATTATAATAACAGATCTGAACCTACAGTGATGCCCAGATACCTCCCTCTCTGCTCTGGAAACAACATAATCGAAAGCAGATGCCTTCGGCAAAGATCTCCTTGAGGCTTCCAGTTTCATTCCAAATTCTGAGGGCGTGCCTTCAAGTTGTGCAATTTGCTGAAGTTTTGCTTTCAAAGTCAGGAGGGAATAGTGAGGTCACCCACTACCACACCTCCATGGGAACGTAGCATGACTTTACAACCCATCACAAGCATATTTGCTTTTCAGTCCTTAAATTATCGATCGTAGTTGTCAACCCAAGATGATCATATACAAGGGAAAAAGGTGAGAGTAACCCACATGTTTATGTATTCAAAAGGGAAAAGGAGATTATGCTTTGCTTTTATCATGAAAATTTCTCTGTCCCATTTGTGTGTCATATGGTTTTAATTTTATGGTCTTTATTCTCACTCTGCCGATTTATTGATAAATGGTGTCAACTCCACAGAAAATATTTAGAGACATTTTAGTATCTGTATCCTCACCGAACATATTTTCTTGTGGGTCTTCCAGAAAATTTTCAAAAATATCTGTGTTACTTGAAATGTTTGTCTTAAAGCAGGCGGTAACACCCCTTACTGTGCCAGTGTCCACTTTCACAATTTAATTTCTATGGTCTTTATCAAAGACCTTAGGATAAATCCAAAGTAGACACTACCCGCAGATTCTGTGAATAACTAGATATGGTTATAGAGTGACCTGCCAGGGTGTTAAATGCTCACAGATATCAAGTGTCCGAGGAGTTGGCAGTGATTTGCCCATATACGAGAAGTACATTCGCTCCTTGAAGACAAGAGCATATAATTTACTATAAATACCTTCTCAGGTATTCAAAAAAAAAAAACTTATTTCACTTCATTGAGAAATGTTCCCCAGATTTACTTATAAGTATCTCATCAGGGGTGGGTGTTAAAGCAGATCCCCAAATCTCTCCCCTGCAGACTCTGACTGAGTCCCCCTGGCGTGCACCAGTATACCTGCAACTATGTCCAGGTAATCCTTCTGGTGCAGGTACAAGGTACACTGTGGAAAGCCCTGCTATAAAATAGTTTTAGGTTAGGGCTTAATCTATACAAGGTATTTTAACAGAAAAAGTTTAATGTAAGGAGTTATTACCTAGGTATGGAAAACTGAAAAAGAAGGAATACTAAGGTGGGCCTGGGATCCCCACGGCCACCCCAATACGTGAGACCCTGTTCACCAGAGACTCTCATTAGATGCTCAGACCCCCAGGTGTTTATTGGAGGTGGTCTCACTGCCTATCATGCACCCAAATTCCCGACTCCCAGAAAGAAAGCAGGTGCTCAGGATAAACTGCAGCGTTTGCCCACGTCAGGAATATCGAGCTCGTCCCCTCAGGGGACGCTGGGGCTCTTCCCCAAATCCAAGTTCCAGCCATGGGCCAGTCTTTCACGCAGGACTCTCTATGGACAGCATCTCAGGCCCACTGTGTTCACTCCGCTCCACACAGAGGGTGTCAGAGAGGCAGCAGCCCCGGGAAACTGTCTTTTCATCACCCCCCCAAGTCTAGGGGAGGCGACTGTTTCCTGTGCTCAGAATCAATAGCTTAGTAGCCGGCACAAGATTCTATAAGCTTTCGCAGACCATCCTGCGAACACCTGAAATGTTTGTGTAAGACAAGTTATACCTTGTAAAATCCAGAAACATGTGGAATACTCCTGCGGAGCATTTGCAAAGGCAACACGGCTACCTACCACAGAGACCTGGGACAAGTGACGTAGCTCTCCCTGGAAGAGGTGCCCGTTTCCATCAGGTGGCTCCTAACCCACTATTTTGCGAGGCTAACTCAAAAGGGCCAGAATCGGAGTCACCCTACCTTGTCCTGGAGAGCAGTGTGCTTCTCCCCACACTGTGCTCTTCTCTCCTGCTGGGAGATAGATACGGACATCCTGCGGTGGCCTTGGCCAAGCTCAGTCAAATTTGGTCTCTAATGTCTTATCTGATATTGTTCTAGTTTTGCATATTACAGCCTGATTTTCTTTTTGTAGAAAAATGCAGCCACATCTGTCCCCGTCTTGCTGTCACCTAATTCACCTGACTCCTATTAACTTTACGCTGGTTACTTCCACTTTCTGTGTGTACAGAAAAACAGTCTGGGCTGTATTCACTCCAAACAGCAGGGTGCAAAAAGATGTGAGGGCTTCCCTGGTGGCGCAGTGGTTGAGAGTCCGCCTGACGATGCAGGGGACATGGGTTCGTGTCCTGGTCCGGGAGGATCCCACATGCCGCGGAGCGGCTGGGCCCGTGAGCCATGGCTGCTGAGCCTGTGCGTCTGGAGCCTGTGCTCCGCAGCGGGAGAGGCCACAACAGTGAGAGGCCCGCATACCGCAAAAAAAAAAAAAAAAAAAAAAGATGTGAAAATGGTAACTATCACCTATTGATCCCTTAGCGTGAGCTAGATCACCGTTGCAGTGATCACTTATGCACAATCACTTATATCTACAAAAATCCCACAGGGAAGGTATTATTTACCATACTAAGTTATATCCATAGACTCTAGCATCTGTGTTCTTTACACCAGGCCAAATACTTCTTATTAAACTTTTTCTTTCCTGTCTTACACTTCAGTCTAGAAACCAAGCCTTGGTTTAGCACGGTGAATCCAGGATAGAACTTAGGGCAGCTAATCTCTGCTTCTTTTTGTCTGTAAGCAATTGGGCTACCATTTGCTTCCCTTAAAAAGTTAGCATAGATGACTTCTAAGAAGAGCAATGAGATCCACTGGAAAAATGAAAACCCTTGCAATGAGACATGTAAAGTTTTAAATCCAACCTCCATCTTTATTATCTGAGAGAGCTTGGATTTTTTTTAACCTATTTTTGCAACTGCAAAACTGAAATAATTCCCAATTCACAAATTATCTTGAGTTAAAATTGTGCATGTAAAATGTACATTTCATCTAACGTGTCAGAATAATTCAGTGAATTGCCTGTAAAGTTTTAATAATATGCTCAAAATTTTCCATCACTTTTAAAATGGCTTTTAGCCATTTGGTGAATAAATAGTTAGTTAGTTCCCTTTATTCCAATTCTAAATTTGAATTCTAAATTCAAACACCCTTCTAGAACCTTTTTTTTTCATTTCCCTTCTACCTCATGCTTCCAAGGTTTTGGCCATTAAAAATAAAACAAAAATGAAAACAAACCACATCTATCCTGTGTACAGTACTCTTGCCTAGTTTCACCAGCCTTTTCACCCCTCACATTTCTCATGACATGTGGAGATGTTTTATCTTTAAAGCCAACACTGTAGGTCAAATCTAAAAATAATTCTGTATGATTGAACTCTCACTCACCTAAAGTAACTCTTTCCTTTTCCTCTAAAGTAGTGTTTGTATGTTTGTTTCCATTGTTACATGCATTAAGGACAATATGGCTTTACTACTATACTTCAGAAGGCAGTGAAAATGTATGCTGTGTGGATGGACCTAGAGACCGTCATACTAAAAGAAGTAAGTCAGAATATATGCTATCGCTTATATGTGGAATCTAAAATATGACACAAATGAACTTACCTATGAAAGAGAAACAGACTCACAGACACAGAGAACAGACTTGTAGTTGCCAAGGAGTGGGAGTTGGGGAGGGATTGGGAGGTTGGGGTTAGCAGATGCAAACTATTGTATATAGGATGGATAAACAACGGGTGCTACTGCACAGCACAGGGAACTATACTCAATATCCTGTGATAAACCATAATGGAAAAGAATATGAAAAAGAATATATATATATATATATGTATATATATATATGTATGTATATATATATATATATATATATATAACTGAGTCACTTTGCCATACAGCAGAGATTAACACAACATTGTCAATCAAATATACTTCAATAAAATGTTTAAAAATGTATGCTGTGGAAATAGGAAATCACTAGTAAATTGTGAGTTGTTTCTTAATTGAAAATCTAAGAGTTTTAATTATTGAAGTAAAAATCTTTGAGTAATACATATTTAATTAACTAATTTTCCTGGACCAAGTAATCATGACCTATTATTTACATGTTACTTATTTTCAACTGTGGCATTTGTTATGTTTACCATGGATTTCTTCTCTAATGGAGATCCTATTTTCCAAGATCAATTCCACATCTGTTGGAAAAAATTTATTCACAACATTGTCAATAGTAATTTTATAAGCAAAGGAAAAATTTGAGGGTGCAGTTAAGATTTACAGGAAATTTATTGACTCAGTTCACATATTAAGTCAAGGGTGGCTTTTCCCTGAATTTCTCAAAGATGATGCATATATACTAATAATAAACAATGAGGAGTAAAAAGTCTGCTAATGTAGACATTTTCCATTGGAGATACAATTAAGAGGCATAAATCAATGGAATGCACAAGGAGGCTAACAAAATAAAGTCCAAATATCAGTGACTGTACAAAGAAAAGCTTACATGAATTCACACATGGGTAGAACAACTCTCCAGAGGAAGCTCCTGTAGGCAGTGATGCAGATTCAGTGTCCCTCATCTCATCTTAGGATGGTGCTGTCTGTATGATAGACTCTAGATCCATCCACCTCACTACAAATAACTCAATGTTGTTTCTTTTTATGCCTGAGTAATATTCCATTGTATATATGTGCCACATCTTCTTTATCCATTCATCTGTTGATGGACACTTAGGTTGCTTCCATGTCCTGGTTATTGTAAATAGAGCTGCAATGAACATTGTGGTACATGACTCTTTCTGAATTATAGTTTTCTCAGGGTATATGCCCAGTAGTGGGATTGCTGGGTCATATGGTAGTTCTATTTTTAGTCTTTTAATGAACCTGACTACTGTTCTCCATAGTGGCTGTATCAATTTACATTCCCACCAACAGTGCAAGAGGGTTCCCTTTTCTCCACACATTCTCCAGCATTTATTGTTTGTAGATTTTTTGATGATGGCCATTTTGACTGGTGTGAGGTGATACCTCATTGTAGTTTTGATTTGCATTTCTCTAATGATTAGTGATGTTGAGCATTCTTACATGTGTCTGTTGGCAATCTGTATATCTTCTTTGGAGAAATGTCTATTTAGGTCTTCTGCCCATTTGTGGATTGGGTTGTTTGTTTTTTTGATATTGAGCTGCATAAGCTACTTGTATATTTTGGAGATGAATCCTTTCTTAGTTGCTTCATTTGCAAATAGTTTCTCCCATTCTGAGGGTTGTCTTTTCATCTTGTTTATGGTTTCCTTTGCTGTGCAAAAGCTTTTAAGTTTTATTAGGTCCCATTTGCTTATTTTTGTTTTTATTTCAATTTCTCTAGGAGGTGGTCAAAAAGGATCTTGCTGTGATTTATGTCACAGAGTGTTCTGTCTATGTTTTCCTCTAAGAGTTTTATAGTGTCTGGCATTACATTTAGGTCTTTAATCCATTTTGAGTTTATTGTTGTGTATGGTGTTAGGGAGTGTTCTAATTTCATTCTTTTACATGTAGCTGTCCAGTTTTCCCAGCACCACTTATTGAAGAGGCTGTCTTTTCTCCATTGTATATTCTTGCCTCCTTTATCAAAGATAAGGTATGTATGTGCATAGGTTTATCTCTGGGCTCTCTATCCTCTTCCGTTGATCTATATTTCTGTTTTTGTGCTAGTACCATACTGTCTTGATTACTGTAGCTTTGTAGTATAGCCTGAAGTCCAGGAGCCTAATTCCTACAGGTCTGTTTTTCTTTCTCAAGATTGCTTTGGCTATTCAGGGCCTTTTGTGTTTCCATACAAGTTGTGAAATTTTTTGTTCTAGTTCTGTGAAAAATGCCATTGGTAATTTGATAGGGATTGCATTGGATCTCTAGATTGCTTTGGATAGTATAGTCATTTTCACAATGTTGATTCTTCCAATCCAAGAACAAGGTATATCTCTCCAGCCGTTTGTATCATCTTTAATTTCTTTCATCAGTGTCTTATAGTTTTCTGCATATGAGTCTTTTGTCTCCTTAGGTAGGTTTATTACTAGGTATTTTATTCTTTTTGTTGCAATGGTAAATAGCAGTGTTTCCTTAATTTCTCTTTCAGATTTTTCATCATTAGTGTATGGGAATGCAGGAGATTTCTGTGCATTAATTTTGCATCCTGCTACTTTACCAAATTCATTGATTAGCTCTAGTAGTTTTCTGGTAGCATCTTTGGGATTCTCTATGTATAGTATCATGTCATCTGCAAACAGTGACAGCTTTACTCCTTCTTTTCCGATTTGGATTCCTTTTATTTCTTTTTCTTCTCTGATTGATGTGGCTAAAACTTCCAAAACCATGTTGAATAATAGTGGTGAGAGTGGGCAACCTTGTCTTGTTCCTGATCTTAGTGGAAATGGTTTCAGTTTTTTACCATGAGCCCTTGATTTTGAATCAAAACATTTGCCAGGATGCTCAAACCCTCAGATGTAAGTAGCATCTAGTATTCAAGCCATTCCTTTGAGTCAGTGATGAAATCCAAAAAATAAAATCTTTGACCCTAGCTGTGACATTTCTCTTCAAAATTACCAAACAAGTCATTTTGAACAATGTGACATCTTGAATAAATGTGCAATAAGGTATAACAAATCTAGGCTGTGAGGCCTCATCATCTAAATGACTAAAGTGTACAGGTATAATAATAAATAAATAGACATCTATCTTTGAGATAGTTAAGTATCTGGAATGTAATATAGACTGTAATAGCATATATTTATTACAGGGAAATATGTGGTACACATATAGATAATATAGATATAATAGAAAATATCAGTGTTACATGATTTATGTGGAAAATATAAGATTTATATTGGGTCTTATGTTGCATAGAATATTACTAACTGTAGTTTTAAATCCCAATCAGTGTTATAGCCAATATATATCACAAAAAATTGACAAAAACATGTAACATCCAGAAATAGAGATTAAAGATGTTTGCCTAGATAGCTACAGCTAATAATTATACAGCACTTAAACTGCCATACAACCCAGTTTTTAATATGATTGTTTTATTTGAAGTATTTTTGATAGTCAGTGTTATAAGGTGTTCTGTACCTTACACGTGGGACTTGAAATCAACAACATTTTTAGATTCGGTGACTCTTGCAATCCAAGGATTCTGCTCAAATACAAATGACTAGCCTGGCTAATAGGTAGAAGAATAAGTTCATTCATACATTTTCTAATATTTTATTCTCTCCTGTGAATATTACATGCGTTTTGTCTTTGACTAAGACACAAAGCTTCATCTTAAGTAGTTATTTTTACATTAGTGTTTTTACATTACTGTTTAGTCCAGAAGGATTGTAATAATAATTATTATACTTATAATCGCATTTGCGTTTTTATTAGATGTTTTACATTCTGTATGGTAATCTGTGTCCCCCTAAATTCATATGCTGGAAGTCCTAACCCCCAGTACCTCAGAACGTGACTCTATTTGGGGTCAGGTTCTTTACAAAGGTAATTAAGTTAAAATGAGGTCATTAGGGTGGGCTTTAATCCAGCATGACTGGTGTCCCAATAACAAGAGGAGTTTAAGACACAGGCAAGGACGGAGAGGAGACCTTGTAAAGACACAGGGAGAACACGGCCATCTGCATGTCACAGAGAGAGGCCTCAGGAGAAACTAGTCCTGCCAACACATTGGTCACGGACACCCAGCCTCCAGGATGGTGAGAAACAAATTACTGTGTTTAAGCCCCTCAGTCTGTGGTCCTTTGAACTGGCAGCCCTATTGAGTATATAACCATAACTTATCAAAAGCCGTTTTTACATTTTATGAAGAATTATATTTAGAAGTGATTAATTTATTTCTCTTCCTTTAATATTTTCTTTGAATATCACATAGGTTATCTACAGTTTACTTTGTTAGTTTGGGATGGCTTTCCGTACGTATCTTATTACATTGACATGATACAACACGTGCATAATAAGATGGAACAAGATGTTAAAAGATTTAGTTTATATTATATTTTTTAAATTTCATTTATACACTTTCTGGCAGGTTGTGTCTTCCTCCGACACTGTAGAGAAACTTCAAAGCAATAATCTTTGTATAAGACTCTGCATACCGGGAAAGTTTGTACAAATTCAAATCAATGTTTACCTTATTTTGCTGTTGGCTATAAATGATTTTATTTCCTGTTTCCTATAAGATTCAAAAAATAGCAAAGTAATGCAAAACAAATCAGTTATTTTTCTGCCAATACAGTAGGTTAAAATTTGTTTAGGGCTTCCCTGGTGGCGCAGTGGTTGAGAGTCCGCCTGCCGATGCAGGGGACACAGGTTTGTGCCCCGGTCCGGGAGGATCCCACATGCCGCGGAGCGGCTGGGCCCGTGAGCCATGGCCGCTGAGCCTGCGCGTCCGGAGCCTGTGCTCCGCAACGGGAGAGGCCACAACAGTGAGAGGCCCGCGTACCGCAAAAAAAAAAAAAAAAAAAAAAAAAAAAAAAAAAATTTGTTTACATCAAGTGAACGTATGACATTTCTTGGTTGCACCTTTTTTTTTCTCCAGCTTTCAGCATCTCTCATTTCTCTTCCCAGGGGAACTATCGTATAGTTGGGGGGGAGGGAGGTTTACTGTACTGAAATGAGTCTGACAGTGTGGTGGAGAGCTACGACCCCAGCCAAAGCAACTCTGAAAGCTCACAACAGAGGCTGTCACGTGGATGCCGGCAGAAGCCATGAGACTCCTGGGTCAGGAATGAAGGACTGTGTCCTGCACAGCAGCAGTGGTAAGAGTATCAAAGTTGTCCTGCTGGGTCTACACACCCGGAGTCTCAAGGCAACACCCAGGAAGCCGGGTGGAGCCACCTGTGCAGCAGGGTGTGCCACAGGAGAAGCTAGGGCATCTGCCGTTCCGATACTAGGTAGTGGGCGCGCCTATTCTTCTTCTGGGAAAAAACTAGGTGTATCTCAGGACTATGTGATGCATTGCTACAAGGATTTTCTTCACTTCTCAAGATTGCCGGCTGCGGAAACAGTTGTAGGAAGTGGCCTGGTGAAAGAACAATCAAAGTCTTTGACTTTTGTACATTCAAGATATATAAGAACAGAAAAAGCCCCTAGCAAACTGTGTCCCACCAGTAGACTCTTTACTGCCATCGCGTGTGTGTGTTTCTATCATATATGTATATGCATATACATGTATATACACGTGTACATGTATATATACATATACATGTATATACATGTACATACACATATGTGTATATATACATATATACGTATATGTATATATACGTATATATGCATATATACATGTATATATACATGTATATATGTATACATATATGTATATATATGTATATATATAGAGAGAGACAGAGACAGAGACAGAGAGAGACAGAGAGAGACAGAGAGAGACAGAGAGAGAGAAAGACAGAAAGAGATGTTTTGGATTGTTTTGACAGAAAGTAATAGAGAAGGTTTGAGGGTTAGGAAAGAAAAGAAAAAGAAGAAAGGAAGGAAGGAAGGAAGGGAGAGAGGGAAGAAGGAGAGAAGGAAGAATGGAAGGAAGGAAGGGGGGGAGAGGGAAACATCCTGTTCTCTGGGAAGCACACACACAAACAAGTCACTCCCTCCACAAAGGAGCAAGGAAGCGTTTCTGGCTGTGTTTCTGGTAATATTGGAAAAACTCTTAAAACTTACTCACCTGCGTTAGTTTTCTAGAGCTGCTGCAAGGCGTACCATAGTTAGGTGGCTCAAACACCAGAAGTTTATTGTCTCCTGGTTCTGAAGGGGGGGCGTTCATTAGTGTCAAGGGGTCGGCATGGTGCTTCCTTCCGAGGCTGTGGGGAAGCCTGCCCCGGGCACTGGGTTGGCTGCCCCGCCTCTCTTGTAGGGACATCGCCCCCATGTCTGCCGTTAGCTCACACGGCCTTATCCTTGTGCGTGAGCCTGTGTCCACCTTTAACCTCATCATAAGGACAGTCGTCATGTGGGATCAGGACCCAGCCTCCTCCGGTATAACCTCCTTCTAACTGAACTGTTTCCATGTTTCCAAATAAGGCTGCATTCTGAGGTGCTGGGGGTTAGGATGTCAACATGTGAATTTTAGAAGGAAGTAATGGGACTCATAACACCATCTATTGAAAACAACTAAATTTTAAAAAGTCCCCTCTAAATGGGTTGAAAATAAACAGATGCCTACATATGTATAATTGAGTGTACATATATATTTATACTATGTAAATATATATGAAAATGAATACACGTTTATATGGATTTACTGACATGTTTTAGGGATTGAAGAGCCAACAACATAGGAAGGGACTATGAAACCCAAATCTAAAGCAAAGTGACCATCCAGAGAGGTAAGTAATCCTGCAGAGCAAATAAAGAACTTTGCCCTGAAGGTTTCAGTTAGTCAGGGAAGCTCGGGCTCTGGAATTTACGCCTCTGAAGAAGGATACAGTGAAGATTCAGAGCTCACCCGTAGACGTGCACCTTGTAAGAAATCCTCCCCGTCTTAAACTGGGATCCAAAGCACTGTTCCCCCTAGAGCACTACAGGGATGGTGGCCCTGCCAATAAAAAGAGCTTCACAAATAAAAGAAAGGAAAACGTAAGTGAGCTTAGTCATGGGTGTGAATCAGTTTGTAGCGTTGTGTCCTTTCACAGCTCAGGTAATGTCACCTGCAGAGTGCATGCAACCTTAGGTCTCAATCTTGGTTCATGACGGCCTGGACTTGACAGTGATTCAGAACTGGAAGAAACAAACATAAACTCTTCCCAACAGAAGGTAGTATTCTAGGCTTCCAAGAATCTGTAAAAATAAATTTTCAATAACAAGAAGAGGTATGCAGTCAGGATTATCTAAACAGGGAAAGAAAGAAGGTAACACAGGCCAAAACCAACAAAAATAACAGCAGAAACTGACTCAGGCAAACTTCAGATAAATTTGGAATTATCAGAGGTAGATTATAAAATAACCATGTTTGCAGTGTTTAAGAAATTATAAATAAGCTTGCAAATATCTCAGAGGACAAAAATGTTTAAACATGACATCAAGCACGCAATAACCATAATCAAAAACTTAATGAGCTTCATTCTCATCGGATTAGACACCGTTGAAGAGACTGTATAAACGATAAACTAGGTCAGATTAAATTACCTAGAGTGGGTCCCAGTGTTACATCCTTAGATTTGTTTGGACCTGGAAATTTCACATGGAGGATAAATAAAGAGGGATACATTTCACATAGACACTGCTTAGTGAAACTTTAAAATGTCAAAAATAAAAAAAGAAATTATTAAAATTAAAAGACAAAAGAGTATCTCACAAAAGTATAAAAGGTGAATTGACAGCCAACTTTTCAACAGCAGCAATTGCGAGCGACAAAATCAATGCGTAGAAAGGGGGAAAGAGGACCAGTATCCCAGGAGTCTGCATCCGGCAAAAAATATTTTAGTAGTGAGAAATTTATGAATTCATTTTCAAGCAAAAACCATGCCACCAGCAGGCCCCTGGCAGAAAGCAAACGATCCCAGATAGGTTTGAGAAGGAAGAAGGAATGAAAATCAAAGAAATGGGTAAATATTTTTATAAATCTAAATAAACAGTCTGTACAAACAAAAGTAAAAATGCATTTTAGAGCTAAAAAATGAATACAGAATTAAAATACTCAATGACAATAATAAACACCAGAAGATGGTTACTGTGTTCTAGTTCATTTAATGATCAAGGAAGACAGAGTTATCAATAAACATTTAATTTAAGATGGATGCTGTGATTCGTAGGACACTCATGAAAAGAAAAGACATAAATTTTACATTCTAAGTAAGTAGACACCCATATCTTATGACCCAGCAGCTCTACTATTAGGAAGAATCAGGTACCTAGGAGCCCAGAAACTTGAACAAGAATGTGTAGTGCAGCATCATTCAAAATAGTCCCAGACTGAAAATAATTCAAATTTCTATCAACACTTTGGTAAGACAAATAACACTGTAGTCTAAAATGGAGTAATATATACTATTGAAAATAACAAAATTTACCTACATGCAAAAAAATACAGATGAACCCCAGAAATCTTGAGTGAAACCTGCAAGACACAGGGATTTTATAAACTTTGATTTTTTAATCAATGTTCCAAAAATAAACAAAAGAAAGTTACGTTGTTTAAAAACACATAGATGGCTAGAAAAACTATAAAGGAAGGCAGTGGATTACTTACTATAATGTAATTAAGACAGGTGCTCTGGGAAGGGAGACTGATTGTGTTTGGAATAGGATATGTGACTGTGTTTCTTACATGGGTGTTGATGCTGCAATTGTTCATTAAAACAGATGCTTTTTCAAGTGTATGTTATATATCATAGAAAAAGATTTTAAATGCATGCATATTGAAGCTACTGAAAGCAATTTGTTATAACTAGAGTAACAGAGACAGGAAGTTGGCTAACAATGGTGTTTAAAAGACTTTTTAGTTTTAGATAATGGAGGTCCCAGAATGCCATGGTTTCAGTTTGAATTTACCTTGAATAAGCTACAACATAACTAGCAATTGGTGTTTTACCAGTGCTTTGATATACATTATTTGCAAAGATGTTGATAACAGGGTTAAGGATTAATACTATGTGCATTATATAGAGGAGGAAACAAACAATATGAATAGATTTTCTCAAGAAAACAAAATTAATGTGGCAGCTTTAAGTGTTTTGTCTCTGACTTCAAATCTAATGTTCTTTCAGTAAAACATCTTGCATTTGGTAGGTGCTCAGTTAATGTATTGTGAACTGATATTTTACTAACAGCAAGAAAATAATTCAAGAGAGCAATCAGATTGCATAATCTTCTATATAATATTTACTCTTTGTTTTCCCCTCCGATGTATATGTACTTTTTTTAAAAAACATCTTTATTGGAGTATAATTGCTTTAAAATTGTGTGTTAGTTACTGCTTTATAACAAAGTGAATCAGCTATATGTATACTTATATCCCCATATCCTCTCCCTCTTGTGTCTCCCTCCCTCCCTCCCTATCCCATCCCTCTAGGTAGTCACAAAGCACAGAGCTGATCTCCCAGTACTTTGCAGATGCTTCCCACTAGCTATCTATTTTACATTTGGTAGTGTACATATGTCCATACCAGTCTCTCACTTTGTCCCAGCTTACCCTTCCCCCTCCCCGTGTCCTCAAGTCCATTCTCTACGTCTATGTCTTTATTCCTGTCCTGCCCCTAGGTTCATCAGTACCTTTTTTTTTTTTTGATTCCATATATATGTGTTACATTATGGTATTTGTTTTTCTCTTTCTGACTTACTTCACTCTGTTTGATAGACTCTAGGTCCATCCATCACACTACAAATAACTCAGCTTCATTTCTTTTTATGGCCAAGTAATATTCCATCGTATATTGAAGATGTGCAGCATCTTTATCCATTCATCCCTCAATGGACACTTAGGTTGCTTCCATGTCCTGGCTATTGTAAATAGGGCTGCAGTGAACATTGTGGTACATGACTCTTTTTGAATTATGGTTTTCTCAGGGTATATGCCCAGGAGTGGGATTGCTGGGTCATATGGTATTTCTATTTTCAGTTTTTTAAGGAACCTCCATACTGTTCTCCATAGTGGCTGTATCAATTGACATTCCCACCAACAGCGCAAGATGGTTCCCTTTTCTCCACATCCTCTCCAGCATTTATTGTTTGTAGATTTTTTGATGATGGCCATTCTGAATGGTGTGAGGTGATACCTCGTTGTAGTTTTGATTTGCATTTCTCTAATGATTAGTGATGTTGAGCATGCTTTCATGTGCCCGTTGACAATCTGTATATCTTCTTTGGAGAAATGTCTATTTAGGTCTTCTGCCCATTTGTGGATTGGGTTTTTTGTTTTTTTTGATATTGAGCTGCCTGAGCTTCTTTTAATTTTGTAGATTAATCCTTTGTCAGTTGCTTCATTTGCAAATAGTTTCTCCCATTCTGAGGGTTGTCTTTTTGTCTTGTTTATGTTTTCCTTTGCTGTGCAAAAGCTTTTAAGTTTCATTAGGTCCCATTAGTTTATGTTTATTTCCATTTCTCTAGGAGATGGTCAAAAGGATTTTGCTGTGTTTATGTCATAGAGTGCTGTGCCTATGTTTTCCTCTAAGAGTTTTATAGTGTCTGGCATTACATTTAGGTCTTTAATCTGTTTTGAGTTTATTTTTGTGTATGATGTTAGGGAGTGTTCTAATTTCATTTTTTCATGTGTAGCTGTCCAGTTTTCCTAGCACCATTTACTGAAGAGGCTGTCTTTTCTCCATTGTATATTCTTTCTTCCTTTATCAAAAATAAGGTGACCATAGGTGCGTGGGTTTATCTCTGGGCTTTCTGTCCTGTTCCAATGATCTATATTTCTGTTTTTGTGCCAGTACCATATTGTCTTGATTACTGTAGCTTTGTAGTATAGTCTGAAGTCCAGGAGCCTGATTCCTCCAGCTCCATTTTTCTTTCTCAAGATTGCTTTGGCTATTTGGGGTCTTTTGTGTTTCCATACAAATTGTGAAATTTTTTGTTCTAGCTCTGTGAAAAATGCCATTGGTAGCTTGATAGGGATTGCATTGAATGTGCAGTTTGCTCTGGGTAGTATTGTCATTTTCACAATGTTGATTCTTCCAATTGTATATGTACTTTTCTGGGATAATTATGATTTCTAATTTTTTTCTTAATCAAAGGTATACATAGTTAAATTTCCAAAGAATTCTCTGTTCTTGAGACCAAAATGGAAAAGAATGTCCTGACATGTCTCTGGGAACCTGGATGACACGTGGTTTTATGTATCACCATGATTATCAAGTTGTGAATAAAATGTTGTTATTACATTTTTATGATTATTTATAGGGTTTAGTTTCTGAAATTGTCTGCAAACTAATCAGAACACATTATGCAACCTTGGCCAATGCAAGAGGCTGACATTCAACTCAACCATTAAGTAGGCTCAAGCATTCTTCTTTCATATTTAATCAGAATTACAATAGAGTCATTTTTTACTCATCAATTATTGACTATAGCTTGGTAGAATCACAACACATCATGATACTAAAGCCTTTCTTCCTAGAGATAGCTGTAAGTTTGAAAACACAGTATTACTATGTACATCAATTCAAATGCACTTGTTTATGAGAATGTCTCCATGGATATCAAACATGCTTTTTTTTTTTTTTTTTTTTTTTTTTTGCTGTACGCGGGCCTCTCACTGTTGTGGCCTTTCCCGTTGTGGAGCACAGGCTCCGGATGCGCAGGCTCAGCGGCCATGGCTCACGGGCCCAGCTGCTCCACGGCATGTGGGATCCTCCCGGACCGGGGCACGAACCCGTGTGCCCCGCGTCGGCAGGTGGACTCTCAACCACTGCGCCACGAGGGAAGCCCAAACATGCTTTGATAATACAGTTTAAGTTACCTTCATGCCAATGTACAATGATTTCTCCTAGGGCTCCAACCTGATCGCTACCTAAATATTTTACAACTTTGGATTGATCAGGTTGCTCCAAAACATGATTGTTCAAATTAGTTTTGTCCAGTAACTGAAGAGTGGATTAATTATCATTTTATTTATTGAACATCTTTCATAAATATCTCACTTTCCCAAGTGGTTTATATATAACAGAGAGAGAGAGAAAGAGAGCAACGAGAGATAGGAGTATTTCCTATTTCAGGAAACTGTTCAGTTTTTAATTATGAAAATTAATGCTGATTCTTTAAACTGAGGTTCAATGTTTTAACAAAATATTATGAACTGGTACAAGAAGCAAGTATGCTACCTTGTGATATTTTCCCCCTTTTCCCTATTTTCCTGTAGAACCATGGTAACATTCTAGATTAAATAAAGAAGCAAATCATCTATCATTGGCATTCTGTAAATAATCTTGGTAATGATTGAAGAAATATGAGTAAAACTCAATGTGCTTTCTTGCCAAAAATGCAGTTAGCTATGAAGCAGGGCTTAGAACACTTAAAGAAGTGTTCTTATCAGCCTTCAAAGGCAAGCGTCCCATGCAATTATACAGGGCGACAGGCTCCTGCTGAGTCAACAAGCCCGTGCAGGAGCACAAACTCAGGTTATTCATTCAGAGCTGTGTTTACGTTAAATCAGGATAACTTGAGCCTTGGGAAAACCGTGGCAAGGAATGGATTTTTGGTTAAACTTCCTGTTTGGACAAGAGCCAATGCCCATTGTGTCATTTGTGGCAAACATAATCAAGCTGTGATGTTTAGAGTAGGCGTGTTCAAGAAAAGATGCAATACAAGTACCAAAGCAACAGCTCTTCACAGCGTTAAAAATAGCCAGAGAGGGGTCATGGTGCCCTTGTTTTGTTCATGTAAGATTAAAACTTTTCTTCAGTTCTGAGTAGCAAGTGACAGATTTTTGCTTAAGACTCTTTTTCATTAAAACTCAGGAGCTAAACAACGACCTACAATATAGCACCGGGGACTACGCTCAATATCTTGTAATAACCTATAATGGAAAAGAATCTAAAAAAGAAATTATATATGTATATTTGTGTATATATATATGTATATATATGTGTGTGTAATTGAATCACTGTGCTGTACACTTGAAACTAATACAACATTGTAAATTAACTATACTTCAATTTTAAAAATTGGTATATTTAAAAAACCTCAGGAGCTGTACTTGGGCAGATGAATGATTTCTACATCACATTAGTTATAAGGTAAATATGTAAAATCTAAAAAGAAAAGAGAGAAAAAGACCTTAGAGAAAAGAGGTGTTTCAGATATGCGAGAATTAATTGCAGATATCCATTTCAGAGATATATTTTTTCCTTTCCTAATTAATTGTGCTGCTTCTTTTATGGATGTAAATCATCACAATTACAGAGCATGTTAGGTAGACCCCCATTCTCCACCCCCCAGCCTTCTGTGGTACAGCCACAATTCAGAAAAAGACTTACTTCTGCTAAAGCAGATAAACTGTTTCCTTTACATTAATTTTCCAGTGTGATTTTACTGCCGTTTTGTAGTTAAGTGTATTTTTTGCACTTAGTAATTTAAACATTATAAATAATCCCTTAAAATAAATAGCTTTATTTTATTAAAAATAGAAAATTCAATCTCAGTTTATTATTAGAGTATGGACTTGTTAAGAAATCAGAATATACTGTTCTCTTTATTCCTTTTTAAATTTAAAAAGTGTTAACACACAGCTCCTGCAATTAGATAGGGACAAGCCCAGCTTCGTCTTCTTTTTACTCACCATATATATATTTCTGTGACCTTACACCACTCCAGTTCCTACAGAACTGGTCCCCTTCAGACTAAAAGTGCATTGTTCTTTGGCCACTTCACCTGCAGTCATTTTAAAAATATTTTTTAGTCACTGTCTTTCACCCACCCCATGGAGGTCAGATCTCTTAGCTGAAACACAGAGCTGAAGCATCACTACAGATAGTTCAGGTAATTATATTGAAAAATACAGATAGTTTAAGCAAATCTCATGAATTATTCTGAAAACCATCTTAATTCTCTGACTTATTTGGCCTTGGAGACTTGACCCAGGGGCTATCATTAAACTCTGTGGAAGAAGTGACTATTTTCTTTCAGGACAGGCATAAATAATTTAGTGGCAAAAACCCCACAAAAATTGTTTCTCTTCTGGCAGACATTACAATATGTCCCCAAAGTGTGAAAGTGTAAAGAGCCCAGATGATTATGTTTGGAATCGATCATAAATTTCAGTGCCAAGGAAAATAAATAAGTAAAAAGAACAGATCTAAGATAGAAACATGTTTACCAAGAATGGTCCAAAATTGTGAATAGTCAAACAAAATAGTAAAGAGACCAGCTATGAAATAAACAATGTTTTAATCACTAACATAACTCAATAATCAAAATCTTGCTTTTTGTTTTGTAAAGAAATTTATCAATATAATTAAATTTTTGAGTATTAAATGTGGATAGCAATAGGGGTTAAACAACCGTAATATTATATTTTTCTTATTTCCTAATTCAAGATGTTCTACCACATACATTATCTCAATGACTAATTCTGGCCTTTGACATTCTCCACACCATTCGTTTAAAACTTACCACAAAATGTCTTCTATGGTGCGTTATCTTTGTGTTTTGTCATTGGCTTGTAAATGTTTTGAGATTAGAAACTTATACTTAATTGTATGCCATTTAATATCTAATAGAACGCTTCACATCTCTCAGTGATGGGCAAAGCGTGACTTGTAGGTCAAATCGGGCCCACTGCTGTTTTTGTGAAGTTTTATTGGAACAAAACCACAGCCTTTGTTTGTAAAAACTGGCCAACTGGGCTTCCCTCGTGGTGCAGTGGTTGAGAGTCCGCCTGCCGATGCAGGGGACGCAGGTTTGTGCCCCGGTCCGGGAAGATCCCACGTGTCGCAAAGTGGCTGGGCCCGTGAGCCATGGCCACTGAGCCTGCGTGTCTGGAGCCTGTGCTCCGCAACGGGAGAGGCCACAACAGTGAGAGGCCCGTGTACCGCAAAACAACAACAACAACAAAAAAACTGGCCAACTTGCAGGTCAGAGTAGTAATGACTCCTGTTATGTAAAATCTGACATTGTGCAAGTGGAGAAGAGAAATCAAAATAACAGAATTTTATCATTTTCTGATTTCTCTCAGAAATACCAGTAAAGAAAACCTTGTTTAACTATTAAAAGGGATTTTGTGAGCATTTCAACCTTCTTAAAGACCCCAGTGATATTATTTGGGGATCATTTCTCCATGGTCAAAATAGCTGTTTTATCCATGTAAGACTAATGACCTGTGTTGTTAATAAAAATCTGTTGTAGAGTAATTAAGAGCAAAGGAAGTGTGAGAATGCTACTCAGCCAGCTGGAAGGCGTGCTGAGTACCACGATGTGAAGTTATGGGAAAGGATGTGGGTACATCTCAGGAAGTGACCCTGCTGTTTGGCTTGTGGGCTGGACATCAAATCTTTTTTTGTCAAGTAGTAGGATCTTGAGGTCAGGGGTACTATAAACTTAAAAAGAATGAGTATTACTGTGATCCTCTAAATCAACAGGAAAAAAATAGCCCTCATAATTAATGAGCTGTCTAAGTTATTTTTAACCAAGGAAAGATTAGAACAACCCAGAGTCATAAATCTATGGCATGGATACATCCAAATTTGATTTACTTTCCCAAGGAAGCTCAGGAAAAAAAAGAAAACAGAGTTAGGCATAACATTAAAAATATTCACCCAACAACTTTGCTCCTCTGTTTTCTTATTTATTTTTTAACTTTACATGTTGATATTAAAGGCATAAGAAAGACCTTAAGTCATACAAGCATACGAAGAGTCATACGTGGTAGTAAGCAAGGGTAAAGTGGGGTTTGTTTACGTTTTTCTCCTGTTCTTTAGGATTTTTCCTGTATTTCAGTGAGATTCTTGAAATATTTCCAGCAGTGATATTAACATGAAAGTGTGGCTAAAAGAATAGAGTGGTAAGTTTAGTGAACTTCTGCTGTCCAGTGACATGAAGAAGTACAGTCTGAATTTTTTTTCTAATCTCTGACAGAAACAGGCACACTTCATGACCTCCCAGGCTTGAAATAGCATGAGCCTAAATTTAGTCCCTGTGTCAGACAGCAGATCGAACTAAACACACAGAGGAAATAACGGAGAGTCCACAAGCATTGCCCAGGGGTGGAGAGGGTGCTTAGCTTAAGAGAGAGAAGGGACACAGAAAATGGTTTGGGGGTATTTTTTCTCTGTCCCAGGAGGAGTGATGTGCCTGGTTTTCCTGTTTTTATGAAGATACCAGTAAACAATAATATTTGAGACATCTATTTTGCAGGAGTCTTGATTTTTTTTCAGACAGCATTGCACAGAGTTAATGCATTTTGTTAACTTCGATTGTGCAGAAATGTTCTCTATACTCTAGTTTCCCACACTTGAATGGGGAAACTCTAGTTTCCCACACTGGTTATTTATGTTATATTTTTCCACCCTTAAAACTTCAGAGCTAAAATAAAAACATTTAGGCTCTAGGGGTAAACTGAGGAATATTAATCCATTTATGCTTAGAAACAATTTGCCTTGTTTGCTCTTGTGAAAACCAGAGAGAATTCCTATGTTTTGTGCGAAGGTAGAGCTGTTTGTTTCTAGCACCTGATCCACTGTGATCATTGTATCTTTTCTTCATGCCTTGAACTTCTAAATATCTTGTCTCTCTATATAAACTCATGGAATGTTACTCAAATAGTTCACTTGAGATCAAATCTCTTCTCTCTTGCTCAGAGTGAATCCCCAGTGTGTGCGATCAGCGCCACCCAGAATATTCCAGTCATTCCTCAAACACTCTCAGCTCAGAGGCTGCAGCCTCACCGCCAGAACTGCAGGACACACAGCAGTATTGTGCATGAAAGCCCAAATACCTTATGTCTAAATCCTTAAATATTGTAAACCAAGCTAGTAAACTGCTAAGTTAAATATATTTTATAGTCCTAGTTTGAAAAATAAACTTTCATTAAAAAAACACATACCGGGCTTCCCTGGTGGCGCAGTGGTTGAGAGTCCTCCTGCCGATGCAGAGGGCGCGGGTTCGTGCCCCGGTCCGGGAAGATCCCACATGCCGAGGAGCGGCTGAGCCCGTGAGCCATGGCCGCTGAGCCTGCGCATCCGGAGCCTGTGCTCCGCAACGGGAGAGGCCACAACAGTGAGAGGCCCGCGTAAAAACAAAAACAAAAAAAAAACATACCTTTAAATATGTAAACTATGGTTGCTCATTAAAGAAGACAAAATTTGTATTATTGCATTTATGTGGGTGTACCATTGATAACTCAGCAATATTTTGGTTAGAAATAAAAGTAATGTGCATAATTCATAAGATGTTTATTTTAGAAGTTCTTTTAATTTCCCTCACTTATACAAAATCATGGTTGATTTTGTTGGAGTCAAGGTTTTTCTATTATTTGCATTTTATTGTAACTGACATGAGTAATTAGGATTAAAACATAATCAAGCCATAATTTATTAGAGATAAGTTACACAAAATTTAAAAATAAAACTGTAGTTATTTTCATTTTTAAAGGTTATTGTTCTTCTAAAATATTAAAAGTTGCCTAGCAAAATTCAGTGAAAAATACAAATTCTAAGTAAAAATATTAAAAATTTAAATCTAAATTATTTAAATAATTTTGAAAATGTAATTAAATCTTTTAAAATACAAAATAAAATGATCATTCATCATAGTAAAGATTGGTTCAGGAAAGAATCTTTAACATGCTAAATCTAGAAGAAATTTTGATAAGGATCTAGATAGTTTCATAATTTTAAATTGTTCTCTCAGAGATTGCTTAATTTTTGCATGAGAAAAAACAGTGAGTTTCCTATGGAGAAGTTGGGACCCTCTAGACCAAGTGATCAAGCTGAACATCACCAGTGAGAATCAGATGGACAGTGTGTGCCACCCAGGTGGTGTTCTCAGCAAGACTCAGCATCCTTTCTGCATTGTCCACCTGGGGATGCAGAACCTGAGTCTCATCCTGGGGCAACAACAGGGGCTGTATTCTTCAGAAATGCTCATGTTACTACATCATTAAATTAAAGAGAAAAAGGGCTATAGGAATGTACTAGATTTACAAAGATGAAAGACACATGGCGATTAAAGGCACCTGATCCTACACTAGATACTGCACACATTTCCTCTATTTGTGGCTTCTTACTCTCTCCGTTCCTCCTGTTATTTCCATCCTGCATATGTCGGTCCACATAATGTTCTACATTTCTCTGAGGCTCTGTTCATTTTTCTCTGTTCTTTTTTTCCCTCTGTTCTTCAGTTTGCATGATCTCTCTCTGTACATCTTCAAATTCACTGATTATTTCCCTTTGCCTGTTAAAATCTAATGTTGAATCTTTCTAATGATTTTTAAAATTTTAGTTACTATCCTTTTCAATTCCAAAATTTACATTTGGTACTTTCTCATAATTTTGATCACTTTATCCATATCCTCTATTTAACGAGACATTGTCATCATACCTTCTTTTACTTTTTCAAAAAAATTGAAGTGTAATTGACATCCAGTTCCTTTTATATTTAAATGCGATTTCCTTTAGTTCTTTGAATGTATATATAAAGGCTGTTTCAAAGTCTTTGCCTAGTAAATCTCACAGTTTCTCTTGCCTTTTTTCCTGTGTATGGGTCATACTTTTCTGTTTCTTTACATGTCTCTTTGTTTTTTGAGAAATTGACATTTTTGAGATTATATTGTTGCAGCTCTAGGGACTGGGTCTCCCCCCCCCCCACACACACCAATCCCCACTCACAGGGTTTCTTGCTGTTTATTTACTTGTTTGGTGACCTGGCTGGAGAATCTTACTGAATTATTGTCCCCTGCAGTGTGAAGCCTCTGCTGTCTCTCCTCAAAGGGCCATCTGTAGGCGCTGCACCGTCAGCCTTCAATGTCAATGATGTCAATGGTTTTAGCAGGGCTCTTCTGATTTTTCCCTTCCCTCATCTCTCTGTTATACTTTCTCCCTTTTTGGTTTCACGCCCAGCTGCTAGGCTTCACTACCTGGTGGCTGACTGTCCTACTGCTTTCAACAATGCCTCGAGGCAAAAATTGCTCCAGTCTGATCCAATTATGTTTGCGTCCTTTGCAGGAGCCGTTTTGGGGGCCAGTCTTAGAGGTTTGCTCTGACCGTGGGTGAGCTATTCCTAGGTCTCTCTGGCAAACTAGCTGGGCTACAGTTTAGCCGTCGCTCTCACATAGTTACCAGCTTACTCTTAATAGCTGACCACTAAAATATCCATTGTTTGGGGGACCGCCCCTAAGCTTGAACTTCCCCAGCAATGTTCCAATGGAGCTCAGTATTTAGGGGAAAGCATTGAAGACTTGAAGGCTCTTAGGGTGTGTCTCTCCCACTGGGCAGAATCTCTGAGCTGGAGGTACTACCCCCAGGCTGACACCATGGTTTGTGAGTGGGGTCCCAGTGGGCTTCCAGGCCTCAGATTATCTTTCCCAGTGTGGAAGCTCCACCCCGTGAGTAAGCTGTGGTAAGGGCGATCGAAGCCCCAGGATTCTTGGCCTCCCATACCTGTGGTGATCCGCTGGTTTGTGAGTCAAGGCTGCGTGGAGGGAAGGAGCTCCTGCCCTCTGGCCTCACTCACTTGGAATTGAGCTGTGGCCACAAGTAGCTGAGGGGAGTGAGAAATGCTGACCCAGAGAGAGCCCAGGGCCCCTGACTGGGAGCTGGACAGAGAGGCATGCCACTGCTTGGCCACGTTCTCTCCAGGCGGGGTTCCCATTAGTCTGGGCTTTGTGGGGGCTGGGTGTGGGAGGTGAATTGTGGCTCAAGTCCCCTGGGTGTTCCTACCAAGATTCAGTAGATTTTCCTGAATAAAAGTTGCTTCATTTGTTGTATGCCCTTAGGAGAATCTCCGGAAACCTTAACTGAGGACTTCTCTTTTTTATTTTTATTTTTTTTAATGAATTTGTCTTGTTAATAAACAATAAACAACTTGTGATTGTTTCTTATAGCAGCTGGTCCACAGAACTCATGCCATGATCCCAGAAGTGGAATTATACTGGATCTCTTTATCAACTATTTACCAACCGACTTTGTAGTTATTTAGTTTTCCAATGTATTCATGCAGTCATTCAGCAGATACATCAGGGCAGTCTTTGAATCTCAGTCTGTGAATGAGGGATCAAATGTGGCAGAAAAAATACTAACATCTGAATCTATCTAAGTTTATGATATTTCCATAAAATAACAAATACATGATCTTTATGAAATTATTTATTGTCTTATTAATATGTTCCCACTGGAATTTCTATCACAATAAAGAAAAAATAAATTCATAGGGAGTATAGCATAGAGGTTAAGAGCAGAAGCATTGGAAAAAGTCTTTGTTTTTGAATCCCAAGCCTGACATCTAATGGCAGGTTGATTGACCTCTCTGGGTCTCTGTTACCCTACGGATGAAACAGGACAATAACAGTATCTGCCTTATAGGGCTTTGGTGAGTTAATGTATACAAAACAGAGTAGGCACTGGAACAGAGTACTTGCTATATAAATACTTGCTATTATTTAATAATAATAAAACTTGCATTGACTGCATGATGGAATTCAATCTGAAGGTATAAAATTACTCCATAATATGCATTTCTGTCCATTACCAATTAATTGCACTAAACTAACTGTGGCTGTCCTTAACAAGGAAATTAGACAGATGTAATTTTTACAGACTAGTAGCTCTTTGTAAGGAGAAGCTAATTTGAGACATTGCTCCTCTTTGTCTTAAATATATCCATATTTTTTAAAACCTATAATTAACTTGTAACCGTTAGTGAACTCAAATACCTTCTATGGTCCATGAAAAGGCATTAAATTAACTTAGAAATTTTCCAAACTTAAAATATTATATCAACTTTAAGAAATTCAGTTATATTTTCCAAAATGCATTTGGCATCTAGAATATTTTTCTTCACGTACTGTATTTTATTGAATGACTTTTCATTCAAGAAGCAATTTAATTAAAAAAAAATTCAAGCCATGCCTATTCTTATTATATGGATATGTGTAGTTATTAATCATCACAAAGAAGATTGATTATGTATCTAAATAAGAGGAATCCCATCCTAACATATTCCTTGAGAAGAAAAACAAACTTGAGATCAAACTACTATTGGAAGAATTTTAGAAACGGAATCTGAAAACTCCTATTTTTGGCTTATGCAACAAGCTGGGAATCCAGAGTAGGTAAGATCTATAAGTGTGCTTTTCTTCCTCTGCTCACATATGACAAAAATCTAGAGGAGCAGTGACATTAGATAAAGCAAAGAAAGGTAGTTGTGTTGAATGCATCTGCTTCTAGACAGATTTGAAAGCTTTGACAACTGGATATAAGGTTAGCCACTTTTTGCAGTATTTAGTTTCACTTAGTTGAAAATACTTTCTTCCCATTGTGAGTTTTCTTGGACCCACCTTTATAATTAGGGATACCACTTCCCCACTGCCCCTTACTTTATAGAACTTTACATCTTAAAATGCCCAATTTTGAGACAGTTTATGAACAATTAACTAATATATTTTTCTGTTTTATAAAGAATTTAAAGATGTCATAAAGGAGCAGAAGGATAAATGGATTTTGGGAAAATAAGTATGTTGTATACAGTCTTTACTATGTACTAACCGTTTTGGGTTGATTGCAAATGCTCTTTCATTAGAAGCTAACAAAGAAAGAAAAAATGAGATTATAGTAGAAGAAAAATTACTTCAGAAAGAAGGTCTTGAGTTGAACGAACTCTTCTGAAAACCAAACAAGTATAAGCTGAATTCAACACTCTGCTTTTAACCAACTTAGTACAAATGAAAACAGGTTTAAGTGGTAGCACTGGCCATATATTGGGAATTTCAGTGCTAAGGGTAAGCTTAGAGAGAAAAAGGACCAAAATTTACCCTTAAAATATTTCAGTGGAAGCATCTTAGGTTACTTTTTAAAAAATTGAAGTATATTTGACTTACAATATTATGAGAGTTTCAGTTGTACAACATAGTGATTTGGTATTTTATACATTACAAAATGATCACCGTGATAATCTAATTACCATTTGTCACCATACAAAATTATTACAATATTTTCTACATTCCCTCGGCTGTATATCACATCACTATGACTTACTTATTTTACAACTGGACGTTTGTACCTCTTAATCCCCTTCACCTACTTCACCCATTTACCCACCATGCCCGCTCTGGCAACCACCAGATTGATTTCTGTATCTATGAACGTGTTTTTGTTTGTTTGTTTGTATTGTGTTTTAGTTCCACATATAAATGAAATAAAATGGTATTTGTCTTTCTCTGTCTGACTTATTTCACTTAGCATAGTGCCATCTAGGTCCATCCATGTTGTTGCAAACGGCAATACTTCATTCTTTTTTATGGCTGAGTAATATTACATAATACTCCACATCTTTTTTCATTCATCTATCAGTGGGAACTTAGTTGCTTACATGTCTTGGCTATTGTAAATGATGCTTCAATGAACATTGGGGTACATGTAAATATATTTTTGAATTAGTGTTTTTGATTTCTTTGGATAAATAACCAGAAGTGCAATTGCTGGATCATATGGTAGGTCTATATTTAATTTCCTGAGGAAACTCCATACTGTTCTCCATAGTGATTTTACCAATTCACATTTCCATCAACAGTGCCTGAGGGTTCCCTTTTCTCCACATGCTCACCAACACTTGTTATTTGTAGACTTTTTGATGGTAGCCATTATGACAGGCAGGAAGTGATATATCATGGTAGTTTTGATTTACATTTCTCAGATGATTAGTGATATAGAGCACCTTTTTATGTACCTGTTGGTCATCTTTATGTCTCTTTGGAAAAATATCTCATTTTTTAATTAGATTGTTTGTTTTTTGGATATTGAACTGTATGAGTTCTTTATATATTTTGGATATTAATTTCTTATCAAACATATCATTTGCAATTCAATAGATTCTTTTTCATTTTGCTGATGGTTTTCTTTACTGGTGCAAAAGATTTTTAATTTGATGCAACCCATTTGTTTATTTTTGCTTTTTTTGCCCTTGATTGAGGAGACAGATCTCCCCCAAATATTGCTAAGACTGATATCAAAGAGCTTACTGCTTATGTTTTCTTCTAGGAATTATATGGTTTTTGGTCTTACGTTTAAGTCTTTAATCTATTTTGAGTTTATTTTTGTATATGGCATAAGAAATTGGTTTAGTTTCATTCTTTGCATTTAGCTGTCCAGTTTTCCCTACACAATTTACTGAAGAGACTTCTTCCCATTGTATATTCTTGACTCCTTTGTTGTAGATCCGTTGACCATATAAGTGTGGGTTTATATCTGGGCTCTGCATTCTATTTCATCAATCTATGTGTCTGTTACTGTGCCAGTACCATGCTGTTTTGGTTACTATAGTTTTGTAGCTATACTTTGAAATTAGGGAGTGTGATGACTCTTGACTTTGTTCTTCTTTATCAGGATTGCTTTGCCTATTTGTGGTCTTTTGTGGTTCCATACACGTTTTAGAATTATTTGTTCCAGTTTTGTGAAAAATACCATTGGTATTTTGATAGGGATTGCACTGAATTTGTAGATTGCTTTGGGTAGTATAGACATTTTAACAGTATTAAGTCTTCCAATCCATGAGCATGGCATACTTTTCCATCTACTTGTGTCATCTTCAGTTTCCTTTCTCAGTGTTTTACAGTGTTTAGAGTACAGTTCTTGCAACTCCTTGATTACATTTTTTCCTAGGTATTTTATACACCAACTCACTCTGGTGGAGGTGGGGTTCCAATCGATACCATATCTCCATCTTTCCTACCCATTTCTGTGTGGTCCTTCTATTGTTCACTGTGCCAAAGCTGTTCAATCAACCCTCAGTTCTTCTTCTGAAGGAATCACTCTCTATGTAAGCAATAGCTTCAGTGTGTCAGTGGGAGGAGGTGAGCTCAGGGTCTTCCTATGTCACCACCTTGGACCAGAAGACCATAGGTTACTTGTTTTTAATATGTTCTTCTTTATTTTACTTGGTACTTCTTTTTCTATTAGTGTTTAAAATCAAAATAATTTCTTGTATTGATTATTAAGTAATCATTTGGTTTAATGATTTAAATATGAACATTATTTTTAAAAAATCCCCAGTGCTCTTGATTTCTGTTTCTAAAGCTGCTCATGTCTAAATACTATGCCACTCTGTTATTCCTCAAAAAAGACATATGAGGTGGATGCCTTTTTCCAGAGGCTTGATCTGGAAGATGAAGAACTAACTTCTAACTTCTCTCAAAAAAAAACAAAAAACAAAACAAAACTGTAAATGGGAGATGAAAACTGCCCCCAACACAGTAGAAAGCAGACTTGCAAAATATGTTGAGAATTTTCCACTTCCATGTGTGGATAAATAAGGTGAGTGATTAATATCATCCAAATTTTGTTTGTTAGGACAGAAAAGTTTTGCCTAAGAATCTCTCGGTGTCATTGAGTTGGTGAAAAATAGTCATCTGCCAGTGCCTTGTATTCACATTTGTTTGGGGTGCTGCTGGAATGTTATCCTGATTTTATACCTGAGAAGAAGTAAAAAGAAATATTTACTATGCATTGGGGTGATATTTCTATTTCTGTTTTTGTGTTCTGTTATAAACTTATTTTAATAATAAGCAGTTGATTTCCCCAACAACAGCGTTTAATGTGAAAATAATGTTAAAATTAGAAATCCTACCTTTCTATAGCTTTTTGTCTCTTTGTCTCTTAGCTTTGTCAATAGTGGTAACAACTGTCTTTAAAAACATACACAGCAAAGATGTGTGGGTTTATTTCTGGGCTCTCTATTCTGTTCCATTGATCTGTGTGTCTGTTTTTGTGCCAGTACCATACTGTTTTGATTACTGTAGCTTTGTAGTAGAGTCTGAAGTCTGGGCGAGTAATACCTTTAGCTCTGTTCTTCTTTCTCAGGATTGCTTTGGCAATTCGGGGTCTCTTGTGCTTCCATATGAATTTTAGGATTATTTGCTGTAGTGAATAGTGTAGTGTAGTGTTTGTCTGTGAAAAATGCTTGGGTATTTTCATAAGGAGTGCATTAATCTGTAGATTGCTTTAGGAAGTATTGCCATTTTAACATATTAATTCTTCTAATCCAAGAGCATGGGATATCTTTCCATTTCTTCTTATCATCTTCAGTTTCCTTCATCCATATTTTATAGCTTTCAGAGTATAGGTCTTTCACCTCTTTGGTTAAGTATATTCTTAGGTACTTCATTCTTTTTGATGAAATTTTAAACAGGATTTTTTTTCTCTTTCTGATAGTTCATTACTAGTGCATAGAAAAGCAACAGATTTCTGTATATTAATCTTGTATTCTGAAACTTTGCTGAATTAATTTATTACTTTTAATAGTTTTGGGGTGAAGACTAGAGTTTTCTATATAAAGTGTCATGTCAACAGCAAAATCCTTTTTGGTTACATGCAACTGTTGTTAAATTTTATGTTTTCAATTTTAAAGGCATTATTTTTACAAAATATACTTAGAATGGTGGTTGCAAAAGGCTGGGAGAGGGAAATGGGGAGGTATTAGTCAAATAATACAAAGTTTCAGTTATACAAGATGAATAAGTCCTAGAGATCTACTGTATAGCATACAGTCTACAGTTAATAATACTGCACATATACTGAAAATTTTGTTAAGAGGGTAGATCTTGTGTTGTTATTACAAAAATAAGTTAATAAGAATAATAATTATAAATAAGAGAGCAGGAGGAAACTTTTAGAGGTGATAGACAGGTTTATTGTATAGATTGCAGTGATGGTTTCATGGGTATACACTTATCTTCAAACACATTGAGTTCTATACTTTAACTATGTACAGCATCCTGTAGGTGACAGATAGATAAATAAACATATGCATACACAAATAAAAGGAAATTAAGCCCAAGAGGCACCCAGAGCTGATCAGAATGGAGCCTCACTTCTGTCCAGCTGTTAATTTCGGTCGTGTCCATACCTTTCCTGTTTGAAAGAGTTTTTTAAAAGATTTATTTAGTTATACTATACAATTGGCCCATTTAATACGTACAATTCAAAGGCTTTGAGGATATTCAAATACATAATTTAGGTGGTATTTTGCATACATTAATTAAATATGGAGAAGTATAAAGCATATACTCAAACTTTGTCTCTAGTTATTGGCAGCATCAGCTGTTACATGGAAGGTGCAATTTTGTTTGTGAATTTTGTGGATACAGTACCTGCTAATGACATATAAAGCAGCATGTCTAGCCTTGCCCCCAAAATGCATTGTTACTTTTATGAAGAGAATAGAAGGAAAATTGTGTATTTAAGTTTAAACAAACAAGCCGATACGCAGTTCTTATATATGTAGCCAACTAAATTAAATAACCCTTCAATGAAGCGTTTTAATGTTCTTTCACTGTTTTTAGAGGTTTTCCTCATAACATAAAAGTGGGCATCGGAGGAGTCAGAAGAAAATAGCTTGTACTGAGACTAATTTATCCCCGTGTAATAGATAAAGCCTAAAAGTTTATACTGTTAGGTTCTTAGTACAGAAAGGTCATTACATTCTGAGAAAATGAACAACAGACAAGAAAATATAAAGTGAGGAAAGTGACCAGTCATTTAAAGGGTGTAGTAAATGGGTTTCAAAGTTACCTCGAATGCATGCAAAGGAAATTGAAGCCATTGGATTAAATTATATAATAAACAGGTAAAAAGTATGACCCACTTTTTACAATGCAGTGTCCAAAGGATATATTTTTACCTTGGAAGTTCTGGGGCTAATAGTTAAATGAAAAAAATGTATGCAGTTGGGAATGTGAAGGATAGGAATTGAAAAGAAGAAAATATCAGAAGAGAGCTAATCTAGGAAGATTTAGTAAAATTAACAAAATAAAAATCACATAGTAACTATTGAGTTTATATACTTTGAAGACTTCATTCTTAAATGAATGAATAATGATAACATTCAAAGTCCTAGTAATTTTTTAAAGCTTGAAAATTATTACAGACACAAGAATGTTTAGCATTCAAAATGAAGTTTTCATGTATAATTAAGAGATGAGTTTCAGGCTTTTTCCCTTTTCTTAAAAGCTAAATCAATTTTTAAAGATATAGTAATGAGATATTTAAAATGTTTCAATGTTTCAATAGTAATACAAAAGTAATAAAATAGATAACTTGGATTGACAGTAAAATGCAAAATTCTTACACCAAAAGAACAATTACTTCTTATAGTATTTAAGTTTTCTACTTAAACATAATTTTATGCTTTGAAACTATTTAGTCTATAGATAGATAAAGATAAAAATAGATAGATATTGGAATATGTTAAATAATTGTCTTTTCTCAAAATATGTTTGCAATGATTTTTGCACAGAAATTTACAAGATTTCTAGCATTCTCCTGCCCTTGGTGGAGACATCACAGCATATACAACCGGACTTTCTCATTCAAAATATCTAATCAATGTGCATACTTGCTCCTGGCTATGGAAAAACAATGCATATATAACTGCAGAAAATTTTAAAATATCATACACATTAAAAATAATTTAAATACTTTTCTAATTTTAAATAATGGCATGTTTTCTTCTAGTCTGCTCTTTGTGCATATTTCATCTAACAGATGTGACTTACCACAGTAAATTTTCACATAACCAATATTTATAAAAGAAACGAGATACAACATTAAACTTCTATTCCAACAATTCTGTTCTACAAGCAAGGCCTCTACTTTTGGGACTTTACTCCTTTCTCCATCTTATACATGTACACACTTCAGCAACTTATACACCTTAATACAACCTATTTGTATAAGAGCCAATACCTTGGCCACCAAAGACCACCTTATACATTCCAGATGGGTGAGGGGCAACCCTCACCCATCTGGAATATATACAATTAAATGATATTAATAATACATAGGCCAAGATACCATTAGAAAGTCAGAATCAAGCATTTTCTTTGAAGAAAATATTAAATTAATTCAGCTGTTTAGCTGAAATATAAACCGTGGGTGGGAAACTCTTCACAAGAACATTTTTGTTACATCCCAGTTACATTCGTGAGTTGTTTCAAGAATGGGAAGGAGCTCAGGAGTTCAGAATTATCGACCAGGAGATGTTTGCAATTATTCAGGAGAGTTTCAGGACTAAGTTCTTTCTATTGAGTTTGGGAAACATGTGAGGAGAAATATTGCAAAGGTAGAATTGATAACCCTTGTTCAGCACTTTTGTGTGAGTAATGGGTCTTAGATGATAGATTGAGTCCTGTTTTAAACCATGTCAAATGCCTCTGGAGAGTGACTGGTGCACTAACTGGTCATTGAATTTGGTGATTCTAAATCATTAGTGTCTGATGTAGAAGAAGATGCAGTATAGTGAGGGATGAAGAGGAAAATATTGAGAAGAGGGACTTCCGTGGTGGCACAATGGTTAAGAATCTGCCTGCCAATGTAGGGGACAAGGGTTCGAGCCTTGGTCCGGGAAGATCCCACATGCCGTGGAGCAACTAAGCCCGTGTGCCACAACTACCGAGCCCACAGGCTGCAATTACTGAAGCCCACGTGCCTAGAGCCCGTGCTCTGCAACAAGAGAAGCCACCGCAATGAGAAGCCCGCACACTGCAACACAGAGTAGCCCCCGCTCGCCACAACTAGAGAAAGTCCGTGCACAGCAATGAAGATCCAACACAGACAAAAATAAAATAAATAATTTTTTAAAAAAATTGAGAAGAAACTAGATAAAATGAGTGAGAATATTCTTTACAAATAATTGAATATGAAAAGATGAAGATAGGTCATATTTGAAGGAAGTAAAGATGGAAGGAAGATTTCTTGGAAGTATGGGGTACTTGATTCCTGATTTTCCACATTTCTTACTCTACGTATTGGTCACACATTCCTAATGGTATCCAAAGGTAATATTGTTATAAGATAATGACTGTACTTTCAAAACATGTGAAAAGAACCAATGTTTACTTTCTATTTCATTTTTATCCTTCAAATATCTTTATATTTTACCACTTTAGTAGACTTTCAGTAAGGAGGGAAAACCCTACCTTGTTACCCAGAGGTATGTGACCACCCAGGCCTGACATTTTATTATAGGGGATGAGGGGCAACTACAATAAGAATCAAATATGCATGGCTATGCTGTCTATCACGTTACTCAATTAAAATATCCTGACACATGATCTTTTAATATCAAGAGGAAATGCTTATAAAAATGAAGAAGACTCATTTATCCTCACTTGTTTTGGGCAATGTTCAGATAGGTTAATTCTTAAGTGGAAAGCCTTAAAAGAGTAATCCAGCATATGGATTTCTGGACGAATTTGGGGAAGAGATAAATCATTCTACACCTTATTTCTGAATATACTGTAAACCAGCAGTCTATTTTTCATTAAAAAAGTTTTAAAGTTCAATTTTTCTTTAAACATGTAGGCTCTTGATAAAGTGTTATGTACATAGAGACAGAATTCATTTGAGATATAAGTCTAGAATGATTTTCAAATTGTAAAAGTAAGTATTTGTCAATATAATTGATGAAAATTTAAAAACGGGCTTACTGGCCCTAACAAACTCTAATATTTCATGTAAAGCATTACCAACATTTTCCTTTTTTTCCTTTTTTTTTCTAGCCTTCACTTATTTTATATGATTATAAAGGGAAAAAAATGCAAAAAGCAGGAATTCCACATTTTTCTGTTGTTAAAAGGTATGTTCTCTCTTACCCTAGAGGCAATATTCATATTTTAGCTATCTCATACTTGAGTTATATCTTAACATAGCAAAAAAAGTAGGACACCCTGAAAGAAGCAGAGGTTTACATAGTTTTTGCCAGATATTCTATTTTCTTTAAATTTAAAGTGAAGGTTTTTATTTATGATATGCACTCTCTTTCTGCTGTTTTTAATATGGAGTCAGAAACCTGTTCACATAATGAAATAAGTATTTGGTATATAGGATGTAAGAAGAAGTAATCTAATTTTCTTTTTAAATTCATTCAATTTTATATTTCTTAGGTATAGACACGTAGGTTAAAATTAAGAACCTCCTAGGAAACAAAAGAGAACCTAAAAATTGTCACTGAAAGTAAAAAGATTCCGATGATGAAAGCTTTCTTTGCCAAAACAGTTGATTCGATTATTTCCAATGAGGATATGATTAATAAAAATGGGCAAAAGGACCAGTTTTCACCACAAATGTATCACTACACCCTTATGTTTTTGTTACCTAAAACAGCAAAGTGCTGATTCACTTTTGCGTGGTGTACATGTGACCATTTCCTTAAAACATTTTCTGAAATGCTTGTAAAATGTAATTTTGTCCAGCCTGGTGTTTGGTTTGGATTTGTATTTTTCTTGACATGATTTACCATGGACTCACTTCTCCTGACCCTCATCCTGTTTATATTTGCTCTAATTTCTAACTTGAATCCACATAGAATAGAAAGGCACAAGCAATGTAACTGCTAGAGTCTATCCCTCAGAAACAGCTGTCCTAAGATTCAAAGGTACCCAAATAATATTTCACCAAACATGCTCAGGGATAATTTTGGTCAGATGTAAAAATAACAAAGGAAATGGGTTTTACAGAAATAAAAATGATCTCAGATAAAAAATTGCACATTATAGTTTCAAATACAAAGGATGGGTCCATTTGAGATCGGGTGGTTTCCACTCCAACCATAATTGTGCTAACAATGTTTTAAATATCAAAGATTACAGTTAAATATCTATCTATCTATATCTACCTATCTATCTTTTCAACATTGAAATTTCAATGGAGATAGCATTTCAAAAATCAAAGAATCAGAAAAGCCAGTAATGTGTAGAAAAATCCAGAAAACAGAGAATGTTATGCATCTTTCCCAAAATATCAAGTGCTTCCCATCCCATTTATCAAGTACAGCCTGAACATTTGACAACCAGCATTAAATTCTGATCCTGTTACCTAAGCAGTAATAAAAGGACCCATCTCCCTCCATATATTCCCCTTGAAGTTAACATGACATTCTTCTGAATGTGGCTATAGTGGTAGAATCTTCAGAATTACATAATTCGAATGCACATATTATTTTTTAGAACAGAGGAAGTGTCTTTATAATAGACCATAAGTAAAGGAAACTGCAGACATGAGGAATTGAGCACGCCCTGGACCAAAGTCCAATCGCATCCACAAAATCCCAATTTCCCAGGATGTTTTTGTGGAACACAACAAAAATATTCTATAGACTATATAGAAAAATAAATACCCTAAGTTACTTTTTGAAAAAAGATCAAAGAGAGGGCACTTACTGTAATACAGAACACGACTCGCTAATACTCTTAAAAACAAAGAAACAAAAACACTATGTATCTTCTGATGTAGGTCAAACACGTAGATGAATATAACAGAATAGAGGGGTCAGGAACAGATCAGGATACAAATGGAAACTTTCCAAATAATAAAACCCAAAATATTTGGGAAAAAAAGAGAAAACTTTAATAAATGCTTAGAAACTTATGTCACTACATGGAGAAAAATTAATTTTCTTCCTATCTTTCTTCCTATGCAAAAGTGATCTCCATGTGGTTAAAAGATATGTGATACATACAGAACTCTAAGTCTAAGGAAATTTAATGAAAATGCATGTAGGAAAATATCTTTGTTAGGTTGGGACAAAAAAACATTTTATCAAAATAAAAATATCATAAGAAATATTGACCTAACTGCTAAAAAGAACACCATAGCTAAAGTTTATACTTGGGCAATGACAAGTCCAAAGGACAAGGATCCACACCTCCAGATGGAAACCAACTTCAGAGAGACCTCCCAAGTCTCTCGATAGTAAATAAAGGTCAAATTCTACTCATTGCAACTTGATTGAGGTATTATTGATACATAAAGAAATTCATGTTTTTATGTGTACAATTTGATAGTTTGGGGCATAAGCAAATATCATGATACCATTGCTGTAATCAAAATGATGTGTGTGTATAACACCTCCCAAAGTTTCTTAGTATCTCTTTGTCTTGTGTGTGTGTGTGTGTGTGTGTGTGTGTGTGTGTATTTACAGCACTTAACATGTGATCTACTTTCTCAACAAATTTTAGGTGCACAGTACTGTATTAACTGTGTAGTACAGCAGATCACTGGGAATGATTTATCTACCATAACTGAAACTTTATACCCATCAAACAGAAACTCTCCATTCTTCTACCCTCCAGCCCCTGGCAGCCACTACTGTATTCTCTGCTTCTATGACTCTGACAATTTTAGATTTGTCATGTAAGTAAAATCCTGCAGTATTTGTGCTTCTGGACTGGCTCATTTCACGTAGCATAATGAACTCCAGGTGCATCCACGTTGTCTTACGTGGCAGAGTTTCTTTCTTTTTTAAGGCTGAATCCAGTCATTCCTCCCTCTGTTTCACTCAATACTTTTAGGTCTTACTCTCTACCACCAGTTGAATCATCATCCTTGACAACTTCATCTACACTTGATCAATTTACCCCGAAGTCAAGATGCTCCCTGTTTCCCAACCTGATTTTATCCAGGGACCTTAACAGTCACAATTCTATTGTGAGCTATTCTATTCCAAATGTCCTGCCACCACCCAGAACTGTTAGCCTTCCAAAAGATTCACTTCAAAGTTACTATATTCTGACCTTCTATTCCCACCTGTCAGTTACATCTGCAATATCTAAGGTTTGACCTCTTAGGGACCTTCCAGCTGTGCTCTTTCTGGTTTTTATCTTTCTCTCTCCTGCATTTACATTCACTTCTCTATCTTTAGGCTCTGATATCATTGTACAGTATTTTTTCTCTTGATGCTATTCTCAAATCCATTTTTCCTTTAACTTACCATTGAATGGCCTAGGGCCATTCCAGTTCTGGATGAGTCAAATTATCTGATGTATCTGTAATCATATTTTTTAGTGCTAACTTCATGGTCTCCAACTCACTTTCAACAGCAAGGTCCACTAATACTCTTATTAAACCCACTCACTTCTCCATACAGTTCCTGACAGCAACAGGTGTGAATTTCCCCTACTTTCCTCAAAACTTTTAAACCTTGTTGTATATAAGTGCATTTATTCTTTCTTTCCCCAAGGCTACCATGGGATGTGAACCCTTCTTTTTTTCTAAGGCTAAATCTCTTAACTGCATTCTGGAGCTCATCCTTTCATGCCTACTCAGAAATATCATTAGTTTTTGCTTCTCACATTTAACTTGAGACTTCTCCGACCCTACATATATCTTCAGAGAAAGTTGAGTCCTACTAATAACTCTAAAAATGCATCTTTTTACTGAGTTCCCTGATATAGTAAATAAATTATTTTTAAATTTCAAAACATGTCATTGATTGATCCATGCAGAACATGTTAATTCTAAAAACAGATGGTCTTTAAAGAAACTTCACCTATCAATTTAAAATATAGACCCATTTTTTCTTTCTAATGTCTTCAGGAGTGTCTCACTCTCATTTCATGTCTCAGAAAAAATACATGTATATTAAAACTGAAAAGTCTAAAGAGAATTCCAAACAAAACTGTTTTCATGAAGATTGAAACTAATACTATAATACCTTAAAGAATCTATTTTTCTCTCGGAACATTTTTCCAAGGCCAAAGGCCTATTCTAGGAAAAATCGCTTTTTGAAGTAGCCTTTAAATGATATTGTAAGCAGCCCATGATAAAGTGACTAGAACAAACACATTTGAAAATAAATAGAAGACGAAACTCTGTGAGACATCTGTTTGGACAGTTTGCCACCTAAAATTGGTCATATTGTCACTTTTTATGAGTCACATGCCTAATATACTCTTTGTAACAATTTGCTTCTTTTGTACCACTTGCTTTATTGTGGAGAAATGCCTATTTCTTTGGAAAGTGCAGATAGTTTTAGTTCTATTTTGTTAGACAAAAATGAGCAATGCTATGGAAATCAATCGTTAGCCGTGTGATTCGGCGCCGATGTCACATGAAAATAGCCCTCTGGCTGGCTTATCTTCTTCATACTTTGAAAATTCCTAGTTAAGTTTAAATGAAATATTTTGTGAGAAAAGAGGAATGGTTTATCCATCGATGAAACAAATATGAAGCTTTTTCTCTCAGAATCCGAATAAAACATGAGTGTACTGAAAAGTAAACCTAAAACACTTAATAGCTTAGAAGCTTTTAGTGGATTAAGGCTTGATTTATTGATAACTTGAACAAAGATGTGAACAGGGAAGCACAGCTTTTAAGTTAAATATTTTAAATGCCTCCATTATTTTCACACTAATGGCAAAAGTTTCTGTTTTTTCCTTAGTTGAGGTGAGCAGGGAGACCTTGGTGGGGAGGGAGGAAGGAAGGAACAGGGCACCGGGTCCTGCTTGGAGAAGTCGCCTTTGTTCTCTGGACAGGCTTTGAGTACTTAAGGATTTACAATGTGCATTTTCCATGCATATACCTCCAAGAGAGAACAAACATGTGCTGGAGGAGGGTCTTCTTTGCTTTCCAGCAGAAAGATATATCACCCACACATGAGATCAAGAAAATACTAGATGGTGAAAACCCAGGCTGTGGCTTTTACAAAGGATGTTTGATAGTGCAATGCAGGAATGAATCATAAAGTGAAGTTTTCTTCTGTAAGGGAGGCTCTTTGACATTCTAATTATCCCAGGAGTAACTTCTTCATGTTAAATGTAGGACAGTGGATCTGTTCCCCTGCAGCAGGAACTAGGACATTTCCAACAACTCGTAGACAACTGTAGGTATTTTGGCAGGGTACGCATTCTTTATGTCCACACAGTGCGATGAAATATTACATAGCTACTTGCAATTGAGTAAGTTTATGCATTTGTGCTTTAGTGAATGAAATCATTCATCCTCTTGAAAAATGTTTATTGAGCTTCTGTAGATTCCAACCACGAATTCTCTGTATTGTTTAATCAGCACTGATATAAGTGGATTGCCTGTCATGGAAGACCTTACAATGTGGAGTAGCTGGGTAAAGGAGATTGGTTGTAGAAATTTATACTGGTGGCAGATATGAGGTATCTGGAAAAAAAATAACAGAATTCAAAGATGTACCATTGGGACAAAAAGCTGAAAGTGTTACTATTGTATGAATGAGAAACATTAATAATAAGAATTGTGTAATAATAAACACAGCATAGCACAGTAAGCCTAGATATTGTAGGGGATGGAATGTCCATGAATCAGCCAGAGAATAATTAGACACAGGACGTATTTAGAAGGCTGGGGCCTGAGAACAACCTGACAGCGTGTCCTAACGGGAGAGGGAGGGCAGGGATTTTACGGAGTATCAGCAAAAGGAGTTAGCTGAACTGCAGCTGCTTTGGGAATATTTGCTCAGAGTCTCTTAAAATGCTCTCACAGCTTGGTAACCACTGACTGGCAATCTGATTTAGCAAGAAGGGAGGGGAGGAACCCATGGGGGAGATGGGATCATATGAGAGCAACAGTAGAAAATTTCAGTTCTTCAGGTTTTCTTATGTTGTCAGTCATACTTTACCACATGTGCTCATGCATTTATATATGTCTGTCCAGAACAACGTTCATGCCTGTCTCTATTGGCCCTGCCCTCTATCCTCGACCTTAGACTCTATTCTTTCTTTACATCTTCCTCTCCCTGATCCATCCCCACCTCCCTCTGCATTCCAGACTCCCTCTAAAATAACTAACGTACCAGTCCAGCTAATTGGGTGCTATGTGGGTAGAGTGAGCAAACACATGAAAAAATCCCTTGAACAAGGAGGCCCTTTCCTTTGTGAATGTGACACCTTTCTTAACTTTGGAAAAAGTGACAGAATTTTATTAATTTCGATCATTTAAAATATGCAGTTCTAAAATACATAGGTCCTGGGGATGGAATGTCCATGATGGTGACTATAGTTAATAAGATTGGGTTATATATTTGAAAGTAGCTGAGAGAGTGGATCTTAAAAGTTCTCGTCACAAGAAGAAAAACTGTAACTATGTATGGTGATGCATAGTAACTATTGTGGTGACCATTTTGCAACATATACGAATATCAAATCGTTATGTTGTAAACCTGAAATGAATATAACACTGTGTCCATTATATCTCAATAAAAAAGAATGAAAATAACATATGTAGCTCTTTACATGGAAAAATGAATTCTACATTATTCAGTTTGTTTTCCTTGACATCTCAGATGCTCTTAATAATTTAAGTATCATGATCTCCTTCCTTCATATAATTTAAAAGCATATAATTGCTTTTTAAAAAATTACAACTATAAACCTTAAAAACAATTTTAATAAAAATTCTAGTGAAACATGTTATGTATTAGGTAGGGAAAAGGACAAGGTTCACTCCATTTTTCTTACTCGTGGAAGGAGGAACTAAGTAAATCCGTACATTAGTGAGGTTATTAGGATGGCAGTGATTGTACTTTTCCTACAGATGACAAGTGGCCCAACTAAGATTCATTTACAATCTCTCTGACCCAAAGCCCCATATTTTAATTTTATCCCTCATCCCACCTCCCAAATAGTCAACATTTATCTTCCTGCTATGTAACCAGGGTCCTTTCCACTTGTTTTCCTCAGTGGGATTTGATGGATTGGTTTGGTTGTTTCCAATGGAGAGGAATCCTACCCTAGCAGTTAAGTCTGCATTACAGCACTATGGCTGTCAGAAGCCAAACGATCTGTTTTTACATGAATATGTTTATGGACTCCTAGAGACTTGTAAAAAAGAGATTGAACTTAGCACAGAACCTCTTTAATCATACATCACAGCTTGGGTACTGCTTTCTCCTTGCTTTGCCCTGTCCACAACCATTTTGGGGGTCTATTTGTGGAAAGAAAGCAGTGCTTGGGAGCTTCAGTATTTTTACCACCGCACCATGTGCAGCCAGGTTGCCTAAAATACTTTATACTAGCTTAAACATGTTGACGCAGTCTCTGGAGACTCAAGTCTAGCATAAATATATTTTTTAAAGCAGGACTAAAAGATAAGAAGTCACATTATTTTGGAAAGTGTTATCGTTTTAAGAAGAGAGCTTCATTTCTTAAAATGTACTTATGTTTTGGAGATCACTGATTTGTTTAGGAGGGAGATATTTGCTATTTTCTTCCTATGAAAAATGCATTTTCAAAATGTTTTACAAAATGAAATTTTGAGCTACTAAATATGAAACTCTGGATCAAGCATGTTGTCATTACTGCTAAGATTCCTGTGGTTTTCATGGTTAGCCTTTGGCATCCACAGTTATGGAAACTCTGAAGTCCTAATTTTGGAAAATATGGGTGGGGTATTTTAGTCTAGTTGTGTTAAGCAATATTCTTGTCTTTATCAAAGCTTAAGCCTCAAAATATGTCTTTGCCATTTTGAAAGAACTTGGAACATGGAAGAAGTAAATTACTTTAGATTTTATACTATGTATAAAGGAAGAAAGAGTTTACGAATTGGTATTTTAGCTACTTCCAAATTTAAATTGGAAAATCAAATAGGAGCTAAACTTCCTCTGTACAGCAGTATATACAATCTTCTTTAAGGCAAAAAGGTTAAGAGGTTTCTCGGGTACAGCTCATATTTGAACCAGAGCCCAGTTTAAAGTCTGCAGCAAAGGCAATTGTCACATCCTACCTTTTAATGAGATGCACTGAGATTAGAGTTTGCACTGAGATTTATTGGGATTAGGGCTGGGCTATGTGGTGGATTGCAAAGATGACCACCAATTAGCCAATACCTTATGCAGCCCCATAAGGTATTTTTTGCCTTTCTTCTCATCAAGAGGTAAAGCTTGTTTCTTTATGCCTTGAACCTGGGCTTGGCCACAAGACTTGCTTCAGGCAACAGGACAGGAAAAAATATGATGCAAGGACTTGAAGGGTGATTTCACATTACACCCTTCCCCCTTGCTGCTCTTTGAAGCCAGATACCATGTGAATAAACTCAAGAGAATATTGAGAAAATTGGAGAGTAAGAAACTCAGTCTAGGAGGACTGAGGCATATCAGTGGACAGCCAACCCCTGCTGACCTGGCGACTTTACCATGCTCTGCCTCCCGAGACGGGAGGGATACACTGTGTCCCGGTAAATAGACTCCTGTTTTCAAAGTAAGATGTTAAAGCTGTTTAATTTTCTTCACCTTACATGAGGTAAGAAGAAAATCAGAATTTGCATGAAGTGCAGACCACTGCACATCGTCATGAGAAAAGTGGGCTAGACTTATGCAAAAACACGTACAAGATCAGGACCAAGATGTGGCTTTCGAGGCCTGTGTGCCATCGATAGGACTCCACTTGTCGTGTGACTGTCCTTATTCTTTTTACAATAACGCATCATGCTTGTTTAAAACCTTATTTAATTCCCAAGAACACTGTGCATTCTATTTACATTCATATTTGTATTTGAATTACACGTTTCACAAAGCCAAGAGAGACTGGGTATCCAAGCGCTCTATTATTCTGGGATCGCAAAAGAAGTCAGGAGGCTGTTAATGTACTGATAAGCAAACTGCCTCTATACAAGTCTCGGTTTTTGAAAGTACAAAAATGGTACCAAAACTCATTTGCCTCACACCCTATCACAGTGATATTTAGAAAATATGATGTTTAGATAAGTCAGTATGTAATAAAGGAGATGAAGGAGCAGTGTAATTCTTAAAGAAGTTTAAAAATCACAGAGGATAAAACTATATCATATTTCAAAATGCACAGGTGTTTGTACACTTCTACAAAATCATGGACAGTGATACAAAATAATGAGATAGTAATAAACTTTTCAGTAAGGGCTATGATGCTCTTCTTTTTATGTATAATTTTATTTTTTTAATTACTGAGGATTAATAGTAAAGGAAGACAATGTTTTTAGATCAAGAAAACATGATTATGATTCTACTTAACCTCTAAGGCTCTTAGTTTTTCTTTTCTTAAATATGGATTATACTACATTTTAATGTTAATATAAAAAAGTTTACTTTTATGCAGTAATCTCAGCAAGAGACCTGTAATGTACTGGGAACACCCAATCTAAGTTAATTCACTATACTTCTTAAATATAAAAAAGCATCAATTTACTAGGGTTCAATAATGTCTTAAATATGATTAATAATGACAATATACTTTATACTTATAAAGAGTAATTGGTAATCAGTCAAATGTACATCGCAAGCGACACAGTGAAGAAGTGAAGAAGAGTATTCAGAATCATTTAGATAAACAACCCTTATAATTTAGAAAAAGGAGCTCTTAGACTCCAGCTCTCCTGATGGGGAGAATTAATCATTAATGAGAATTAATGAGAATTAGTCATTCTGTGCCTCAGGATCACAACCTGTCCTAGTTCATTTTCCAAAGTACTTGAGACAGTTCAGCTGACATCCAGCTGCAATCATAAAATTACCTGTTTCAGAGACACCAAGAAAAACCATGATCCTTCATTGATTTTCTGCAAAATATTGAGCCTGTAGTAATTACTACATGAACTTATGTATTTCTAGGAAAAAATCCAGGCAGAAAGCAATTAATCAAGGCACTGTCCACCTGAATCAGAGTTACCACTTGATAACTCTTTTACTTTATGGAGGTAAGAGTAGGAGAATTACAGGTACGTAGATATTGTAGATGATTGAATACTTTGAATGGCACGCTTTGACTAATTACTTAGCATTTAGTTATTGTGTCAAGGCTTCTTTACTAAGCAAATGAACAGAAATAAAGATTACAAGAGAAATATTGAATCTATTTACTACAATGAGTTCTTTAAATCATTTTGGTAGTATATTATCCTACACAATTTCATATAATTTAATTTTGGTCTTTCTTGTTATGTAAAAAATGTAATTCCTAAAAAGAATTCCATTAGAAAAAACTTTATTACAAATCTGGATTGTGTACTAGGATTAAAATTGACAGAAATGTATTATGCTCTACAAGTCTGTTCTTATACTATCAAGATATTTTATTAAGCCAGACAGGAAACATTGTCAATGAGGCCAGATCATTTATTTCCACTCTATTTTAATTATTTAAGCATTTTAAGGCATGTGCTCTGTAGTGTGATATGGTAAGAAGTTCGCTTTATCTCAATGGTTCTTCCTTAAGACCCTTAGCCTGATCTAATTTTCTGACAAACCCAAATTGAGGGACATTCTACGAAATATCTAACCAGCACTCCTCAAATGTCAAGTTCATTAAAAACAAGGAAAGCCTGAGAAACCAGCACAGACCACAGAAGACGAAGGTATGCCCCTAACTGCAATGTGATATCCTGGATTCGATCCTGGGATATAAAGAGGATATTAGTGGAAGAGCTAGTGAAATCCAGATAAAGTGCACAGTTGGTTCATAATAATGTATCAATGTGAGCTTTTGACTGTGACAAAAGTGCCGGCTGTGTAAACGTAAGCTGAGGACATCTCGGGAATGCCAGGTGAGAGGATCCAAGAGCTCTGCCTACTATCTCTGAAAGCTTTCCGTGCATCTAAACTTCCAAGATAAAAAGTTTACTAAAACGTTCTACAGACTGTTATTTTGGATACACATAGTTTTGCCTAAACGTGCATTTAGTTTCCTAATATGGAAATAAACACCTTTGTTGCAATGCACAATGGAATGAGTATGGAGAATCCTAATTTTGCTCATGAGACAAGGAAGGGCCCCGTTTTCAGATTGTGACCTTGGGGCCACCTGGAATGTGTGTCAAAGGCAGTCAGTTTTACTCAGATGTCCGTTCCCCTTTGCGTGTGATCAGTTCCCTCTTGCGTGTTATGTCTGCCTGGTACTTAGCCGGGAACATGGCTTCTCAGAATGAGGACCACATAGGTCGGGGTCCCTGCAGGAGGAATGGTCTGGATTTGGGGATGGGAGTGGACTTGGTCTATATGACTCCCAGCAAAGCATGTCCTCAAAAGTAAGGGTTCACCTTCCTTTGCCGTTCCCTCCTTCCTCTTGGCTGGCATGTACACATCATGTCTAGGATTCAAGAAGCTACTGAACAATGATGGGGAAGCCACATGTTAAAAATGGGTGGACAGAAGAAACACAAGTGAACAGCAGACCAAAGTTCTTTGTTTCCCTGAGGCCACCAAGGACCAATCTAGTCCTCATTTTCCAAACTGCAGATTCCATTTTTGTAAGAGTGAAATCAATTCCCATCTTGTATAAGTGTGCAATTTGGATTTTCTCTTCCTCCCAGCTGTAATTAATCATAAATAATATGAACTTCACTTTATTTTCTTTAAGTATAATATTTTGGAATACCTCGTATTTACAAATCTTAACACTTTTTAGAAACAAGAGACTGTGTGACTTCTAGACATGTTCTGAAAATATTTTAATCCTAAGTGTTTAAAAATCTTCTTTTCTCATTTGGTTTTATCAAAATATCTTGCTAGCATTTTACTCTAATGTCACCTAGAAACATATTTTGATTTATATTCTAACTGTATTCTAATACTCTCTCATACACAAACACACATTCATCACAGACAGCATGTCCAAACCCCTCCTGTACTTTCTCATATAGAAAATAAGAATAACATTTTCTGCAACTCAAAGTGTAAATCAAAAGATTCCAAAGTTTGGCAAATTACGGTCGACCCTAGTTAATGTCCACTCATTGCTCTAGATGACGGTCTTTATATCAACATCCTGAGCAGCATTTATTTATCCTAGACATTATTTTATATTAAAAACTGAGGCAGATTTTGGAAACAAATTTCAGAAGCAAATTTCTGCCTTTTCATTTTAGGCCTGAATGAAGTTAACAAAGTCTTCTATGGACTCTGGCTAATTCACTTACAATTGGCCCTTTTTCCCCACATTCTTTGTTTCTGTTATGAATTGGGCATTCATGGAACTTCCCCAGTCTCGCTGTGGAAGAGCTCTGCTGCCGTGCAGAGTACGTGTAAGGAAAAACGCCAGCAGCTCTCAGCTCTCCACCGACAGCTGCGTGTGTGCAGCGATCCCTCGGGGTGAATGCTGTACTCCTTTCTGGGAAATACACCAGCGTGTGAATGAGAACGGTACACGCTAGAGGAATAGCTTTTCATCTACTCTAATTTATTTTTCTAAAAATACATCTTTTATCTATACCTAGATATTTTAATCATTGATGCCAGAAAACTTCTTGTGACATGACTGTGGCTTGTAACCCCTTAGGTGAAAATTGCTGATAGGTGGTTCATCAATTCCTCTCTATACATGGACACCCAACTTCAAAAGCTGATTACTGAAAACATCTCTTTATCTCAGGGAGATCGTAAAGCCACCTAATCAAATTCTACCAATTCTTAGCACTTCACTGATACATGTACAGCACTCTTCAAGCTTGTTCTTCCTTCCTTTCTTCCTTCCTTTCTTCCTTCCTTCCTTCCTTCCCTCCCTCCCTCCCTCCCTCCTTCCTCCCTTCCTTCCTTCCTTCCTTCCTCATTCTAAAAATAAATATTGAGAGACTACTATATGCAGGGCCCTAGGTGACTGAGAGACAAAGCAGACAAAATTCACTGCCATTTTGGGATACAGAAAATAAAAAAGTACACACAATAAATAAGTGAAGGGTGTATGTATTAACTGAGAAAATGAATGCTAAGGATAAAAGGGAAAAAAATGGGACCTGTAAACAGGGGTAATGGAAACTTCTTTCTTAATAGGTTTATGGTGAATGAAGGAATACGTTATATAAAGCATGATTTTATACAAATGCTTATAGTTATTTCAGTATGAAGTGGAAATCTTTGAGTGATTTATAAATAAATGTATATATTTCCAAAGTGGAAAAACAAATCATTAAGATTTTTATCTTCTATAATTGTTAAAGTCATCAGAGGACCTTATAAAAATATTGTGTTTATATTTGTATTTAAATATTCGAATTTGAAGGAAGCAGTACAGTTAAGTGATAAGTGAAAGCAAGCAAATATATGTGAGCTAATTTTAATAGATAATTTTCTTCTATTGATTTGTTTAACAGTTAACATTTGTTTTGGCCATCTTTTTGATTATCTAATTATTAAACTGACTTTTAAACAGTAAACCTCTACTGGAAGATACTTACTTGTTGTCACCATTTTAAAACTAGCATAAAATTTTAAAGTTATAATTCTAAAGAGTTATGGGTTTTTCAGGGATTATTAAAATAACAGGACCAAAAATAATAACTTTATAAAATTCAGACTTTTTTTAAGAGAGTTTAAGATTCACAACAAAATAGAGAAGATAATGAGATTTCCTACTTGCCCCTTGCTCCCAAACATGCATAGCTTTTTCCAGTATCAATATCCCTACTGGAAGGTACATTTGTTACAAATGTCAGACCTACATTGACACATCATAGTCATCCATACAAAGTCCATACTTTACATTATAGTTCCCTCTTGGTGTTATGTTTCTATCATCCTTATGATATCATACGGAGTATTTTCACTGCCTTAAAATTCCTCTGTGCGCTGCCTGTTCATCCCTCTTCCACCCAACACCTGGTACCACTGATCCTTTTACTGTCTTCGTAGTTTTGCCTTTCCAGAGTGTCATATAGTTGGAATTAAATGGTATGTAACTTTTTGAAACTAACTTCTTTCTCTTAGTCACATGCATTTAAGGTTCCTCCTTGTCTTTCCATAACTTGATAGATCATTTTTTGTTGCTGAATAATACTCAATTTTATGGATGTATCACAGTTTATTGAAATTTTCACCTATTGAAAGACGTCTTGGTTGCTTCCAAGTTTTGCCAGTTATGAATAAAGAAGCTCTAAACATCCACACTCAGGTTTTAGGGTAGACGTACCTTTTCAACTACTTTGGAGAATACCAAGGAGTATGATTGCTGAATTGTAATAAGAGTATTCGTAGTTTTATAAGAAATAGACACATTATCTTCCTAGTAGCTGTACCATTTTACATTCCCACAGGCATGAATGAGAGTCCCTATTGCTTCAAACCCTCACCAGCATTTGGTGCTGTCAGTGTCCAGGTTGTGGCCATTCTGACAGGTGTATGGTAGCATCTCACTGCTGTTTTAATTTGCATTTCCCTAATGACACATGATACGAAGCCTCTTTTAATATGCTTATTTTCAAATAGTTTATCTTTTTTGGTGAGGTATCTATTAAGATTTTAATTTTAATGAAGTCCTGCTTATCCATTATTTTGTTCATGGATCATGTCTTTAGTGTCATATAGTTATTTTCATGTAGTTATTTTCCTCTGTCTGACTTACTTCACTCTGTATGACAGTCTCTAGGTCCATCCACCTAACTACAAAAAAATTTCATTTTTTAAAAATTCTATTCTTTATTTATTTTATCTTACTTTTTAATTGAAGTATTGTTAATTTACAATATTGTGTTAATGTCAGGTGTACAGCAACATGATTCAGTTATATGTACATATTTTTTCTTTTTCATATTCCTTTCCATTATGGTTTTTTTTTAACATCTTTATCGGGGTATAATTGCTTTACAATGGTGTGTTAGTTTCTGCTTTATAACAAAGTGAATCAGTTATACATATACATATGTTCCCATATCTCTTCCCTCTTGCGTCTCCCTCCCTCCCACCCTCCCTATTTTCATTTCTTTTTATGGCTGAGTAATATTCCATTGTATATATGTGTCACATCTTCTTTATCCATTCATCTCTCTATGGACACTTAGGTTGCTTCCATGTCCTGGCTACTGTAAATAGAGCTGCAATGAACATTGTGGTACATGACCCTTTTTGAATTATGGTTTTCTCAGGGTATATGCCCAGTAGTGGGATTGCTCGATCGTATGGTAGTTCTATTTTTAGTTTTTTAAGGAACCTCCATACTGTTCCCCATAGTGGCTGTATCAATTTACATTCCCACCCACAGTGCAAGAGGGTTCCATTTTCTCCACACCCTCTCCAGCATTTATTGTTTCTAGATATTTTGATGATGGCCATTCTGACTGATGTGAGGTGATACCTCATTGTACTTTTGCATTTCTCTAATGATTAGTGATGTTGAGCATCTTTTCATGTGTTTGTTGGTAATCTGTATATTTTCTTTGGAGAAATGTCTAATTAGGTCTTCTGCCCATTTGTGGATTGGGTAGTTTGTTTTTTTGATATTGAGCTGCATGAGATGCTTGTAAATTTTGGAGATTAATCCTTTGTCAAATATTCATTTGCAAATATTTTCTCCCATTCTGAGGGCTGTCTTTTCATCTTGTTTATGGCTTCCTTTGCTGTGCAAGAGTTTTTATGTTTCACTAGGTCCCATTTATTTATTTTTGTTTTTATTTCCATTTTTCTAGGACATGGTCAAAAAGGATCTTGCTGTGATTTATGTCATAGAGTGTTCTATGTTTTCCGCTAAGAGTTTTATAGTGTCTGGCCTTACATTTAGGTCTTTAATCTACTCTGAGCTTATTTTTGTGTATGGTGTTAGGGATTGTTCTAATTTCATTCTTTTACATGTAGCTGTCCAGTTTTCCCAGCACCACTTATTGAAGAGGCTGTCTTTTCTCCATTGTATACTCTTGCCTCCTTTACCAAAAATAAGGTGACCATATATGTGTAAGTTTATCTCTGGGCTTTCTATCTTGTTCCATTGGTCTATATTCTTGTTTTTGTGCCAGTGCCATACTCTCTGGATGACTGTAGCTTTGTAGTATAGTCTGAGGTCAGGGACCCTGATTCCTCCAGCTCCGTTTTTGCTTCTCAAGATTAATTTGGCTATTCGGGGTCTTTTGTGTTTCCATACAAATTGTGAATTTTTTTGTTCTAGTTCTTTCAAAAATGCCTTTGAGGGCCTCTCTAGTGGCACAGTGGTTGAGAGTCTGCCTGCCAATGCAGGGGACACGTGTTCGTGCTCTGGTCCGGGAAGATCCCACATGCCGCAGAGTGGCTGGGCCTGTGAGCCATGGCTGCTGAGCCTGCGCATCCGGAGCCTTTGCTCTGCAATGGGAGAGGCCCAACAGTGAGAGGCCTGCGTACCGCAAAAAAAAAAAAAAAAAGCCTTTGGTAGTTTGGTAGGGAATTCATTGAATCTGTAGAGCGCTTTGGGTAGTATACTCATTTTCACAATGTTGATTCTTCTAATCCAAGAACATGGTATATCCTACATCTCTTTGCATCATCTTTAATTTCTTTCATCAGTGTCTTATAGTTTTCTGCATACAGGTCTTTTGGCTCCTTAGGTATGTTTATTCCTAGGTATTTTATTCTTATTGTTGCAATGTTAAATAGGAGTGTTTCCTTAATTTCTCTTTCAGATTTTTCATCATTAGTTTATAGGAATGCTAGAGATTTCTGTGCATTAATTTTGTATCCTGCTACTTTACCAAATTCATTGATTAGCTATTAGATTTCTGGTAGCATCTTTAGGATTCTCTATGTATAATATCATGTCATCTGCAAACAGTGACAGCTTTACTTCTTCTTTTCTGATTTGGATTCCATTTATTTCTTTTTCTGCTCTGATTGCTGTGACTAAAACTTCCAAAACTATGTTGAATAATAGTGGTGAGAGTGGACAACCTTGTCTTTTTCCTGATCTTAGAGGAAATGGTTTCAGTTTTTCACCATTGAAAATGATGTTGGCTGTGGGTTTGTCATATATGACATTTATTATGTGGAGGTAAGATTCCTCTATGTCTACTTTCTGGAGGGTTTTATCACAAATGTGTGTTGAATTTTGTCAAAAGCTTTCTCTGCAGCAGTTGTGATGATCATATGGTTTTTCTCCTTTAATTTGTTAATCAGGCTTATTACATTGATTGATTTGCATATGTTGAAGAATCCTTGTATTCCTGGTCTAAACACTTAAGCATGGTGAATGATCCTTTTAATGTGCTGTTGGATTCTGTTTGCTAGTATTTTGTTGAGGAGTTTTACATCTGTGTTCATCAGTGATATTGGCCTGTAGTTTTCCTTCTTTGTGACAACTTTGTCTGGTTTGGGTATCAACATGATGGCGGCCTCATAGAATGAGTTTGGGAGTGTTCCTCTCTCTGCTATATTTTGGAAGAGTTTGAGAAGGATAGGTGTTAGCTCTTCTCTAAATGTTTGATAGAATTCGCCTCTGAAGCCATCTGGTCCTGGGCTTTTGTTTGTTGGAAGATTTTTAATCACAGTCTCAATTGCAGTGCTTGTGATTGGTCTGCTTATATTTTCTATTTCTTCCTGGTTCAGTCTCAGAATGTTGTGCTTTTCTAAGAATTTGTCCATTTCTTCCAGATTGTCCATTTTATTGACATTTAGTTGCTTGTAGTAATCTCTCATGATCCTGTGTATTTCTGCAGTGTCAGCTGTTACTTCTCCATTTTCATTTCTAATTCTATTGATTTGAGTCTTCTCCCTTTTTTTCTTGATGAGTCTGGCTAATAGGTTATCAATTTTCTTTATCTCTCAAAGAACCAGCTTTCAGTTTTATTGATCTTTGCTATCATTTCCTTCATTTCTTTTTCATTTATTTCTGATCTGATCTTTATGATTTCTTTTCTTCTGCTAACTTTGGGGTTTTTTTGTTTTTCTTTCTCTAATTGCCTTAGGTGTAAAGTTAGGTTGTTTATTTGAGATGTTTCTTGTCTCTTTAGGTAGGATTGTATTGCTATAAACTTCCCTCTTAGAACTGCTTTTGCTGCATCCCATAGGTTTTGGGTCGTTATGTTTTCATTGTCATTTGCTTCTATGTATTTTTTGATTTTCTCTTTGATTTTTTCAATGATCTCTTGGTTATTAAGTAGTGTATTGTTTAGGCTCCATGTGTTTGTATATTTTACAGTTTTTTTTCCTGTAATTGATATCTAGTGTCATAACCTTGTGCTTGCAAAAGATACTTGATACGATTTCAATTTTCTTAAAATTACCAGGGCTTGATTTGTGACCCAAGATATGATATATCCTGGAGAATGTTCCATGAGCACTTGAGAAGAGAGTCTATTCTGTTGTTTTTGGATGGAATGTCCTATAAATATCATTTAAGTCCATCTTGTTTAATATATCATTTAAAGTTTGTGTTTACTTATTTATTTTCATTTTGGATGGCATGTCCATTGGTAAAAGTGGGGTGTTAAAGTCCCCTATTATGATTGTGTTACTGTCGATTTCCCCTTTTATGGCTGTTAACTTTTGTCTTATGTATTGAGGTGCTCCTATGTTGGGTACATAGGGATTTATAATTGTTTTGTCTTCTTCTAGGATTGATCCCTTGATCATTGTGTAGTGTCCTTCTTTCTCTCTTGTAATAGTCTTTGTTTTAAAGTCTATTTTGTCTGATATGAGAATTGCTACTCTAGCTTTCTTTTGATTTCCATTTGCATGGAATATCTTTTTCCATCCCCTCACTTTCAGTCTGTGTGTGTCCCTAGGTCTGAAGTGGGTCTCTTGTAGACAGCATGCATGCAGGTCTTGTTTTTGTATCCATTCAGCCAGTCTATGTCTTTTGGTGGGAGCATTTAATCCATTTACATTTAAGATAATTATCGATATGTATGCTCCTATTACCATTTTCATAATTGTTTTGGGTTTGTTACTGTAGGTCTTTTCTTTCTCTTCTGTTTCCTGCCTAGAGAAGTTCCTTTAGCATTTGCTGTAAAGCTGGTTTGGTGGTGCTGAATTCTCTTAGCTTTTGTTTGTCTGTAAAGGTTTTAATTTCTCTGTCGAATCTGAATGATATCCTTGCTGGGTAGAGTAATCTTGGTTGTAGGTTTTTCCCTTTCATCACTTTAAATATGTCTTGCCACTCCCTTCTGGTTTGCAGAGTTTCTGCTGAAAGCTCAGCTGTTAACCTTATGGGGATTCCCTTTTATGTTATTTGTTACTTTTAATATTTTTTGCTTGTGTTTAATTTTTGATAGCTTGATTAATATGTGTCTTAGCATGTTTCTCCTTGGAGTTATCCTGTATGGAACCCTCTATGATTCCTGGACTTGATTAACTATTTCCTTTCCCATATTAGGGAAGTTTTCAACTATAATCTCTTCAAATATTTTCTCAGTCCCTTTCTTTTTCTCTTTTTTTCTTCTGGGTCCCCTATAATTCGAATGTTGGTGCATTTATTGTTGTCCCAGAGGTCTCTGAGACTGTCCACAATTCTTTTCATTCTTTTTTCTTTATTCTGTTCTGCAGTATTATCTCCATTATTTTATCTTCCAGGTCACTTATTTGTTCTTCTGCCACAGTTATTCTGCTATTGATCCCTTCTAGAGGATTTTTAATTTAATTTATTGTGTTGTTCATCATTGTTTGTTGCTCTTTAGTTCTTCTAGGTCCTTGTTAAATGTTTCTTGTATTTTCTCCATTATATTTCCAAGATTTTGGATCATCTTTACTATCATTACTCTGATTTCTTTTTCAGGTAGCCTGCCTATTTCCTCTTAATTTGTTTGGTCTGGTGGGTTTTTACCTTGCTCCTTCATCTGCTGTGTGTTTCTCTTGTCTTCTCATTTTGCTTAACGTACTGTGTTTTGGGTCTCCTTTTCACAGGTTACAGGTTCGTAGTTCCGGTTGTTTTTGTTGTCTGCCCCTAGTGGCTAAGGGTGGTCCAGTGGGTTGTGTAGGCTTCCTGGTGGAGGGGACTGGTGCCTATGTTCTGGTGGATGAGGCTGGATCTTGTCTTTCTGGTGGGCAGGACTGCATCCGGTGATGTGTTTTGGGGTGTCTGTGACCTTATTATGATTTTAGGCAGCCTCTCTGCTAAAGGGTCGGGTTGTGTTCCTGTCTTGCTAGTTGTTTGGCATAGGGTGTCCAGCACTGGTGCTTGCTGGTCATTGAGTGGAGCCCTGTCTTAGCGTTGAGATGGAGATCTCTGGGAGAGCTCTCGCCATTTGATATTACATGGAGCTGGGAGGTATCTGGTGAACCAATGTCCTGAACTCAGTTCTCCCACCTCAGAGGCACAGGCCTGACAGCCGTCCTGAGCACCAAGACCCTGTTAGCCACACAGCCAGGTACGTGGGGAGTTTCTTGCCTTTTGGGAAGTCTGAGGTCTTCTGCCAGTGTTCAGTAGGTGTTCTGTAGGAGTTGTTCCATATGTAGATGTATTTGTGGGGAGGAAGGTTATCTCCACGTCTTACTCCTCTGCGATCTTGAAGGTCTCCCTCTAGGCAAAACCTTCTAAGCTCCAACTCATCCACTCCCGCCCAGATACCGTTGACGTCACGGGATTCCCGCTATCTCATTGGTTGACATTTCCTCTCCCTGCTCGTGCATGGGAAGGAGGGAGAGCTGTGGTCCCTGGGGGTCAGGGAAGTGGTTTCTGTGGTGACTGAAAACTGGCTGCACCCGAAGCGCCCACCATGGTGCTCATTCTTAAACTTTTAAGGGCAAAGAATGATTTCTATCAAAATTGATGATTCTTGCATTTGCAGAATCACATTCAGGTGCTTAACTCTATCTAAATGCGGTGATATGGTTAAAAAATACTTTTACATTAAAAAATAATAATATAGCACAAGAATTGACAGAAAGTTAAATTAGGGCCACGATCAGTAACTGCTGATACTAAAATTGAACCTAAAACACAGAGTAGAGGTGCTACAAAATGAACTCAGACTATAAGTTCCATGAAGAAAAGAACTATTGTTGGGATTCACTGATATAAATCTTAGAATGTATATGTACTTTATAGCCTAAGATGAATTACTTATTGTATGTGTGAATGAACATATAAGTGTCCTGGATGGTAGATAGCAATTTTGCTTTCATTTTCTTTCCTGGAGAAACTATCCACAAAAAAAGAACTTCTTCCCAGAGAAGCTTAGTTGTATTGAGTAAAGTAGTAAAGGGAAGAATCATTCCTACAGGCCACAGCTAATTGTTTCTTGGGGAAATTAAGGAAAAAAAGGACAGGACTGAGCAGTTTTTTAAAGTTCCATTATTTCACAAAAGTCAGTTCACCAGAATTAAAATTCTGAAGACTATATCATGTTTTTGATATTGTAAAAAGACATTCTCTGGCTGAGCCAAAGGGCCCTGGTAAGAAGACAAAGGCTTTGTGAAAGAAGTAGTTTTGAGTGTACCTTGGTTGCCCCAGACCTGCAACAGAAGCTCAGATTACTGCTGCCCATGCACCCTGGTTTCACCTCTAATGAGGGAAGTTGCTACCAGCACCTAGAAACAGTGTTATGTTCTTGTTATCTTAGGTCTCCATGTGAGAAATGCTTATTTCACATACACACGGGTAGAGAATTATTTGCATGTATCAACTGTCCAATTTACAAAATAATAAACTGTGTTAATTGAAGTTGAAAGTATTGGAACCAAATCGTACTTGCCTTGTTTACAGTGGAAAATAAAGTTTAACAAGGAGACATATATTACATTGTATAGGTAACAAAACTTAAAAAATCAATATATTTGTATTTAATATTAGTTGACCTTCAAGAATAGCCTTGATTTCTACTTTTTTTTTTTTGGTACAATTGTATATCAGTTCAAATTTCTAAGATTCCTAAGTCAGGATGGTCATCCCTTCTTGCTGGGCTTCAAGCTGAAACTATATAACAATAGCAAACATTGTACTACGTTACCTAAAGAATAATATAATAAGGATTTAAGTTATGCAGTACAGTTTAACATTATTACTGGAACTGAGAAAATGGGAGATCAAAATGAACCAATGGAATTATCAATAAAGTTTTATAGACTCTTTTTACTATCACTCAAAAATTGAAGGAATTTCTACTTATTAACATCTTATGGCATTGATACACTTTGATTTATATTTAAAGCCTGTATTTAATTTCTATCAACTAAATGTAGACTTCAAACTTGTGATTTTCCCATAAGTAAGCTTTCTAATGCAATTAATCATCCTGTTTCTTTAATTATAAAGATCTGATAGAATTTCACACATGTTATCACAGTGGGACTTGCAAATATGCAAATATTAAGAATGTATATGTACTTTTTGACCCATTACCTAATCTGACACCATTAATTGAGCACTTCTGTGATCGCAGTCTGAGAATGATATCAATAAAGTTGTCTGAAACACTCCACAGGAGGTGTTATAAGTCTAGGATGCCCATTCTCATCATTAATTTTCAGATCATTTATTTCACATGAAAAGAACACTAAAGACTTTCAAAGTGCATATTATACGTTCAAATGTGCTCACTTTTATTAAACAGCCTTGACAAATTCTATAGTTAAATCTTTATTAAGTAAACATCATTTTTCCCAGAAAATTGACATTGCACTTGAACGTTGTCATATTTTTAAAATATCTCTTTAAGTGATTGATATTCACAGAAGTTGGAGGCTTCTAGTGTTTGTAAATTTGGTTGACGATCCAAGTAAGAAGCAGTGGGAACAAAAGCACGTCAGAGAAAACGTAGAGCAGAAGCTGAAAGCCTATCAGGAAACGAAACATCAATTACATGCAGGTCTCAAAATTTAGGGTCACTAGGTAATAAAAATGGAGGGTTGAATTTTATCGAATGAAATGGAGGAATGCATTCAGCAAGTGACCTGATTAAATTCACAGACCACATTGATTTCAAAGTTTATTTTTTAAATATCTAGATGTAAATTAAAAATTACACTTTGAGAGTTGTGTTTATTTCTTCTTGCTTTTTAAACAATGGTTTGAGTATCATCAGGTAAATGCAGTTGGGGTCTTTTAGAGAAAATTGTTGTTTGACAAGAAATAACTTGGCAGTTTCATTATGTTCGAATGTGTTGTCCGTCCACCCAACCGCACCTTCAAACGTGTTAGGGAATTGGCTTCCTGCGTTGCCTTAACCTAGATAAAGTGAGGTGGGTACAAGTAGGAAAGAAAATTTTGTTTCATGCAGACAATTTTACTTAACATTTAATGCATTCGTAAATTTAATTTAAGATAGCCTTCCATGCAAAATATACTGAATGCCTTACGTGTTGGAGACATTTAGAAGTTTCAGTGATTTATTTTGTGCTGACACCAGAAATTCAATGCATACATTTATGAGATTGAAACATGTGCTGTGAATATAATGGTCCAACATTTCAGTGATTTCAGAGTATAGCAATACAGTCTTCACTAGCCTGAGAGCTCATGTTAGCCTAGCCAGACCCTTTCCCAGCAAGGGATTTCAACCCTGGATACATGTCAGAAACTCACTTAGAATTTTGAGATACCTAAACCCCCATTCCCAGGTTCCAAAACAGAGCAATTCCATGAAAATCTATGGCGGTAGCTCCTAAACATCGCTTTTTGTTAAGGACCTCAGGTGCACCCGGGATGGCAAACCATTCACCTGAGAAATGAAGTAAAGTGACAGCCTCCTCTACCATCGTTCTTCACACAGAGCAGCAATTGTCAACTGGGGACAGTTGTGTTTGGGGACAGGTGGCGAAGTCTGGGAACACTCTTGGTTGTTACACTGTAGGGGTATGGTTGGCATCTGGACGGGAGAGGCCAATAATGCGGATGAATGTCCTACAAGGCACAGTCCCATGCAGGAAGAATTGACTTGGACCAGAACACCCATAGGATCAAGGCTGAAACATCCTGAGATAGAGTCACTAGTTTCTCATGACCTGGGAGACTGAAGACCAAATCTATGTATCTATAATAATTTTTAAAATACCTGCTATTTATTTTCTCACTCTAAAAACTCTAAGAAAGAATAAGAGAATTTCCCCTTTACTTTCAACTTTAATTTGCTGTTTCTACTGCTGCTTATCTCGCCTGCTGAAAGCGGCTCTTTTGTCCCTTTCCTGTTTACCCATTTCTGTCCCCCTCTAACCTTAAAAACCTAATTATAGGAATGAGGTCACTGGGCAATTTAACCTAACTCTTGACTTACACTCTCCCGAATGCACACCATGTCTTGCCTAACCTGTTGATTCCTTTCCCAGACAAAAAGAAGGAAGAAAGAAGAATTCAGTAGTTAAAGAATGAGTAGCTCTCCACCTCCAACTGCGCCCTTAGCAATCCTGCAGGCAGATCACATGGGCAAGATGACCTCTGAAGAATGTCAGCCAGCCTGCACACAATGGAGAAGGATGCAGAACCCAACCTCCTGCCTCATTGACTCATTGAGATTCTTCCCCCTTTTCTCCCTTGGAACACTGTCCTGGCTGAGCAGAATCTTCAGAGTTGTTCTCTGGACACGAGTCCACCTTCTCCCCAGGTGGCCAGCTTTTCTGATTAAAGCACCCTTCTTTTCTACTGACACTTGTCTCTCAAATTATTGGCATTTGAGCAGCGAGCAGCCTAACCTGAGTTCAATAACAAGGAGAACAGCCCGTCTGAAAGTGGATGGATAAGAAAATAGTTGCAGGCAACTCCACCCTCCCTTCCTCCCTTCCTTCCCTCATTTCTTCCTTTCTTCCTTCCTTCATTGTTTTTGCATATTTAACCATTACTTATATGTTGCCAAAGCAATTGCATTGTTAGGTTAAATAATAACTACAAGTTAAAAAAAAAGAAACCAATCAAAGCAAGCAACCATGATGGAGAGAGCTGAATACAGACTGCATTATTGATTATCTGCCCATATATCCTCATTGTGATCTTGTATAGGCAGCCAAGAAAATAACACACTTTCAGAGGAAAGCACATTTTAGCACTGCTATGAAAAAAATAAATAAATGAAAATAAATAAATAAATATATAAATAGCCATCTAATTATGAAAAAATGTACTAATTTTTTTAAATAATAAGCTTGTCAAAAAATAGATAAATTATAAATTGTAATAGATAATTACTATTGTGAGGCAGTTTGAGGTAGGAGATGAGAGAAGCTGGTCAGACATGAAATAATTTGAACTTGAAAGCGAGGTCAGGGTTAGAGAATTTAGATGCTGTTTGCTTGGTGGGAAAGAATTGCCTTCAGTGAAGACAGTGTAAGGAAGAGCAGAAAAGAGGAGAAAACAGCTTTGGTAAAGGGACAATTTTTACGTTAAAAAATGAACATCAAGTCTATACACAAAGGGCAAAACACTAATCAAAAGTTGTACAATTATTTGATGTTTTAGTTGATGAGTAGAATTCAAGCCAAATGGGTGTATTTCCTCCATCGTCAAAGGTTTTATCACAGGGAGGAAAAGAGGCCATTTAAATTATCTAGATATTTATTTTACCCCTATTATATTAAATTAGCATTCCTAAAGCCTCAATGGTCTTTTGCTTGTAGAGTGAGGTAAGTCAGAAAGAGAAAAACAAATACCCTATGCTAACACATATATATGGAATCTAAAAAAAATTGGTTCTGACAAACGAAGGGACAGGACAGGAATAAAGACGCAGACATAGAGGATGGACTTGAGGACGGGGGAAGGGGAAATGGTAAGCTGGGACGAAGTGAGAGAGTGGCAAGGACATATGCACACTACCAAATGTAAAATAGCTAGCTAGTGGGAAGCAGCCGCATAGCACAGGGAGATCAGCTCGGTGCTTTGTGACCACCTAGAGGGGTGGGATAGGGAGGGTGGGAGGGAGGGAGATGCAAGAGGGAAGAGATATGGGAACATATGTATATGTATAACTGATTCACTTTGTTATAAAGCAGAAACTAACACACCATTGTAAAGCAATTATACTCCAATAAAGATGTTAAAAAAAAAAAAAAAGATAATATGACTCCAGTTTCCTCCAGTAAAGGGAATTGTAGACTTGACCTCCTAGCGACTAATTACAAACTCTAGGTAACTCAGGGTCTCAGAGCTTCCATGAGGACCTGCAGTTGGACAGGAGCAGCCATGTCCAGGGCTGGCGCTAGGATTGCCAGGCCCTCAGCTTTCAGCAGGCTCACACCCCATGAGGGGCAAAGGTTAATTGGTGCAAGTCTATGTTGCTCATATACTTAGGCTAAAACTTTTCTTAAAGATCTTTGTCTCTATGTCATAATTGCCCTGTTCTTGGGACTGTGCTTTGCCTTGTTTTCTGGTTTGAACTCTTTGCTGAGGCTGCAGACCCTTGCTGACTCCCAACCCCAAGCAGCTCCCGTTGCCCTCTCCTCCCTACAGCACAGCCTCTGGTCTCTGAAGTGGTGAGCGGAGGAGAGTGAGGTACATAAAATGAGTGATAGTGATGAACTCAAGCTCTCCAGGTGAGTGAGTGAGTGAAAACACAAAATCTAAAGAACAAACACTTGGTAAAGCAGTCCGTGATTCTTGACCCCAAACTAAGTCTTTTCTGGATCATAAGAGAACAAGGCAGCATTCATCATTTGGATCTTGCATGTAAAAAACAGAATGAAATATTCACAGTGATGCAAGTTGGCTTTGAAATTAGCCATCCTTGGCTGACCCCAGTCAGCAAATTGGCACATTCGCTGGAAATGATGCTCAAAGCAGCTCACCAGAGGACTGGGGAAAGCAGGTTCGGCTTCTCTGACAGAATATACGGCAGCGTTGCCTTTGGAATTCACATTCACGCTTGACACTCTAAACATGGAGATGTGCAGAAAGATGATAAATTTAATTAATTTATTTTTTTTATGAGCTGATTGATCTAATAACAAGTCTACTTACCTCAGATTTTAAAATAGCCCATGGAGTGCCTCATTTCACGCTGTGAAGTACTTCTGGGTGGAGTATCAAAGAAACTTAAATTAAATCCGTGCATCTTATGGTTGGGGGTAGCTCACTAGGAAGATGCTGATAGAATAGCTATGGGCCAAAAGGAAGATGAGGCTGGTCTTTGGCTCAGGGCCTCCTCCACACAGCCTTTTACTCTCCCCCACCGTCATCATCCCGATCTGCAGACTTCTGTAACACCAGGCAATTAAATAACAAGTGGGCCTTAGAACAGTAAAATTCCGGAGGTCCTCCTCCTATAGCCATCCTCAAAGACATATACATTTAACGATGAGAATTTCAAGTTAAAATGATGGGGGCAAGCTTCAGGGGGACGCAGCTGCGGAGGGCGACGTCTCTTACTGTTGATTAGTAGGACCAGCCTGAGGCGGGAGGAGCTTGAGATCCATCCTCTGTGCTTCACGGGAGGCATCAGCTGTTTGGCGAACTAATTCTTTTCTTGTTCTCTGTATTTATTTTTTATACTTCTGGCTTCTCTTCTTCCTCAGCGTATTTGTTCACATTACCTCCAAATTCCTTATGTATGTTGTATTCAATGTTGAAAAGAGAATACCAACCACTTTATTGTAATCATTGACCTGCGATTAATAGAAAAAGTAAGTAGTTTGGAAACTATTCTTACACAGAAACATGCATCGTATTTAAAACCCTATTATATAATGTCAAACTTGGACCACTTTTTGATAAAATCCATTCATCTTGAGATCCTTACACTTGACAAAAATGTCATTTACCAGTTAATCTCTTGCACAATATTCATTGTCTTGAATATGTTTGGTAAACAATCTTTAAATAGCTATTTGACCTCAGATGTCAGTGGGTCGGCCCTAAGAGTTGTAATTGCTTGACCCAACATTGCTGCATGAATATATAGGCTCCTGTCTCCTGTTAGAGACAGGAGCCTGTATAAACAGGATTAAGTTCAAGGGAAATCACATGGAAAAAAAAATATAGACCACAAATACCAGGTGGGACAAGTTTGCTCTTGTGCAAGTATTTTAGGACACATTTAGAAATGGTCACCCGTGACCACTGGGTAAGCGTGAATCAGCACAGTGGAACTACAACGAATAAGGCAAGTCACACAGTGACACGTGAACCAAAAAATACAGACCTGTCACCCATTTTGACCAATCCACAGTTCACCAGAAGCAATAAATTACACTTTGGGGGGAAAGGAAGTGTAATATAATCAGTATTTTAAGATGTCAGAGTCAATTTCTGCCTTCTAGAAAGTTCTGAATGTTAACTTGTGTGGCTACAAGTGAGAACTATAGAAATAGTTGAATGAAAATAAAAATTACACTTAAATCATCTTAAAAACCCAAGTACCAAATCTTTGTCTAACTTCACTGTTGAAACAGATTTATGTCTATAAACTGATGTTTGATGAAAGAAAGAGCAGGACTTTAAGGGCAAATCTTTAGTTTGAATAAAAATAACAAGGAATTGTTAGGTAAACATCATAAGAAAATACACGTCTCTTTCAGGATGTCACTGCATATCTTCTGCATATATTCTGAATCTACTTTTTATTCTTTAATAGAGGTTAATATTTTTCTCCGTCAGCATATTCTATATTATGTTCTATATGATTCTTGTTGCTAAGGAAATGGCCTCATTTCTATTTTTTGTATGATTACTGCTTTTATGAGGGGATGTTGTCAACTTGTGTAACTTGGTCAAGTGATGAGAAACTGGACCAAAGTCTCTTGTGTTATTAGCATGTTTATTGACTCTGTGGATAATACATCATTTACAAATAAATACATTTCTTTTTAGTTCTTATTCCTCATTTCCATTTTTTTATTAAGTTTGCCAGGACCTCTATTACTATTTTTATCAGAAAGAGAATTTATGTCAAAAATCTGCAAGAAACAGCATAGTTAACTGGGAGACTCATTGCATTTAAGAGTAGGAATAAGGCAAAGATCTCCATTATTATGTATTTTTTGTATTTAAATAATTCTTCATATTTATTAACTTAAATTTAATAATTGTATATTCCAATCTTCTATCCCTATTTCAATTACATTAATGGAAATTGGTGCTCTATTTCTTCTTACACCAATTTTTACATTTTACATTCTTTCTGAAATGTATATATTTAGTCTTTTTTTGCAACTGTTTAGCTAATACATTTTGAATTTCAAAATTCCATTGTAAACTGTTCAACTTCTCATAGATTGTGTTCATCTCTTCTCTTATTTTGTGTAGAATATATTTTAATGTCTTTCTTTTTGAAAGCTTTGTTTTCAATAATTATAAGGCAAAACCACTTCAAACATCCCATTGATGATAAGTAGCAAAGAGAGGAGAGATTTACTGCCATGGCACAAGCATTTTTGTATTAATAGCTTCATCACATAATTTTTGAAATGTATCTATGATAGCTGTGAATGCTTAAAAATGTTTGTAAATGTTAACAACTAGCTTATATATAGATTGATAGAATATTGCAGTTGGTATAGTCAAAATTATGAGTCATGTGTGCATCGCCACCAATTCCAAATACATTTCTATTCCAACGCTTTCTTAATTCAGCACAATAATGTCTGTGTCATGATGCTGTGCTCCCAGGAAATTACTATTCTTATTATCATTGCAAATAAACATTTAATATTCAATGTTGAATCCCTAACTCAAAATACCACTCAACTTTTCAAAGCTTTGATTTCAAAAATTGGATTACAGCGTCAAACAATTATTGGAATTAACTGGGTTTTTTTCTATTTTAAGCATCATATGATAATAATATAAAACTGGCATCTTTCACATTTTTGAAATTCTTCTTCTGTTAATGGAGCCAACTATCCCTTCCCTGTTTGTAAATGCATAAAGAAAACTTGGAATAAAATATGAGCTGAGGGCTTCCCTGGTGGCGCAGTGGTTGAGAGTCCGCCTGCCGATGCAGGGGACACGGGTTCGTGCCCCGGTCCGGGAAGATCCCACATGCCGCGGAGCGGCTGGGCCCGTGAGCCATGGCCGCTGAACCTGCGCGTCCGGAGCCTGTGCTCCGCAACAGGAGAGGCCACAGCAGTGAGAGGCCCGCGTACCGCAAAAAAAAAAAAAAAAAAAAAAAAAAAAATATATATATATATATATATATATGAGCTGAGTTTAGAACAGCCAATTGTTTTAAGTGAAACATCACTTTTACAGGATGTTATGTGAATGCAGGTGTCTCACCTTCCATCATGGTATTAATACAACTCCTAAGTTTTGAAGTTAGAGCTGACATTTTTTCAGCAGCATTTTTTCTTTGGTTTTTCATGTGGTACATGACACGACCCTGATGCTGGATATTAAATATCCACAAATATTTTTGCAGGTTACATGCTTATCCTCAACTTCCTTGAGGACTGCAAACTGAGTTTACAAATTCTTCTTATGCTTGCAATTTTGTTTTTGAGTTCATTACTGTGGAAGGGCTTATTCGACTAGAATTGATGTATTGGGCACACAGAATGAACACAGGATGGGGACACATGAGGCCCAAAGAGACCATTCTAGACACTGGGAGGGGGAAGGGTAGGCTGGGACGAAATGAGAGAGTAACATGGACATATATACACTACCAAATGTAAAATAGATGGCTAGTGGGAAGCAGCTGCATAGCACAGGGAGATCAGCTCGGTCCTCTGTGACCACCTAGAGGGGTGGGATAGGGAGGGTGGGAGGGAGATGCAAGAGGGAGGAGATATGGAGATATATGTATGTGTATAGCTGATTCACTTTGTTATACAGCAGAAACTAACACACCATTGTAAAACAATTATACTCCAATAAAGATGTTAAAAAATAAATAAATCGAGTGAGGCTTCCTGGAGGAATTCAGTCGCCTCGTGATCTTTATTAACGTTCATGTTTAAGATATAGGAAAGATAGAAATAATTAATTAATCCAATATTTCTCCCAAATATGGTTTTGTTTAGGGCCCTAACTTTTTAAACATGTCTTTAAAAAATAAAACAAGAAAGAAAAGAGCAAAACTCTTCCAAGGAGTATGCCCAGGAACTACTGTAAAGTCTCAAAATGAAAGATGGAAGAGACCAAGTTCCTTTATTAATATCGTGTGATCTCAAAAAGTGTGTCAAAGTGCCTTCAGTTCAAAAGTGAAATATTTGTCATCTTTCATTAAACTTGATGCTGCCCATTTTGGAGTACCTAAGATGTGATGTGCTAGGGCCTTGCCTAATTCCTACTCCTGTTACTGCAACTTTATGGGTTTTTAAAATGAAAGTTAAAAATCATGGAAATAGTTGAATTAACCCCTTAATTTTCATAACTTCAGTCAATCTTTCTTTTTAAGTCATGTCCAGGATTGTGCATACAGGTGATTTGCACTACAAAAATCACACCACAGTACACCCTACAACTCCCCTGATGGTTAAAAGAAACATAAAAAATGTAGAAGACAGCAATTCTTAGAAACTTGTATCCTACCGCTATGCTGCATTTATCTTTTATAACACCCACAGTCTCTTTATCATAATTAAATCATATTGCCACTACATTTTCTTTTTGAATTAAGCAATTGTTTTAGGGTAAGATATTCATTTTTTGCTGAAAGTTGCATTTAGAGAGAAATCATTCAAAACAGCCTAGTTCTTAAAGACACATAACTTGTTCAGGCAAAATATGCCAGGATATAAGACTAGGAGAATGACCCATGCATAGGCAACAAATAATCATTGGACAGAGTTAGAAATTTCAAGAGAACTAGCTGCCAACCTTTGAAATACTTCTTCTGCTCAAGTTCACTTATACATTCATTGATTCATTGTTAAAAGTGAACAGAACTGGTATTTGTAGAATGCTCTGCCTCAAGGAAGACTCAGAACAATGTTGACATTGCCACAAAATTCAAGAAAGGTCGAAACTGAAGCACCGCCGTGACTAAGCTTCACATGCAAACATACTTTGAACAGTGAGAGAGATGTCATAACTAATATTTTAGCCAAATATCATAGATTGGTCATTACTGGTGATTTTTTAACTTTAGTAACAATGTATACATTCATTTTTTCCATAAAATACCTGATCTTCACATTAATATGAGTTAGCTGGACTTCTACCTCAATCCTTTGGAAGCTATCTTCTTATTTTACTTTATTTGTAATAAGAATATTCCTTTTTTATGTAGGTATGTTCAAATCATCTTCTACTTTTCAGTGCCCTGTGTGAAAAAAAAATGTGGAGATGTAAAGTTTAAGTGTCTTTGAATGCCTATAGAAAATGACGGTGCATAGGCAAACGTGCTGTTTATACCCTATCACACAACTACGAGTGAGGGTTTGGTCCATTTTTAACAACGACAGTTCTCTTAGAAGTGGACATGGTATCTTCAGATGAGGATGACTGACCTCCCACCAGAAGAGTGCAAGTTTTGTTTTTCCAGTAGAGTGGATGAGTTTGCAGTTGCACATCTACACTCTTTGTCTTGTTTCTCCTTATGACCAGTGACACATGTGTAAGAGTTAACCATGAACTTGAGACATGAAAGCTACAACAATGGCAAAAAGCCAACCTAACCAGCCAACAAAGAGATCAAACCTGTGATCTGGCCCTTATTAGCCCCACACTCAAAGCAAGTGAGTTAATCATTCACAGACTAATGGGGCCCAGACTACATTTGTTAGCTTGTCTTTAAGTTTCTCCTAGCTTAGCCACATGTATGGATAAGCAATTAGTAAAAGCTATCCTATCACAACATATTTAAGTGCAATATTTTTTTGCCAAATATTTGTAATTTTTGTTGTTCCCAAACTTGTATGTTGCAAATTTTCCATATGTTAATAATCATAAACTTATTTTAGATATTTAAATATGAGTATTTTCATTGCTGGGAAACTCATGGACACTAACAGTTTTAAAAAAGCTTAATACTCGTTTTATGAAAAAAAGTAGGGATAAGCGACCATTACTTGGGAAATCAACCAAACGATGCCGCCTGTGTTAGACTGTTTCCCACTGAAAGTACCATATTTTCAGGATATGAGCTGTCCCAGAGCAACCCTACAATATTACTAGGTAAACCATCTCATTATACAATGAGTAAAACCAATACAATTGAGCTGGGAAGACACTTCATCTTTGGGGAGAAAATGACTTTATGTATTTATGTATGTATGCATTTATTTTTAGGAAAATAGTTAGAAAATTCATGAGGTGAGTAATGAAGAGCCTAAAAGGAATAAAGTTCAAAAGTTTTAACAAATGTACAGGAGTTCCTGGTATGAAGAGAAGATCTGGCCAGTTGGCAAGAATACAGAGCAAGAGATGGAAAAATTACCTGAGGACTTTTTAACAGCAGGACAGTATAATATTAAATTTTAAAGATGTTTTCTGTTGTTATAATGTGAGCTCTAATACCATGGTCTTAAACTCTGACAGACAGTTTTACAGAGATCCCTTATTGAAATATAATATATGTTTGTGGGAATATTCATGGCAATGATGATGATATTTATGTTGATATGTCATCATGATGAAATTAAGGTTAAATAATAATCTACTATTACTAAGTGCTCACTAGATGTCAGGCATTGTATTGACTGCCTTAAATCATCAATCCTCATATAGCCCTTGAGATGCTAGAATTTTTATATCTCTTTTACAAATGAAGAAACTGAGACATAAAAAAAGGTTAAAATACATGGTTTTTTTTGTTTTATTTTTCCAAATATCAGATTTTTAATTTGGAAGATTCACCATCTTGTGAGTCTTTTAAAATTTTTTTAAATTAAAGTATTGTTGACTTACAATGTTGCATTAGTTTCAGGTGTACAGCAAAGTGATTCATTTATACATACATATATATCTATCTTTTTCAGATTCTTTTCCCTTATAGGTTATTACAATATATTGAGTAGAGTTCCCTGTACTATACAGTAGGTCCTTGTTGGTTATCTATTTTACATACAGTAGTGTGTATATGTTAATCCCAAACTCCTAATTATTTCCTCCCCTCCCTTTCCCCTTTGGTAACATAAGTTTGTTTTCTACAACTGTGACTCTTTCGGTTTTGTGTATAAGTTCATTTATATCATTTTTTAAAGTTTCACCATATAAGTGATATCATATGGTATTTGTCTTTCTCTTTCTGACTTACTTCACTTAGTATGATAATCTCTAGGTCCATCCATGTTGCTGCAAATGGCATCATTTCATTCTTTTTTATGGCTGAGTAGTATTCCATTGTATAAATATACCACAAGTCTTTGAAAGAAAAGGCTTTGGTGCCTCTACAGAAAGCAAACGTTTACACCCCGTTGATTTAGGTACTAAAAGGCAACTGAGGTTTATCAAATGAAAGCCCTTAGCCAGGACGTTGAATCCCCAGCAAGCAATGCAAAGATGCAGGATTTCTCAAAATCCTTTCATGGTTGCATGTTCGCAGGGCCATCTATTAACTGGCAGCTCTGATTTCTGTCACTTTACTTCCTGTCTTGGTTCCTGGGTCTCAAGTTTACCCAGAGGTACATCAATTCTGTAAATTGATAGCCACGTAATCCATTTTCTGCTTTGGTTATTTGACTAATACGGCTTTGGTAGGAATGAATGAAAAGCCACAGGGGACTGTTGAAGAAAGTAATTGTGCAGAAGCAGAAGATGGGAGCTGACTTTGAACAGTGATTTGTCAAAGAAAAAATGATGTATGAAAAAGAAGCAAAACAACAAGAAGAAAAGATTGAAAAAATGGAAGTTGAAGATGTGAAAATTATGCTATTAAAAAGCAGGCAGAGATCCTGCAAGAGTCCCGGATAATGACCCCAGGTTGCCAGTGCAGGTTGGAAGCTGCATATACTGATCTTCTGCAGCTATTAGAGAGTGAAAAAGACTTGGAAGAAGCTGAGGAATACAAGGAGGTACATTTAGTACTGGATTCAGAGAAGTTAGAAGCCTGAAGTTTTTCTGTATAGGGTGATTCTTTGCATGAAGTCCTGGGATCCATTCTACACTTCATTATTTTGGGGAACTCATAGATATTTCCAGGGCACCAGGGTTGATGCGTCAGCTGGTACGGCACAGCTCTGGGGTGGCCCCCATGGTGGCTCGTGGCCGGGGCGACCATGGTTGGCTGCATTGCACTGTGACCTTTCAGCGTCATGCCACTTGTGGGATACCTTCAATGTCACTGCTGAGCAGGCCACGGATTCCTTAGCATGTGGGAGAGAACTCACTTAACAGTGTCTCTAACTTATATATAGGTTACCTGCCTGAGGTCAGAAACTGGACTCCTTCTAATCGAGGCATTTATCATAGAAGAAATTGATTCAGTAGTGATACCGACCAGGGTTCTTGGCCTCCTTGATCAATAGAAATTGACTAGAGGCCAGAGAAGAAATTCAGGCAAGGCTTTATTGGGGCCCCTGCTGCAGCATGAGGGAAGGAGAACAAACAAGAGGTTTTCTTGCTGGCTCGCTCCCTGAGGGGGGATGAACTAGTTCCTTATAAGGCGTGAGGGCAGGGGTGTGTCCAGGGCTGGGGTCAGAGGGGCGGCTTAGGTGTTCTGCCGGCCCCTTAGGTGGTGTTGAGTGGAGGGGGCGTGTGTAGTTCCCTGTTTTTGCTCCCGAACCCCTGCTTTTGCTCCCGGCTCTTCAGAAGTGGCCGTTGTTTTGTTGTTCTCTTTGTATCTTGTCCATAATTTGCCCCAACTGCTCATGCATGCAGTTATTTTTAGTCCCTCACGGTTTCTTTGTATCTGTTGCTAGAGGAGACGTATGTCCAGGTACAAACATGGCAGCAAAGGGTCCCAGGTCCCAGCCTGTCTCAATAGCATTTATATTTAAAGTGAAAATAATGCAACGGTACAGATGAACATGACACCATGAGATTGACTGTTCATAATCACAATTCACATCTCCACATCTTCAGTTACAAGTGGGTACTTTTAGGTCTACCTGACCTCCTCTGAAGAACTTTGTGCCTTGTTTCATCGTGTGTGTTGTGTGTTTTTGGTTTGAGTGAGACGGGAGGGGCAGGAAGCATTTGGGGAAGAGTCAGGAACTACCTTCAACCATCCCACCCCAATCTTCGAACCGATGAATGTCCTTAAGTTGCTAAAAGTAAGCAAAACTGCCTGTGGGTAGCAACAACGAGAGTGCCTGGATGTGGCCTCAGATGCGTGAAGCCGAGGATCCCTCAGTTTCCTCCCCATCGTGAGCAAAGCGTCTGCTTCCAGGAAGAACCTGCCCCCCACCTGCAGTTCCCTGCCCTTGTGCTGCTCAGCTCCTAGTCAACGAGTCCCGGGATGCACTGCTTCTCCTGGGACAACTGATTGATTGACAACTATGGAAAATAGTGCCATTCTGCCATAGGTTCATCTGCAAACATTGTATTCTATAATCTCAAACAATTCTGCAAAACGAAAATCTGTTGTTTCACTGACAGCTTTTTTTTTTATGCAGAGATCTTATAATACCCCTTTCAAAATTTTCCTCCTCTGTCAAGGATAATTCTGAGACCATTTTATAGTAGCAAAACACTGCGGTTTTTTTGTTTTTTGTTTTTCCGTTTTGAACTGGATGTTTGTTCTCTGATTATACTTCCTGGCCTCAAAAGCCTAAAGAAAATCTCAGGGAATAAAATAGAGCTCTCTTCCTTTGATGTCTATCCAAGAGCATGGAAAAGCTATCACTTCTTTCACCGAAAATTCCTTTAATTTATTCCCTTGACTGCTAAGAGATGACAATTAAAGCATTCAGCCTCTAAAATGGAATCAAATGGTATAAATAAAAAACCAAAAGAAGCATTCTGAGAAATACTCTTAAAGCTTCACCATGGTTACAAATGTAAGATTACGTTTTTGTGTCAAAAAACGAGTACAATAAAGAACAGATAGAATTTTTTCATAATTCAGGCCAAAAAAATTTAGCCTGTAGTGTATTTTAAGTTTTCTTGATGATTCCTGATTATAGTTTTAATTCTATGTTATAAAATTAGGCATACTATAATTTTGAACTTGCTTCAATATATAAATTCTATCTCTTTTATAAGACAAAGCATTTGAAATTTCCCCATTTAGAGTGTTTTAATTTAAATAGTAGTGAAATATGATAACAGTGCATGTTTGTGTAGGTGAAGGGAGGTTATACAACCTGTAACTCAAGAGGTGCAGTGTGAATGATAACCCCACCCACCGAACATCCCACTCCCCCCCTTTCTCTTGCAACTATTTGCTTATAGATAAAAATAATATTCCCAGAATATTATGTATAGTACTCTGTTACTCTCTTGTTGATTGTCAGAGTATTTAAGTACATTTCCTTCAAAACACTATAGAGAAATTGCATTAAATTTGCAAAATATAGAGAAATTTTTATCTGTTGCATAGAATTATAAAATGTATGTTCTCTGGTAGCCTCCCCAGTGTTGAAGTTTATTTTTATACTTTTTGTACCTCAGATTCTAAAATTTTTGAATAGGAAATCTATTCTGTTCATCAAAATAGTTATTAAAAAGAACAAATAAAAAATGATGGATGTGAAATTTTGGCTAAGATATATTCCCTACAAATAGTGGGGATAATAATAATAATTTAATTATTATTATTTATTTTTCTGCTGTACGTGGGCCTCTCACTGCTGTGGCCTCTCTCGTTGCGGAGCACAGGCTCCGGATGCGCAGGCTCAGCGGCCATGGCTCACGGACCCAGCCGCTCCGCGGCATGTGGGATCTTCCTGGACCGGGGCACGAACCCGCGTCCCCTGCATCGGCAGGCAGACTCTCAACCACTGCGCCACCAGGGAAGCCCCTTAATTAATTATTATCTTTTTTTATTAATACAGCGTAGATTTTATTGAACCCAAGTGAATTTTAAGATTGGTATTAAATAATGTATACATGTTTGTATATATTTTCTTGCCACGATGGCTGAATATTTGGGGGGCACTATAACTACTCCAACACCTAAATCAATGGCTCTCAAATTCTGATTCCTAAAACATCCCCACCTAAGAAATAGTTAGCAAGTTTTCAAGAAAGACATACATTCATAATAAATCCAAACTGAAGTCACCTCATGGAAACAAAAAAGGAAAGCAGAGCAGCTTTACATCTGTTAATAAGGAAATACCTGTGGAATAGGGAACATGCTGCCAAAAATATAGTATTTGGGTTCTTGTGACATGTAACCTGCCAATAATAAATAGTAAACTACATTTTCAACCAAAAATTACAAATCGCGTTTATCTCATCTAAACTTTAAAATAAAACGTACTATTATTTTATGAAAATAAACTTTCATCTAAAATTACAAAATAAATATACAAAAATCACTAAATGGGTAAAAAGTACAAAGGAGATAAGTAATCTTTACACAATGTAAATATTCTAATTCTCTTTGACAAAAGCAGTTTACGAAAACCTTATTTTTTTTAAAAAAGGCTTTAGAGAGTTTTAGTTTATGGCAAAATTGAGAGGAAGTTGGAGAGTGCCTATACACACTAAACACATTTTTAAATCTACATTTTTACTCAAGTGATGTTGAAAAAATGATACATGTCTTTCTGTCTTCAAAGCCTTCTACTACACTGAAATTCCCTGTCTTTCAGGTTTTCAAAAACACTAACAATGAGAAGGTAAAAGACCATTCCATAAAAATGACTTGGAAAGCATCACTGGAGCCCATGTGTTGAGCCATCCGTGACATAATTCATGGTCATTAGGGTAACCATGCGTGCTTCTCTTCCCCTTTCCTATTCTTAGGTTTGAGTGATTAGAGAATCTGAACTAAGCAAGGTAAAATGGTACCATTTTCAATATCACACACACACACCAGGGTTTAAGAATTTTATTCAGTGTACCAAATTTCCTGGGTGTTGTCCTGAATTGGATTGTTCATTTCTGCCAAATTCAACATTAGAAGACAAAAATCCTGAAATCACTTCTCCCACCAATCCCCCCCATCTCCTGAGCCTGCTCCCAAGACCTAAAGAGAAAATATAGGAAATGAATATAATTTGGGGGGCTGGAGAAAATGACAGTATTGATTGATTTATTTGTAAATGAACATAATGTGCAGAAAGAAACTTATACAACGTTTTTATAGTTTGAAATAGCAACAAATCCAAAATCTAAATATTCATTGGTGATAAAATAAAATGATATACTTCAGAATATTTTTCAGTGAAATATTATGGAGAAGTGAATATGAATAAACCACAGCTATGTGTGTCTACGGATAAATCTCAAAAATGTGATATTAGAAAAATAAAGGTTGCAGAAGGATACATAGAGCATCACAATTTTTTAGTGAAATTTAAGGCCAACAGGCACATGAAAAGATGCACAACATCACTAGTTATTAGAGAAATGCAAATCAAAACTACAATCAGGTATCATGTCACACCGGTCAGAATGGCCATCACCAAAAAATCTACAAAAAATAAACGCTGGAGAGGGTGTGGAGAAAAGGGAACCCTCCTACACTGCTGGTGGGGATGTAAATTCATACAGCCACTACGGAGAACAGTATGGAGGTTCCTTAAAAAACTAAGGAATAGAACTACCATATGACCCAGCAATCCCACTCCTGGACATATATCCAGCAAAAACCATAATTCTAAAAGATTCATGCATCCCCATGTTCATTGCTGCACTATTTACAATAGCCAAGACATGGAAGCAACCTAAATATCCATTGACAGATGAATGGATAAAGAAGATGTGTGGTACATATATACAATGGAATATTACCCAGGTATGAAAAAGAACAAAATGCTATTTGCAGCAACATGGATGGACCTAGAGACTGTCATACTGAGTGAAGTAAGTCAGACAGAGAAAGACAAATATCATGTGATATCACTTATATGTGGAATCTAAAAAATGCTACAGAGGAACTTATTTACAAAACAGAAATAGAGTCACAGTTTTAGAAAACAAACTTATGGTTACCAAGGGGGCAAGGAGCGTGGGATGAGTTGGGAGGTTGGGACTGACATATACACACTAGTTTATATAAAGTAGATTAATGAAAACCTACTGTAGAGCACAGGGAAGTCTGCTCAGTGCTCTACAATGACCCATATGGGAATAGAATCTAAAAAAGAGTGGATATATGTATATGTATAACTGATTCACTTTGCTGTGCACTTGAAACTAATACAACATTGTAAATCAGCTATACTCCAATAAAAAATTAATTAAAAATAGAAAACCACAGAAATCAAAGTACATGCCAATGAAGAATAATACATATAGAATAAAGTTGTGCTTCTATAAATAGGGATAATGTAACCCAATTTCACAACAGTGGTTACAGGAAAGAAATACAATGCAATTGGGTAGAGGTACACACAGTGTTCTTGTTCCATTTGTAGTTTTCATTTCTTTGGTTAGGTTGGATATATTATTGTTTGTTATGTTACTCTTCATTTTTATATAATGAAATATTTATTTAAAAAAATAGAAAATACAACCACAATTAGGTAAATTAAATGGCTAAGAATTGCAAACATATATTGGGATGTGTCATGGAACTTCTGGATCTTGGCTAATGATGGAGATGGGTAAATGATATGATATCATCCTTGGTGTCATAATTGAATATTAGAACCTCCAAGCTCATCCAATATATTTCTATCTTAACATTCTTTGAAATAAAGTACTGCCTCCCTCTTTTCCTGCTTTATTTAATTACCCACTGCATGGATTAATCTCAGCTTCATATACCCCAAACTATAAAATAATATACAAAATCATATGTGTTTTTCATTCATGAAAAATAAGGTCACTAGCTTCTTGAAATCACAAGACTTCCTTACAGCACTAAGCTCCCACACCTTGAGGGTGAAGTCCTCCTCATGGTCCCTGATGAGGCTGCAACACCAGTCACCACATTCACATTCCAGCCCAGAGGACGGAGAAGGAGAAATGGTTTAGGGACATTGTCCAGCACATGCAAACAGTATTTCCATTTACATCTCTGAGGAAACATTTGTCACTTGACCACATAGACCTTCAAAGGAGCCTGGAAATTATGATTATTTTTATTGAAGTGTAGTTGATTTACAATACGGTGTTAGTTTCAGGTGCTCAGCATAGAGATTCTGGTTGTTGTTTTTTAAAGATTATATTCCATCATAGGTTATTACAAGATACTGAGTAGAGTTCCCTGTGCTATACAGTAGGACCTTGTTGGTTATCTATTTTATATATAGCAGCGTGTATGTGTTAAACTCCTAAATTATCCGTCTCCCCGTTTCCCCTTTGGTAACCATAAGTTTGTTTTCCATCTTTGTGAGTCTGTTTCTGTTTTGTGTATAAGTTCATTTGTATTACTTTTTAGATTCCACATGTAAGTGATATCATCTAGTATTAGCCTTTCTTTGTCTTAAACTGGGCATATTGACATATCTAAGATTCAGATTTTAAAGGCAAGGTGAGAATAGTACAGAAAGCTGAGGTCTTAGACACATCCAACAAGCAGCATTCCTCCCATCAAGGTGTTCCTGTTACTTATTTCTGCATAATGAACTACCCCAAAGTTAACGAATCAAAGCAAGAATCCTTGATGTTCAAGGTCGGTGGGTCAGGAATTTAGTAGGACACCACCGAGTGATTCCTCTGCTCCAGGGGTTGACTGGGGTCGTGTGGTGGCATACCGCTGGCAGCTGGCTGGTGCCCAGGGTACGAGAAGGCTTTGCTTACATCAGAGACTTTGGTGGGCGTGAATTGAAAGTTGGCTGAGTTGGCCCCTTGGGCCTCTCCATGTATTCCCATAGTTTCTTCACATCATTTCTCCAGTAGGTGGTTGCTCTTTTACATGGTGGCTTAGACTTCAAGGGTGGAAACTCTAAAGAATCAGACTTTGAAAGCGTCATGACATACCTTCAAACACAAGAATGGACAAATGGGGTCACCTCATGAGAGAGGAGCTGTCAAATGCCACCTCATGAGAGAGGAGCTGTCAAAGAGTGAGTGGCCATCTTACTCCTGCCCTCCAGACAAGACACTTTTCAGGGTTATTTTGCTTACTCTTATAAAATCTGAATCCCATTGCTCAAACTGTAAAAAATAAAAAGAAATACGCTGGAGAGTTATCCTAGATACAGATTACTTACAAAAAGTAATTTATTATTGTAACTACACTGTAGGATTTTTACAACGTAAAGTTCTGGAAGTAATTACCAACTTTAAAAAAATTTTTTTTGAGTAAAAATAGTTTGTTATCTTCCTTTTGAGTCAGTCTGAGTGAAAAATCCTAGTGTCACACCTTTCAAAATATAGTTTGAATAACAAGAAACTGTATTTTGGGGGTATGTGTGTGTGTCTTCTAGTTTAGGAAGAGATTAGGACAAAAGGACAGGCAAGTGGTCTCACATCAGTTTGCTGTTAATTATAAGGGATTTTATATTTTCTTCTGGGATGAAAATAAAATGTTAAACTTCTAATTTGGTGTTAGGTGCAGAAAACAAGATAATCTCAAAATAAACACAGAAGGCATACCACGTGCCATCGAAGATGATCCACAGACACTCCATAAACTATGTAACCTTCTTTAGTTAAATACACACCACATGAGTTCATTCTTTGCTGGCTGGACATATATTTTGCTACTTTGTAAGTTATAAAATAAGAAAGAGGCCATTTCTGAAAATGTTATTTGGAGATCCTGAATTTATCTAAACATTCAAATTCTTAATTGGAGATCACGTGCTTATAAAAGCTGTCTCTCCACTATTCCATTGTTTTAACTTTATTTTGAAATTATTTCAGACTTACAAAAAAGGTTAAACATATTACAAATAATTTCAATATATCCTTTACCCAGCTTCCCCAAAGACTAGTATCTTATAAAGTCATAGTACAGTTATCGAGACCCAGGAAATGAACAGTAATAACACATTATTAACTAATCTACAAACTTTATTCAAATGTTCCCATTTGTCCCACTAATGTCCTTTCCCTGGTCCAGGATTGAATCAGGACATACACTGGATTTCGTCATCCGCTGTCCTCAACATCTTCCAATCTGTGACAGCTCCCAGCCATCCTGTCCTTCATGAACTTGACACTTTGGAAGGCTAGAGGCCAGTAATTTTGTATATCTTCTTTCATTTGGGTTAGTCTGATATTTCCTCATGTTTATGTTTAAGTTGCAATTTTTTTTACAAAAATACCAGAGAATTGGTTCTGTGCTCTCCTCAGTGCATTATATTAAGGGGTATATGACACATATTTGTCTCATTACTGGAGCTGTTAACACAAAGCTGGATTAAAGTGGTATCAGCCAGGATTCTCTACTGTATAATTACAGTTTTTCTATTGATAATTAGAAAGTATTTTGGGGGGAGGCACAAATAGAGTGTACAAATATACTTTTTCTCATCATACTTCTGCCCACTGATTGTTTTTTCCTGCAAAATTTATTACTGTGGTATATGCAAAAAATTATTTTCTATTTCCATCATTCATTATACATGTATAAATGGGAAATACTACTAATTAATTAAAATCATTCTGGATTTTATTTTCCATTTTACTGTAATTTTGTGATAACAGTTATTAACATTGATAACAATAACTAAATTTGAAAATAATCATTAGTTTTAGGTTTTGTTTCCTCTCTGATTTGGGGTAGCTATTGCTAACATTACATTGATTTATTTGTTATTAAGTCCATTTGGTAGGGAAATATTCAGGAAATTCCACCTTCTCCTTATCTGACTTTTCTCCTCTTCAAAAACTTTTTATTATTTTAAGTCATACTTCCTTTACATTTTCCACTTCTTTCTTTTTTCTCTATCATCTTCTTCATACTGAAGATACTAACCATAATATAAAGACTTTGGATGTGATACCATCGGAAGAAAAATAAATTAATTGACAGAAGAGAAGAAAACAGCATCTTAATTTGGTTTTATTTCCTGAGCTAGAAAATTGATGCAATAGTGAAATGAGAGAAAACTGCTTGACATGGCAAAAACTATCAGTAATGCAGTTCTGTTTGCTTCTACAGTGTCTAGAAAACAAGTTGGAAGCAAAATTCAAACAAACCAAGGGACTAGTAGGAAAGGAATTAAGTACACAAGTTCAAAACAGAGAGTAACTGTTCACTAAAGAATTTTTAAAACAGAAGAATTTTAGCCAAATCTTGAAATGTTTCTGACATTGTTTGAGCAAAAGGAGAAGCAGCCCTCGGGCCATAGATAGAACATTTTGAGGATTCAGGGAAGTGTCAGTTTGGAATTCCACCCACAAAAGCAAAGTGCGGCTGGGGTGCTGGTAGAGGTGAGTAGCTGGATGATTACTGAGGACCAAAGAATAGGGGTCATTGAAGAATGATTTCAATTAAAAAAGAAAACAGACCCATAAATTAAGTTAATTTTCATCTGAAGAATAGTTAAGAATAGTTAAGGAAGAATAGTGAAGTGAACTTGGCCATGGTCAAGTTCATCTCAAGGGAGAAAACAAAACATTTTAAAGAGCAATCCTTCTGGGCCATCATTTTATCATGGGTACATGATAAGAACAATTTATTTTGTAATTTCTCTGATAAAGTTAAATAGCCCAATAAACTGAATCATAACTGAACCTTGGCCCCATCCTTAACCTTTGCATACTTCTGGCCCTTCATCTGCACAATCTAAATGGCAAATGACCGGCCCATTAACTAGTCCCCATCTACAAAGGGTTCCCAGCTCCCAAGATAACCTTCAGCTTGTACGAGAGATGGTGGCTCCTGGGAAGTCTCACCCGATGCCATCTGCTGCTCAGGTGCCCTTGAACCTGTGTGGACCAGCTCTGCCCCATCCTGTGAAAGAAACCAGCAAGCACAGGGAGAAAGAAAAGTGACTTTGGATCATGACGTTAAACCATATGCATCTTAAAATCCATTTTCCGGAACACTGTATCCCACTTCTTAAATATTTGTCATGTACTATTTTAACAATAATTCCCACGTTGTTCCCCCTTGAACTTGTTGAGACCAGTTTTGTGATTAAGGTAGCACTAGAAAGCCAGCGCAAACTAACTTACAGCCCTAAATAGACTCAGGTTGGCGACTTGGTCATTAAACCGAACATTTATAAGTGCTCACTGTGTGCAGTTACTTTCTGAACTCTTCTTTTCTCTGCAGATTATCTCATGTATTCTTAAAAAAAAAAAAAAAACTTCACAAAGTAGGCATAATTGTGATTCCATTTTCATGGGAAACAAAAGTTAAGCAGCTTACCCCAGGTCATAGAGTTAATAACTGTGGAAGCTGGGATATGGACCCAGAGGTATAACATAATCTAATTAACCCGATTTTCTCTTGATATGTCTAATTTTTCATTTACAAGTTACATATTCTTCTCTACCATCAATGAGCACCATTCATGAAAGGGAAACACATATACTCACTTAATTCAGTTTCCTTAAATATTTTGTCACTTGATCAAGCCTGTAAAGTACTTTTGTAAAATGCAGCCTAATATCTTTCTTGAATGGAAAAAGGAAACTGCTATTTGATAAGTAGCGAAGTCCCAGAAAATCTGGGCGGGGCTGGGTCTGAGTGGGGAGGGAAGGGGCAGGAGACAGGAGGTGCATGGAGGGAGCCTAGCAGTGGCGATAAACACAGTTATAGAAGGAAACGCTACAATGGGAGAGAGAGAGACCATAAGCTGCCACATTTGCAATTTTGCTTTTCTTTTGGCTCATGACTTATTCTGTAGTGGTGTATTATTTTAAAATTCTGTTTTTTTCTAATTATATTACTGCCACTTGCTCATGAAAAAAATTAAGCTTGTGAAACCACACATAGACACACACACAAAGTATGTCAACCACAATCCCATCAAACAGACTTAACCTCTGAATAGTTTTGCCAACAGGCAGTGAAAGAGTTAATATTCTGAATGGGGTCTGGAATCCAGGGAATTCTCTGAGACACCAATCCTGTGGTAAAAGTTAATGGTAAAATACAAAAAGTCAAAGAAGCAAGACCAATAAGGACACAGGAATTCAAGGACTGAAAGTTTGGATCACCTGATAGTCTTTTATCAATGACAAATCTCCTAATTTGATCATTGTACTGAGGCTATGCAAGATAATGGCCTTGTTCTTAGAAGAGACCTCTAAAGTGTTTAGTGATAAAAGGGCATAAAGTTCCAACTTAACTCTTGAATAGTCCAGAAAATGTAATGTGCATACACATAAATAGAGAGAGAGATGATGAAAAAGTAAATGAAACAAAAATGTCAATAGCTGGTAACTCTGAGTAAAAAGATATATAGGAGTTGTTTGTACTATTCTTGCAACTTTTCTGTAAATTTGAATTATATCAAAAAGTTTAGAAAAAAAATAGTTCGGGTCACCTGACCAGGTGAAGAGGTTAAGATCACTTCACTACATAAGATGCTGACTGAGGCTACAGACTGAATGAACTGGTTCCTGGAAGAAGGAGGTTATAAATGCAATTACAGCATTTGCAGAGATGAGAACTAAGCCAGACACATGTATGTCCTTGCCATACCTTATACTCTTTCATACAAGACCTACGACTGATATTCAACTCAATATTTCAGGATTTTAGTGACAAGATATCAAAGGGAGACTGTGACTGAAAAATGAATAACACATAATCACCCAGAGTTAGGAATGCAATATATGGAACCATCCATGAATTGAAAAACTTAATAAGCCTATAATCGAGTCATATCTTGTAAAAATTGTGAGCGAGGTTATGGACACATAGAACTGATGTGAATAACAGAGACAAAAATTCAACAAAGTTTTTGAGAAGGTATCACTTTCAAAAGAACCACTTGCCTGAATTAAAAGAGGCAGACTGTCTAAGACTTAAAATAGCCTTTTCGATGCTCCACCTCCCCAAACTTCAATAAACAGGAGTCAGGTTAAACATTACTGCACTCACCCAAAATAGCATGTTCCTCAATGTTTTCTAATCTGTGGAAGAGGAAGATAATGTCTTCTAGGAGATAGAGTCAAAAGCCAGGGAAAACCGTGGAGCCCCTCCCAGGGAGGGGACATTTCCCACCCTTGGGGTAGGACCTGCACATCCTCCCCATGGGGTTCCAGATTTGCTATGTCCTAGGGATGGCCCTGGACCTCCATGGTTCTCTTCCTGAAAGGAGTGTTTAGTGGGGTGTTCTGGATCTGTTCAACCCTTGCTTTTGGTGTGTGTGGGGAAAGAAGGAAAACCATCTGTATAGTTAATAGGTTTATAGATAAAGAAGATCCATGTAGAGACAATGTTCAGATGATCACAAATCCTGGAACTGTGGCTTTGGGGTTAGCTCCTCTGAGAGGGGGGTGAGAATAGTTTATGTGCACGGGAAGAAAAGCAAATATTTTTATCAAGAGGGCAAGTGCGTTAGGTGGTATTATTGTCGAAGTATCCCCTCTCCTACTGAGCCCATTCTCACAAGATGTCAGGTTGAGCCAAGTAGCAGCTGGGGGCCAAGAAATAGTTGTAGAAATTTATGCGATAGCAAGTGGTTCTGACGTTGCTCTTTCAGTTGTGCCGAGATTGTCCTAGGTGTTGGCGGCTCGTCTCGCCCGGACCCATCAGTGGAGCAAAACGGAGTGAGGGCCAGTCTTTAGCCTACTTGTAACGACCGTGAGAATTATATCTATGCTTCTGCTCACCACTGAGATTTTGAGATTGTTTACTACTGCAGCATAACGTAGGAGAATCTAACCAATACGCTGGAAGGTTAGTTAGGGAGAATCAGTTTCTACATGACAGGAAAGAAGACTAATATTAGTGGTGATGGTCACTGAATGTGGAAAGCAGATGTGTTATTTGTCTACTAATTCAACAGACACTTCTTGAAGACAGCAGCTGTATTCAGGAATGGTGCGATTGCTGCTATTTTTTCTGATGTCCAGAAGTGCATGTGACTGAGGTTTTCTTATTGTGAAATGTGGGAAATTGATGATCTAGGACTAGAAGAACAATAGCCTTGCAGGAGAAATTTTAAAATGATTGTTTTATTGTGGTCAGCATATGCCAGCGTGAACCAAGTATAAAAGTATGCAGAGTATTTCAGATAAAAATCAAGAATCTGTCATTAAATCTGGTAGTTATTTGGAAGGATGTCCCACACAGGCAGTTTAAAGAACAATCAGCAGAAGATCCAGCAAGAAAGTCTTTTCCTCTTGGACTTGAAGCTCTGTGGGCCTCATGAACATACATGAGTTTAGCAAGTCCCAAGGAAAGACAGCCATGAATTTCCATAATTGACTTAACAGTTGGTGGCCTGAAAGTAAGTCTAATGGCATCCCTAATTCTACACTAACATCCTTTCGGAAGAGTCAATAAACAGAGAAGGCCCCAAACTGATGTAAGACACACAGCATATATGAAGACAGTAAAGGTAAATGCCCCAGTGAGTGTGAGATAAACAGACATCATAGCACAGTTACCAGTTGATCATGAACTTTAGTGCAATCTTAAAGAGAGAAGCACTCATATGGCCAAAAATCAATATATTTCTATAGTTCATTTATATAAGGAAGTGAATTGAATGACTAAATGAAAAACTCACATAAGGCAGCAAAGAACAAATCTTTTTTGAGGTTGCAAAAAGAATTATTAAGAAAAAAGAATTTTATAATATGGAAGGTACAAAGGGAATTGTAGATAAACCTACTAGGCAAGTTGAAGGGACTTAAATGTAAACTCCAGAGAGAGATTCTCTCTATGGAGTGAAAGGAAGGACTTCAGGACTCAGAAAAAGAGGAGCCTATCGAACTGACCTGGAAAAAATGAATGTTATTTAGAAAAAAACAAACCATGAGAGGAATCTCACAAATTCCATTATTGTAAATAAAGTAACATCAAGGAAAAAAACATAAACAGAGGGGAGAGTATCAAGACGGCAGAGTAGGAGCCAAGGAGCTTGCCTTCTCTCCAGACACACCTAAATTACATCTACATGAGGAACAACTCTCACTGCAAACAAACTGGAGATGGGCAGAAAGGTTCATTCACAGCCAAAGCTGTGAAGAAAGAGCCACATGTAATCAGGGAGGAAGGGAGGAGAAACGATCAGATCAGGACCTGTGCCTGCAGGAGGGGGCACAGAAGGTGGGGTTACATGGGCTCAGAGTTCCTCCCTGGGGAGAGAGGGGCTCAAATCACAAACTGGATGTCCCAGCCCTGGGGTCCAACACCAGGCAGATGAGTGCCCTTAGCTGGATTGAAAACCAGTGGGACTTACAGGAGGAGTGTGAGATCCCTAGACTCTGCTCTTGAAGAGCACACACACACATGCTTACTCTTAGGAACAATGCAGGGGAAGAAGATTGAAACAGCTTGGGGTTCTGGGTGGTTTCCTGTGACCACCCCAGCACATGCCCTGGTCCACACCGGGTGCCTGCTCCAGCCCCTCTTGCTCCAGTGCAGTTTCCTACTAGGGTGAAGGTTCCTGTTGCCAAGGGGGGGTGAGCATTCGCGGGTGATGGAGATGGCTGAGACCCTGCACTGCCTCTGAATTGGGCAAGGATGGCCAATGCTGGTACTCGTAGAGGCAGCAGATCAGGAGCAGTTTGGAGCTCTGGCTGGTGTGCTGGGACCAAGTGCAGGGTGCACCCTGTCTTGCTCTGCCACGGCACCCCACTGGGGCAAAGGTGCGATGCTGGGAGAGGGGGAGACACACACAGAGAAGGAGTAGAACCAGTGTGGACCTGACCCTCAGGACTTCTGCTCCAGCAACTTGGGACAAGCAAGCTGTGATGGCCACTGAGCAGAGGCAAAGCACAGATCATACTTGCCTGGGGCTCTAGGCCCTCCATCTCCAGCCCCACCTCCCACCAAGGTGAGAGCTGCCAGCACACCCTGGGGGAATATGTGACCCATGCTCACTACAGATCCAGCTCTCCCCAAAGCCACTGGGTACATGCAGGCTGCATAAGAATGCTATCACACCAGGATACCACTTCGATAACAGGATAAGTAACTGTTTTATCTAATTTCATAAAGACAGAGAAGGTTAAACAACATGAGAAGACAGAGGAATTTGTTTCAAATAAAAGAACAAGAATAAACCCCTGAAAAAGAACAACTAATGAAACAGATAAATAATTTGCCAGATAAAGAGTTCAAAGCATTAGTAATAGGAATGTTAAATGAACTTGGGAAAAGAATAGATGAAAACAGTAAAATTTTAAATTGGGAACTAGTAAATGTAAAAAAGAACTAGTCAAAGTTGAAGAATAAAATAACTGAAATTAAACAAGCAAATAAAAATGCATTAGAAGGAATCAACAACAGATTACGTGATACAGAAAAATGCATAGGTGATCTGAAAGATAGAATAATGGAACTCACCCAATCAGAATATCAAAAAGAAAACCAAATTTAAAAAAATTGAGAACAGTTTAAGGGACCTCTGGGACAACATTAAGCATACAAACATTTGCATTATAGGGGTCCCAGAAGGAGAAGAGAGACAGAAATTAGAAAAACGCATTTTATGAAATTATGGCTGAAAACTCTCCAAACCTGAAGAAGGAAACATATCCAGGTTCAGAAAGCACAGAGAGTCCAAATGAGATGAACCCAAAGAGATGCACACCAAGACATCATAGTTAAAATGGTAAAGGTTTACTATAAATAGAGAATTTTGAAGGCAGCAAGAGAAAACTCCATAAGGAAACTCTGTAAGGCTATTAGCTGAGTTTTCTGCAGAAACTTTGCAGGCCAAAATGGGGTGGCAAGATATATTTAAAGTGCTGAAAGGGAAAAAACTACAACCTAGGACACTCTACCCAGCAAGATTATCATTCAGATTTGAAGTAGAGACAAAGAACTTCTCAGACAAAAACTAAAATTGTTCATCAACACTAATCTACACGACAAGAGGTATTAAAGGGTCTTCTGTAATTGGAAAAGAAAAGGTCATGAAAAAAAGTAAAAATCTATAGGAAAGGAAAAATCACACTAGTAAAAGCAAATATATAGAAAAGGCTGCGAATCAACCACTTAAATAAGCTAGCACAAATATTAAAAGTCAAAAACTGTAAAATCAGTTATACCTACAATAAACAGTTAAGAGATAGACATGAAAACATAAAATATGGCATCAAAAACACAAAACGTGGGGGAGGGAAGTAAAAAATGTAGATCTTTTAGAATGTGTTTGAATTTAAATGACTACAAGTTTAAAACAAGTAGATATATTTATAGGTCAGCATATATGAACTCCATGGTAACCACAGATCAAAAACCTACAAGAGATACACAAGAACAGAGTGAAAGGAACACAAGCATACTACTAAAGAAAATCATCAAACCACAGGGAAGAAACTAAAAGAAGAAAAGAATAGAGAACTACAAAAATAACCAGAAAACAAGTAACAAAATGGCAAAAAGTGCATATATATCAATAATCACCTTAAATATCAATGGTTAAATCTCCAATTGAAAGATATAGGGTAGCTGACTGAATAAAAAACAAGACCTATCTATATGCTGCTTATAAGAGGCTCACTTCAGAGCTAGAGATACACAGAGACTGAAGATGAGGAGATGGAAAAAGATATTTATGTAAATGGAAATGAAAAGAGAGATGGGGTAGTAATACTCATATCAGAGAAAGTAGATTTCAAAGCCAAGTCCATAACAAAAGACAAAGAAAGACATTATATAATGACAAATGGATCAATACAAGAAGAGGATATAACATTTCTTAACATATGTGCACCTAATAGGCACATCTATATATGAATATATATGGCAAATATATAAAGCAAATATTAACAGACATAAAGAGAGAAATTGACAATAATACAATTACAGTAGGGGACTTTAATACCCTACTTACATCCACAGACAGATCACCCAGACAGGAAATCAATAAGGAAACAGCGGTCTCAAATGACACATTAGAGCAGTTGGATGTACTAGATATCTACAGGACAATCCATCAGAAAAACAGCAGAACACACATTCTTTTCAAGTGCACATGGAACATTCATGAGGTTAGATCATAAGCTAGGCTACAAAACAAATCTTAACAAATTTAAAAAGCTAGAAATTATATCAAGCTTTTTTCTGACCACAGTGATATGAAACTAGAAGTTAATTAAAAGAAGAAAATGGGAAAAACACAAACACATGAGACTAAAAGACATGCTATTAAAAAAACAATGGATCAATGAAGAAATCAAAGAGGAAATCAGAAAATACCTTGAGACAAATGAAAATAAAAACAACTTTTCAAAATCTACGGGATGCAGCAAAAGCAGTTCTAAGTTCTACAAAGGGAAGTTTATAGCTATACAGCCTATATCAAAAAACAAGAAAAGTCTCAAATAAACAACATAACCTACCATCTAAAGAAATTAGAAAAAGAAGAACAAACAAAGGCCAGAGTCAGCAGAAGGATTGTAACAATAAAGATCAGAGAGGAAATAAATAAAATAGAGACCAAAAAAATTAGAAAAGACCAATAAAGTGAAGAATTGGGGGGTTTTTTGAAAAAATGAACAAAATAGGTAAGTGTTTAGCCAGGCTCATTAAGATAAAAAAAAGAGGAGTACACAAAAATAAGAAATGAAAGAAGAGAAATTACAGCTGACATCACAGAGATACAAAAAATCATAAGAGAATACTATGAACGGTTATTTGCCAACAAACTGGACAATCTAGAAGGAATGGACACTTTTCTGGAAACACACAATTTTCTAAGACTGAATCAGGAAGAAATAGATAATCTGAACAGCCTGATCACTAGTAGTAAAACTGAATTAGCAATTAAAAACTCCCAGCAAACGAAAGTCCAGGACATGATAGCTTCACAGGGGAATTCTACCAAACATTTAAAGAAGAGTTGATACCTATTCTTCTCAAATTGTTCCCCCAAATTAAAGAGGATGGGACACTCCCAAATTCATGCTACAGGACAACAACTATCCTGACACCAAAACCAGACAAAGACACTACAAAAAAAGAAAATTATAGGACATTATCTCTGCTGAGTATAGATGCAATAATTCTCAACAAAATATTCACAAACTGAATTCAACAATATATTAAAAGTATCATACATCATGATCAAGTGGGATTTATTCCAGGGATGCAAGGATGGTTTATTATCCACAAAGCATTCAATGTGATACACCACATTAACAAAAGGAAAGATAAAAATCACATGATCATCTCATTATCTCATTAGATGTAGGAAAAGCATTTGACAAAATTCAAGTCTTTTATGGTAACAACTCTCATCAAAGTTGGTATAGAGGGAACACATCTCAACATAATGAAGGTCATTTATGACAAACCCACAGCTGACATCATACTTCACAGTGAAAAGCATTTCCTTTTCACTATGTTGTCAAGTGTAACAATCTTTTCTTTTATTGCCTTTGGATTTTGAATCACATTTACAAAGCCTTTTCCAACACTAAAACTAAAGAGAAATTCACCAATGTTTCTTTCTAATACATCCATTGTTTCATTTTTTACGTTTAGATACATAGTCTATTCTTATGTATGGTGTGAGATATAATTTTAACTTTTTCCAAATGGTGACCTAGTTGTTCTTCACCATTTATTAATGTCAATCTTTACTCCAGTGAACTGAAATGCCAGTTTGTCATACATTAAATTTCCATATGTATTTGAGGTTAATTTTGGACTTTCTATTCTATTATTCTATTTGTCTATCCATATATATTTTAAATATTAAAATTTTTTTTCATTGTATAGATTTTGCACACTTTTTGTGAAATTTATCTCTATATATTCTTCTTTGTTGCGATCTTAAATGGTATTATCTTTGCTATTGTATCCTCTGTTTATTCTTTGTGTATATGAGGATTACTGGTTTTCTATGTTAATTTTATATACTGCTAACTCAATTCATTGATATCTGAGTTAGTTTTAGTGTTGATTTGATGGAGTTTCCACCTAGACCATCATATCTGCAAATAGAGATAGTTTTCTTCTGTCTTTACCCATTTTTATATCTCCAACTGATTTCCTTCCCTTATTTAATTGTCCTGGCTAATAATATTTCTACTATAATGCCAAAGAGTAGCAGAGATAGATATAGATATAAGTACAGATACACACATAATAATGTTAAGAAAGTATAATTCCATTCCTATTTTCTTTAGAGTTTTCATTATGAATGTATATTGAATCTTTTTAAGAGCTTTTTCAGTGTCTGTAGAAATAATCTTGTGATGTTGTATTGAATTAAGATGAAGGAAGAAATGAATGTGGACCAGTGAGAAGGCAAGTTATGGAGGAAATTTAGGGGAAAGATCGAATATAGAAATTCTTACAGACAAGAAAGGGTAAACCTGTGTGGTTTGTATTGGCACAAAGAAACCATTCTTAATGCACGTAAATCTATCAGTTTTCTAAAAATGGTAATTATTTTTCTGAGGTATATATGTATTTCTGAAAGCATAATAAGAAGGTATTTTATGAAGAACTAAAGACTAGTGAAGCAGAGATCTTTTTATTCCTCCTGTTGCTATGGAAACTTTTCAGCATCGAAAGCTGACTTCACAACGAATACTTTGGAACAATTGCACACAATAACCAATCTGCTGTATAATTTATCTGAGGTTTTAGAAGCCTCCCAGATGCCTCAAATTCTTAAACTTTTGAAAATAATTTCTTATGTATTTTATTATTATGAAATAAGATGATAAAAATGTTGGTTTGGATAGTTCAGCATCTATCAAAATTCAAATTAAATGTAAGAATAAAATGGAGATTGACATCTAAGTCATATCTTGGGCTTTTGGAATTTTTTTTTTAAATTTTTGTTTAACATGTTTGGTGACATCATTTCTTATGAATTAAATACTTCATATTCAAGAAAAAGCACCTTAGTCTACTTTGCAGTATGTGACCTTTACTTAGGACTCAATTTTAATTTTAACTAGATTTGTCCAAAATATCTTTCAAAATATAAGTGTACATGCCCTCTATCAAAAATTATTCTAATCTAGATATGACTTTAAATAATCCAAAATTAAATTAAAGTGTCAATGGAATAACTGAGAACTAGCGACCAGCTCACTCTGCTGCTTGACCGCAAGAACGCTGGCATCTCAATGCTGTGGGTCAAACCTCAGTTTCTGCATGTGTACAGGTAGATTTAACGGTGCCTGAGGCTACAATAATACGTGAGACCTGGCCGGCTGTGTAAATTTGAGCAAGTCTGGGTTTCACATTCTTCATCCTCAAAAAATAAACTTTGTGTTTTGAATATGTACCCACCTTACGGGGCTATTGTAAAGATTAAAGTAGATAAGACACTTGCATGGCTAAAATGGGCACTTTCAACAAACAGCTAATTTTATTACTGTTTTCCAAACGGAAATTAAAATGTAGGCTCAGTGGAAATATAATTTAAACTACTGAAGGACTTTTATGTAAGGTTGCCTTTGAAACACTGATCAAAGAGAAGCTCTTGATATGAAAAACTTCTGGAATTAAAGCAATACCTCTATGATCTAGCTTATATTGATTGAGCTGTTATTCCCATTGGAAACCCTAATGTTCACAAATGTCTTTGCCAAGGTAGAACAGCAATTGACAATGGCATTGTTCATCCACAGTGTCTAAGCTGGAAAAAGCCCCAGGAGCTGAAGTACAGAATACCTGCCTGATCTGCTGTGTACCTGCACCCTTTCTCATCCCCACGGCTGCATGGCTCTGATTGCTGGGAAGTGGAAAGCTGTTACCTGTGCATGAACCTTGAACAGTGTGTTATGTTGCCACCTGATGCCTTGCAGGAGCTCATGGGTGAAGTCTAAGGCTTGGCTTGGGTGAGAGCTTGCATGTTCCTGGTACTTGGATTCTGTCTCTTTCAGGATGTTCAAAACTAATCCTGCCCTTATAAACCATTTATATGTCTAACATGTTTAATGTCTCTGTGCCTTTGTCTACTGATTTGTTTGTTTTTCTGTTATATATGTGAATGATGTACACATTTTAAGGAAGGTAGCTATTTGAGACATTTTTCTTCAAATCTTTTCTTTCTTGCCTTCTAATTATTTTTGATTTCCAAACTCTCATTTTAATATGTCCTCATAACTACTGTGAAAATGAGAAGAACTTATATATATTATAAATGTAGGGTTTATCACATAGGGAAAACTAAGTGTCATGAAGATTATAATTATTACATGAACAATGAACAAACTTGAATACATCAACATTGTTTAATTATATGTGATTATCAAATATTTTAATTTGATTAGTAAATATTTGGTTACTATAAATAATTTATATTTTTAAAATATAGGCACATTTACATGCATACCTATTTACATAGCTGCATACTTAAATTTTGTATATATATGCAAACTAATGTTTGCATATATATACACACATATTACAGTTAGTAAAACCAAACACGATAGAGAAAAGGAGTTTTTATCTATAAAAATTTAAGTTCTTATGTATAGATATGTTTAATTTTTATGTCAGTAATTTTTTGACATATTTTTAAATGAACAGAAGTTCAGACATAAAATTTAATAAAATATTTAAACAATTTTAGATATTTTGATCCTGCATAAATTCATATTTAACTGATAAATGCCTAATCTCAGATTATGCCTTCTAAACAATTATTTCTCAACAATAATGAATTATCTTAACCCAAATACTTTCAATAGAAGTGAAGAAATATATGAAAGTTACATATATATTTTTAGAAACAGAAGCCCATTCACTCTTAATACAATTACAAAACATAAATCTATTATTTAAAGTATTCAGATGTTTTCAATACTATAGCATATTTAGAGAATAAAGGTATGAATTTTCCCATTGTAAAGACAGTTTTTCCCTTGTTAAATCATAACAAAATATAATTCTGTATCACTAATTAATGAAATATATCACACAGATTTTTTAATTAGTTCCCGTTATAGTTCAGCACTAAGTTCTTCTCATTTTACCCTGTTATTTACATTTACACAAAGATAACAGGGGAAAGAAAAGGTGATAGGAGTCATAGGACACACAAAAATGTAGAATATACTAGAGCTTCCCATCGTGAAAAAGAATATAGATGTAAAGCAAGTCAAGGGAGCATTTATCAGAACTTCAGATTCAGAAAGATCTGGGTAAATATACTTCAATTCTGGAAAATTTTACAAGAAAATATTCTAAATTAACAATGAAATGTGTACTAATAAATGCCTAAGAATAAGTAATTTGATGATTTTACTTTTTTTCCCATTCATTCGTAGTTAAATGAATTACTGAAAATATTTTTTAAAAGATCTTACGAGAAAATATTTGCCATTACGCATTTAAAATCTGGAGTTCAGTACACATAAAGTCCAAATGGGGAAAAGTAAATAAAATTAAAATTTGGATCTATATAACACCAAAAATTATGTTTCTCTTCACCTCATATCTCTATCACTAAGAGGTAACCTTGATTAATACTATAAGAATTTCAAAATATGTGATTTGAAATTTTAAAATATAGAATGTTTCAGCCTTAAGCAGTAAAGCAAAGATTTTAATTACTCTTAACAGCTAAAATTTCTGCTCATAGACAAAATGTCTTTTGAAATGGAGTTTCTCATTTCTCCTGGCAGTAATTAACAATCCATCTAAGTAATTTCAGAATTGTTTCTGTGGATAACACATGTGTTTTTGTTACATTAATCTGTCAATATTTAATTAAAAAATTAATCCCCTTTTATATTTTTAAATGTCAGAGAAAATGCATAAATTGATTACTTATAAGTGCAACAAATTGCTTCTCTCATCAAATTTTCATAATGAAATATAGGTGAATAGTGGATCTTTTAATATATATTTTTGTTCCATGGCATTTTGTGTCAGATGGTATTTTTACAGTACATAATAGTATTCATATCTATTAGCAGTTAGCTTTTCATGTATTTATAGGTGATAAGAACAAAGAGAAAATTTCTTGTAGTGTGTACACACTCAAAGCTAATAAAATAGCCATTTGCCCCAAGTTACAATAATATAAAGATGAGTGGTCTAGTAACATATCATTTTTAACCTCTTCCTTAGACTGTACTTTATCATGAGTTTCTACTCCCCAAATAGTGGCGTATAGGAAATGTTCAGCACCAAACAAAAAGTTTATGAAGACCAGAGAGCTGTCTTCACCCTCCCATTTTACAGCTAACTAATCCATTCAATTTTATGCTTTGAAAAGAGTAAAGATGAATTGCCTAAAGCAATTCATGTCAAAATCATTTTGGATGAGACAACATAAAAACCCAGTGTCATGAATTTCTTTAAATGTCACAAGGTTTCTGCATTCCTATTGCATCATAAGTGTCCTTGCTTTCTTGCTTCACTCTAGAAAAACAAAAACTGAAAACCATAGTGATGCAAGGTGGGTGTAGTTTATGCAAGAGAGATGACAGCAAAGAGATTAATAAAAGCCTTTGGCTCTAAGTCAAAAAGAGACAAGTTACTCAACATCACTAATTATTAGAGACATGTAAATCAAAACTACAATGAGGTGTCACCTCACACCAGTCAGAATGGCCATCATCAAAAAATCTACAAACAATAAATGCTGGAGAGGGTGTGGAGAAAAGCGAACCCTCCTACACTGTTGGTGGGAATGTAAACTGGTACAGCCACCATGGAGAACAGTATGGAGGTTCCTTAAAAAACTAAAAATAGCACTACCATATGACCCAGCAGTCCCACTACTGGGCATATACCCTGAGAAAATCATGATTCAAAAAGAAACGTGCACCCCAATATTCATTGCAGCACTATTCACAGTAGCCAGGTCATGGAAGCCACCTAAATGTCCATCAACAGAGGAGTGGATAAAGAAGATGTGGTACATATATGCAATGGAATATTACTCAGCCATAAAAAGGAACAAAATTGTGCCATTTGCAGAGATGTGGATGGACCTAGAGAGTGTCATACAGAGTGAAGTAAGTCAGAAAGAGAAAAACAAATGTCATATAATATTGTTTATATGTGAAATCTAGAAAAATGATACAGATGAACCTATTTGCAAAGCAGAAATAGAGACACAGATGTAGAGAAAAAATGTATGGATACCAAGGGGGAAGGGGTGTGGGATGAACTGGGAGATTGGGATTGACATATATACACTACTATGTATAAAATAGACAACTAATGGGAACCTACTGCAGAGCTCAGGGAACACAACTCAATGCACTGTGGTGACCTAAACGGGAAGGAAATCCAATAAAGAGCATACATATGTATACGTATAACTGATTCACTTTGCTGTACATCAGAAAGTAACACAACACTGTAAAGCAACTGTACTCCAATTAAAAATTAATAAGAAAAGAACTCTGATGAAGATTTGACTATTACAGTAAGATGTAAATATGAGATTACAATGTTATAAAGCAATGTTTTTGTTTAATAATACCAAATGAAACATCTCATTCACATACCAAAAAAAAAGAGGCAAGTTAATGTGTATATTACATTTCAAGTTGATATAAAATTTATAAAGTAGGTGTGAATATATGTTTTACGGTTCCCAGTTTAACTGGCTTTTTTAATTAACCAATGTCTTTTCTAGTCTGATACTGTCAAATGATATGATCTATAAAACCCATTGCTGGCAAAACTAAGACACCCAGTGTCACACACTAGTGGCCGAGCATAAATTGGTCAACGTGTATAGAAAACAATTTGACCTTGAAAATGGTGGTACATTTTGAGCCCTTCTAGGAATCTCTTCTAAGGAAATAATTCCTTAAAATTTAGGGAAAAGATTGTACGTGAAAATGTTTAAAATCCATCATTTATATATGTTATAACAAATCACTGGGATAAATGCTGCTGGTGATCTCACACACACACACACACACACACACACACACACACAGGAGGCGACATATTCATATGATCAAATCTTATTCAGCTATTGAAGGAAACTGAACATTAATTAAAAGGCATAGAAAAGATGTCCTAAGCTAATGTTTAGATGACAGAGTAGGTTACAGACCTATATATTGAAAATTATTCCAATAAATGTAAGAATAAGTGGGAGAAACTGCATCGAAATGTATTGTTGGGTGCTGAATGGTTTTCTTTTACTTCCCCTTATAAAGTTTTTGTCTTTTCCACATTTTATAGGTGTATAATGTTTCTTTGAAACAAAAAAAAACTAGAAGTTTTAAAATTATTTCATAATAAAATAGTCTGAGAAAACAGATTGATAGCTTTATTCAAATGAATAATTAGATCTTTTTCTAAATTTTCAAATTTTCCTCAATCTGGGAACATTTCACATTGAGCAGTTTGGGAGGGAGGTAAGTTTGCAGAAAAATAATTTTTGTTCTTGGTAGAACCTTGTCTATGTACGCATAGGTAAAACACTCTAGAACAGAAAGAATATATATTGAAACTTTGTGCCAGGAACAAGTAGTAAAGATTAAGAACAAAGAAAGTATAATTAAGAGATATTTTTAAGACAGATACACTTTTAATAATGAATATCTCAGTTTTCTCTTTTGTAAAAGTAGGGATTTGGACTGATTGAGCTCTATATTCTTTCAGTTCCAACAGATTATGCTTCTACGATGTTATCTCCCAAAACTGTAATTTGTCCCCAGAGTTGCCTTTGCACAAATAATCTCTCTGGAGTTGTTCTAGGATGGAGGGATTAAGGTTCTGGTGCCTTGTAAATGCTCTCAGATGCCCAAGCTTTTTCCCTGTGGTCCACACTCTCCTTCCAAATCTCTCAGCTTCAGCATTCAGCATAAGGCTTTTACACTTAGGGGAAGTGGAATTATTTTTTAGGAATCATTTGTTTAAGCTTTGAGAAGTTATCTTTTTGACTTGAAACCACATTATTTTCTCCTTACCATTTCATTTTGTTTTGTTTTCCTTCAGACACTGGTGTGTATCTCCCTCCCTGTTTTGACCGCTTTGCATTCCATTCTTTAATTGGTGACTGTTGCATGCTCCACATGTGTTTCACATAAAGTCACCAGCTTCCTCTGGTGTTAGATGACAGCCTCCTTGAAAGTTGAAGACAAGGTGCTTGCACTTTGTCTAAAAAGAAACATAATTGGAACTAACAGAAATTTACAGTAGCCAAGGTTACCTCACTGTACGGAACCCTGCAGTCCTGGATGAAGGAGCAGTCTTAAAGAGCAACCTGCAAGGGGGAAATATATTGATGTCTGTAACAGGATGTGAGTGCCTGCCATGCATACATCTGGGAAGCTTTAGGAGTTAGAAAAGAAGATCAGGAAACAGAGGCTGATTAAATATTGCATTGCTCTCAATAGGCAAATCAAATTAAAAACAATCTTGAAGTCCTGAGTAAAGTAAATAGCATCACACTTTATAAAGCAAGAAGCAGCTGTGTAGCTGAGGGGAGCTTCCTGTGGCTGCGAACGTTTTATGTGAGGTCCCCAAATCGTCTTTAGACAAACGCTTCCTTCTGGACTGTTTCCAAGGTCTAATTGTTTTAGTAAGCATATGAACCCCAGAGGACAGGATTCATAGGAGTGTTACAAACAGAAGGGAGGTTTAAAGTAGAATTATACACACTTAAAAGTGAGGTGCTTTTACCTCATTTCCTCTATTCTATTGAAAACAGTCTTCAGTGACGGAATGAAAGCCTGGAGCAGAGAGAGAATTGAACTGAATACGGGCAAGGAAAAGGAAATTCAAGATGAAACATTAAAGAAGAGTCAGGAGAGAGGGATGAAGGTGGAAAAGGGTAAGGAGAATGCTCAGGGCTCATCTGGGAAAGAATCCATGTCCCTGGATCAATAATGTTAATCCACTTTTTCTCTAATACATTCAAGGGAACGTTAGCATCAATATTTATTAAAAATGATTCCATTGTCTGGTTTGTTCAAGAATTTTTATCTCCAAAGAAGAAGAAATCTTTTTAAAGAGTTTGACTCTAAGACATAGTGAATTTTTGAGACTATTTAGAGATGCGCAAATGATAGCCTTGATGATACAATCTTGGAGTCCAGCATTAACACACAAGACGAAGGGGCTTCAACAAGGGTCACTGTGCTTTAGGATGAGTAAAGGATAATGGGTGTCTTACGTATGTGTCTGATACCCCATGGATAATGGGTGTCTTACGTATGTGTCTGATACCCCATGGATAATGGGGATAAAAAGTAATACCTTTTACTTTCACAGGAATTTGGAAGTTTTGACTGCTACATGGGACCAGATACTTTAATTCCTGCACTGAGATTTGGGGGAGGACCAAAGACCCTGGAAAATATTTTCTGAAAGTGACCAGAAAACTCATGGGAGTTACCGTATAATTTATCCAAGGAGAAAGAAAAATTAGAAGAGGTTTGAACAGGTAGTGTGAGACAAGATTTAAGTTTTCTGGTAGCATCATACAGGATACTTCTTTAGTCCATGTAACACATACTTGAGTAAATTTCAAGGCAGGTTAATGAGGTCACTTTTTGTAAACATGTAACAATGGGCATTAATAATAAAAACAATCCAACAAAAATACTGAAATTAACAGAGTCTCCAACTGAGGTCAAAAGAATCCTAAGGCCAAGATAGGACCGGAGGCCTGTGTGGTCCATGAAACACTTAGAGGGGATGGTACATCCATGCAACATTTCTGGAAACTGTTTCTACCACAGAATCTGTACCAAGTGAGAAGACGCAGGGGAAATAGTTACTCTCAAACCATTGTTGTAAAAATGGTAAAAAGTGAGGATGCCCTTGTGACTCTCTTTTGCATACCATATGAAATGTTTTTAATTATTCCTTTTTGCAAAGAAGAGAAATTGCTGAGCACAAATGTGGCCACTTTCACCTTCCTAACCAGGAACTCTCCTGAAACTATTAAACACTTAGGATAATTTATGGCTGAATCTAAACTTCTTCAATAAAGCCCTCATCATGACATGACAGATTTGGAATTTCAGGCAGAATTAATGTCAACATGCACTATCAGGAAAGGATACACTTCTCCCTGTGAGCACAAGAAAATACTAGAAAAATCATGAGAGAGGTGAAAGGATCCCTTGTGTTGAAAGAATAGTTTCCTTTGGAACGGAACAATATCTATGGCCAAAAGAAAAAAAGAAGGAGAAGATCTTAAGGACCCTCCATACTGTTCTCCATAGTGGCTGTATCAATTTACATTCCCACCAACAGTGCAGGAGGGTTCCCTTTTCTCCACACCCTCTCCAGCATTTATTATTATTTTTTTCTGAGTTTCAACTTTGTTTTTATTTTTTAAATGTGTCAGCATTTATTATTTATAGACTTTTTGATGATGGCCATTCTGACTGGTGTGAGTTGGTACCTCATTGTAGTTTTAATTTGCATTTCTCTAATATTAGCGACGTTGGTCATCTTTTCATGTGCCTCTTTCTTTGCCATCTGCATGTCTTCTTTGGAGAAATGTCTAATTAGGTCTTCTGCCCATTTTTTTTGATTGAGTTGTTTGTTTTTATGGTATTGAGCTGCATAAGCTGTTTGTAAATTTTGGAGACTACCCCTTGTCAGTCGCATCATTTGCAAATATTTTCTTCCATTCTGTGGGTTGTCTTTTCATTTTGTTTATGGTTTCCTTTGCTGTGCAAAAGCTTTTGAGTTTGATTAGGTCCCATTTGTTTATTTTAGTTTTTATTTCCATTACTCTGGGGAATGGAACTAAGACTATAAAGATGAACTAAAAGATTGATGAATAAAATCGGCCATGGAAGCCCTGAGCAGAAAACTGGGTGTTTTTACAGAAACTGGTGTTAACAAATTAGAAAATCTGGGTAGGTTCCAACAGGATACAGATTGAACTCTTGAAATAGTTGGAGAAGGGTATATTTTCCAAAGGATTATTCACAAAGTGTGGCTATAGGGGGACCCCAAAGGATGGAGCATTGACCTGAGACCCAGAAGCAGCCACAGTCCTACTAAGTGTGAAGGGACAAGGAAGGCAAGGGTGATGTCAACCAACCAGGAGGGGAGGGCTTGCACTGTAGACTCAGGGACCCAGGAAGTGGGACCAGGGCAATAAGTCACCTGATCGCACACTGTCCCTTCCGTCACACTTCCTTCTGAAGCCAGACAGTTAGGGACCCATGGATGTGTTTCCTACAGGTCAGCCTCCCCAGGCAGGGTATGGATGGACAAAGGTTGAGGGCGGGGTCTGAGGAGGCATGTGGAGAATACCCAGTCCACAAACAAGCTCCAGAGATTCTCCAAGGACCTAAAGGGAAACTTACATAAACAATGAGATTCTATATGAAACATGGGTGGCAGATACAACCAACCCAATCAAAAACAAATCACTGTCCAAGGCAATTTTGAAAAGTAGAGGGAACAGATGATAGAGCAAAACAATAATAGGAGAAATCTTTCCTAGGTCAAATGGCTGATTTTGAGCCCAAAGGTACATACGTCATACACACGAGATCACTGAAAAATAAAATATGATAAAGAGTTCAGGAGTAGGAAAGTGGCATCTCAAAAGAATAGACCTTAGCAAATAAACCAGGACACCATCACAGGCATCATGCTTATGGTGGGCAAGAGAAGGCCTCTCCCCTGCACAAAGATGTCCGCAAAAGACTTTGCAGATGTGATTAGATTAAGGATCTTGAGATGGGAAGGTGATTCTGGATTGTCTGGGTGGTCTCAATGTGATCACCCACTGCAGTGAAAGAAACCACACTCCAGAGGAAACATGGGCCAAGTCACCAAACAGAGGAAAAGGCTCCTTCGTCCGTGGGTCAGAGGGAGGAAATGGGAGGATGAGAGCGGGTTGGAAGGGCGCTCTTGAAGACAGGAAGTAGCCACAAGCCTAGGAAAGCAGGCGGCCTCTAGAATCCGGAAAAGACAGGGAACGGATTCACCCTACAGCCTCTAGAAAAAATGCAGCCTGCCAGCCCGTGATTTTATCTTGATTTAATAAGACACATTTCAGACTTCTAACCTATGAGACTATTAGACAATAAATGTGTTACCTAAGCCACTTAATTTGTGGTAGCTTGTTACAGCAGCAATAAGAAACTAATGCATGCTGCTAATTGAATCACAATATTTGACATTAAAATTAATTATTATAAAAATGCATAATATTATGTACACACACAGTTTGTAAACCATATAAACTGGGCTAGCTTATTCTTGCCTGGAAACCAGTCTCAGCACCATAGCTACATTTTTAAAAATATTGCAACTAAAATAAGGTGAAAAATAATTTCAGTCTTATTAAAGCTTCTCTAATGAGGCCACAGAGAGATTCCGTAAAACACAAGATAATTTTTTATATTTATTTTTTGGCAGGCAGTAAGTAATTGATTTACTGATTGATTATTTTTATTTTATATTGGAGTATATTTACAGTGTTGTGTTAGTTTCAGGTGTACAGCAAAGTGGCTCAGTTTTATATATACATACATCTATTTTTTTTCAGATTCTTTTCCCTTATAGGTTATTACAGAATACTGAGTATAGTTCTCTGTGCTATGCAAGAGGTCCTTGTTGATTTATCTACTTTATATTTAGTAGTGGGTATATGTTAATCCCAAACTCCTAATGTATCCCTCTCCCACCCCTTTCCCCTTTGGTAACCATAAGTTTGTTTTCTATGTCTGTGAGTCTGTTTCTTTTTGTAAATAAGTTCATTTGTATCATATTTTAGGTTCCACATATACGTGATATCCTATGATATTTGTCTCTCTCTCTGTCTGACTTACTTCACTTAGTATGATCATCGCTAGGTCCATCCACGTTGCTGCAAATGGCATTACTTCATTTCTTTTTATGGGTGAGTAATATCCCATCGTGTAGATGCACCACATCATCTTTGTCCATTCGTCTTTTGATGGACACTTAGGTTGCTTCCATGTCCTGGCTGTTGTGAATAGCACTGCTATGAACACTGGGGTGCATGTGTCTTTTCAAGTTATGTCTACAACCTAACTTCTTAAAAAAAAAAACTCTCTCTCTCCAACCAACCCCACTCAAAGCTCTTTAAACCCAGCCCCAGAAGCTTCTTATCACTCTAACCTCCTTCCTTTTTTGAGGGAAAACCCATATTATGATCTCCCAGCTTCATTCCCATCCCTTAACCGTGACCCTTGTTAATGCCATGAAAAACCCAGCCTGTTACGGCTGCCCATCCTTTTCAAATACCCCATGCCTTCTGGTTCTCATCATGGCATCAATAACGGTGCTAATAACAATGATGAGAATAGTCAGACAATGTCATATCAGGAGTGACACTGAGGGAACCGTTGGCCTCGGTGCAGGCTATAAAGAGACTGTATTAGCTGTTGGGAATTTCGGAACAACAGAAAAGAAACTAAAATTTATTTTGCTTTTTGCTGTCACCGCATAGCGTACATGATAGCTTACACTCCTACTGGGACCACCACTTACTCCAACACCCCATTACAGACCACGTGTGTCCTGAGTGTACAATCCCCACTGTTAGTCGGGGTCTATAATTCTCCAATATAGGGATGAAAACAGAGATATTAGAAGAGGAGATAACACTCTGTTTAATTTCATGTACGACTGCGTTTGTCTCGTGTTCATACGCAGCTTTTCAGTGTGCTCCCTGCTGCCAAAGAACTCAGCTTTCTAATCTTCCATTTGAATTGAAATCTCTGAACCCAGGTCCAGCCAAATGACTAGTTACTTTCTTTGTACCTTAACAGGGTACAGGAATTTTCACAAGCATTTTTTATCATATTTGAATACGGCAAATGTGACCAAAAAAATAATTTTTGTTTATTTGGTTTTTTGTTTGTTTTTTACTTAGTGACGCAGCTTTATATAGATACATCCTTGGTACAGATGATTTGTTTCAAATAGTAGTGCATAAGCAAAGGGTGTGTGTGTGTGTGTCTGTGTGTGTAAATTTGCTGGCTCTTTATCTTTTTTATTCCTTAAACTCTATTTTCCACCTTTATATAGTCAGGAAAGAGTAAATTCCATATAGAACAATGATTTTTTCTATAGAGAAACTATTTAGAAGCTGTGAATAGGAGATGGATTTCTTTAGGTTGAAATGTTTCAATTTTTAAAAATTATTTTCAAAAAAAGTTTACCACATTTGTGTTTATACTTCAAAAAACAAGGAGAAATATAATTTTAATTTCTGTCTTCTTTTTGCAACAAAGCGCGCTTGTGGTTGTAGTCTTTTATTCAGCCTATCTGAGAATTTTGATTTGTGCCAAAAATATCAAATTGTAACATGTAGAATCAAATGTTGCCTTAGAGACACAAGGTTTGTTACATGTGTCCCAACAGTATCAGAATTTTATTTCATTCTGTACTCGTCAGCATAAGAAGGACAAACCTCCAAGTTACTATATGTTAGTGACAAGCAAGTGATGCTGACCTAACACCATTGAATTTGGGAATTAAGATATAATGAGCTTGCCAGTTATAAAATTCTAGATTTGGTTAAGAGTTAAAAGTTCTCTTACAGATATGCTCTACGATTTTATAATGGAGAATCAGGAAGTCAATAGAAAATGTGACCAGATGTTAATAAGTAAAATGTCCACTTTTTTCTTGGGTAACTCATAAAGCTCTCAGAATAGTTGACATGTACTTTGAGGCCACAGGTCATTTTTTGGTTAAATGGCCTGATAATACTGGTAATCCAAATATTTGGGAGCTACATAAAAATTTTTCACACATCTCCTTTGCCAATGCAAACTACCTCACAATAGCTATAGAGATACCAAAAATGAGAATGTTTCAATCTGAAGAGAAGACAATTTAAAAGTCTGAGAAAACATGTCATCACAATTTTTTTGAGTTCCTATTATGGGATTTATATAATATAAAGCTTTCTGTTTTTTCTTCTTTTATAATAATTATATATCAGTAACATCATTTTATTTGTGCACACAGTAGAAGAAAGGAAACACAGTGTGGAGTAAAGGTGCCAAATTCATTTGTTAATGAATGAATGAAACATTTATTTAAAAAAAGCAGAAGGAAGAAGGAAGTAAAGAAAGAAGGAAGGGAAAGAAAGAAAGAGGGGTAAGGAGAGGAGGACGACAAAAAAAAAAGTATTCACTCAAAGGAAACCATAAACAAGACCAAAAGACAACCCTCAGAATGGGAGAAAATATTTGCAAATGAAGCAACTGACAAAGGATTAATCTCCAAAATTTACAAGCAGCTCATGCAGCTCAATAATAAAAAAACAAACAACCCAATCCAAAAATGGGCAGAAGGCCTAAATAGACATTTCTCCAAAGAAGATATACAGATTGCCAACAAACACATGAAAGAATGCTCAACATCATTAATCATTAGAGAAATGCAAATCAAAACTACAATGAGATATCATCTCACACCGGTCAGAATGGCCATCATCAAAAAATCTAGAAACAATAAATGCTGGAAAGGGTGTGGAGAAAAGGGAACACTCTTGCACTGCTGGTGGGAATGTAAATTGACACAGCCACTATGGAGAACAGTACGGAGGTTCCTTAAAAAACTACAAATAGAACTACCATATGACCCAGCAATCCCACTACTGGGCATATACCCTGAGAAAACCATAATTCAAAAAGAGTCATGTACCAAAATGTTCACTGCAGCTCTATTTACAATAGCCAGGAGGTGGAAACAACTAAGTGTCCATCATCGGATGAATGGATAAAGAAGATGTGGCACATATACACAATGGAATATTACTCAGCCACAAAAAGAAATGAAATTGAGCTATATATATTGAGGTGGATGGACCTAGAGTCTGTCATACAGAGTGAAGTAAGTCAGAAAGAGAAAGGCAAATACCATATGCTAACACATATACATGGAATCTAAGAAAAAAAAATGTAATGAGGAACCTAGGGGTAAGACAGGACTAAAGACACAGACCTACTAGAGAATGGACTTGAGGATATGGGGAGGGGGAAGGGTAAGCTGTGACAAAGCGAGAGAATGACATGGACATCTCTACACTACCAAACGTAAAACAGATAGCTAGTGGGAAGCAGCCGCATAGCACAGGGAGATCAGCTCGGTGCTTTGTGACCACCTAGAGGGGTGGGATAGGGAGGGTGGGAGGGAGGGAGATGCAAGAGGGAAGAGATATGGGAACATATGTATATGTATAACTGATTCACTTTGTTCTAAAGCAGAAACTAACACACCATTGTAAAACAATTATACTCCAATAAAGATGTAAAAAAAAAAAGTATTCACTCAGTTTTCCTGAAGAAGAAGGTATTCTCATGACTATAACATTATCTAAATGTCCAGCCTGTTGGGCCATCATACAGATCTTGGATTGCCAGCCTCCACGTCACAGGACCCAATTCCTTAAAACAACTCGAGAGAGAGACAGAGACAGAGACAGAGACAGAGAGAGCACACACTTGATTGATCTCTTATCTATATCTATCTATCTAATCTATCTATCTATCTCTTATATTGGTTCTGTTTCTCTGGAGAACCTTGACCAGTATGCATTTTTAAGTTTAATAGTTTAATATTAGTTAATTTAATGACTTAAATTAACTTAAGTTAAATTAATAGTTTAACAAATGAGGAACTGCATGTTATGAATTCAAAATTCTAGCAGTACCAGGCAGTCCATACAGGGACTTAAAGTTGGTCCGATGAACTCTTCCTTGCCACGTGATCCGACTACCAAAAAATGTTTATTTCCAGACATTCTCAGGTATCATTAAGCTGCAAGAAATGGATGATATCGTAGAAAAATGTGAGCAAATCTAGCAGGTGTAAGTAGGAAAAAAATCAGAACATATAGTACAGTAAAGGAGAATATCCTATTAATAAGTAATCAGATTGATTTCCTTATTTGTAGTTAATAATCCCTGAAGACATTTGTAAAGAAGTTTCTTTTCTTTTTAAATAAGAATCATAAGCAAGAATGACATTCTTTTGGACTGGTCTTGTTTAGGAAATAAATCTCTTTTATTAGCTTAATTATACCTACTGGAAAAAGTTGTCTCGTTGCTTAACATCATCATATTACCATAATCCTAAAAACAATATGTCTTAAAATCTTTCATTTTCCACAGCAATAAGGTTTCTTTCAATAAACACATGGCATATTCCTCATCATAAATCTCTTTATGGATTAACTAAAATATTAGTAAATTATTCTTGTTGTAATGTAATGTTAAAAGATTTTTATACCAGAAACACAATGTGACAGTATCTTGCACATTAAGTGAGAAATGCATATAGATGTTTAAGGTTCCTGGAAATCTCACCCTGCAAATCGTTTAACTCTTCAACAACTGCCAAGCAACAACAGTTTGACATTTACAGCCATAATCCTAACTTCAGTGCCACAGAGAAGAGAAAATTAAACAGAGTTAAATTCACAGGACTTCTATGGTCTAGTACGGGAAAGGTTTCCAGTTTGGAAAATGAAAAACATTTAATTAACTCTGTGACTTTGAGTAAGATAGTTGTCTTCCCAAACTTTAGTTTTTCAACAATAAAAATGAAAAAGGCTTCTATGCCTTGATGCCTTTCCACCAGTAGTTCTTGTGCCAATAAATGTGTAAACCACTGGAATAGAAGCAGAAATCATAGCTCAGAGATATTGCAATAGTCTAGATGAAAGGTCAAGAGCCTGCGATAAGACAGGTGGTAATAAGAACACGGAAGGAGATGCACAGGGCACGAAGGTTAGTGATTTAGGGACACAGAGAGTCAATGATTAGATTTGGAGGCTGAGGAATGAGAGACAACTGGATGGCTACAGAGAATGTAGTGCAATCACCAAGAATAGGGAAATACAAGGTGGAGAAGGGAAATACGGGAGGACAATAAATTCAGCTTCTATAGTTCACCTAAGATGCCTATGAAACATTGGATTAAGATGTCTAGTAAGCCGCTAGAAATGCGGAACAGGATTGCAGAAGAGAGACCTCAACGAGCTGGCACTACAGAGAGAATTGAAGAAAAAGGAGAGGAGGAGAAAGTAGTAATAAAGAGAACTTGTAGGAAGTAGGTAGCATTATTCTGAATGGGTATGTGTACTTTTAAATAACTGTCATCTTAATAAATATACTAGTATGCAACCTTTTTCACTCAATAAAGGATTTTGTACAGCAGAAATTTATAAAACATTGTAAATCAACTGTATTTCAATAGAATAAATTTTTTAAAAGATCAGGAACAAAGAAAAAAAGATACATGCACCCGATGTTCATAGCAGCACTATGTACAATAGCCAAGACATGGAAATAATCTAAAAGTCCATCGACAGAGGAATGGATAAAGAAGATGTGGTATATATACACTATGGAATATTACTTAGGTATAAAAAAGCTATGCTTCCAGTTTGGGTAATCATGCTTATCACAGCCGGCAATCTGAATGCACATATTGACGTGAGACGCACAAGAAAAGAACAAAAAGCAAGGTCTCTCCATCTTTGGTCTCTAAAAGAGAGGAAATCTTAAATATTTCATGTTAAGATATTGACTCCCTAACAGCAAATAACTTTATCTCTGATTTTTATAGTACTGATGTCCAAAACTATGTAAAGCCTTTGTTATCTGAGATAATCATCTGAGAACTTGCCATTTTCCCATCTAGAATGGAACAACTGTAAGCTCAGTAATCTTGGTAAGTGTGTGTGAGGGTGTGTGTGTCTTTTATTGTGTGTGTTGTATTTTTTATTTGGTAACCTCGTGCTGCTAACACTTGAATTCCCTCCTAGATGTTCTGTCTGAGTAAACTACTCTTTCCTAAATAGCTTTGTTTCTGATCTAAACCTTAACTTCTAAACTACCATTCCTTTACCTAAATTTTGACAATTCTTTCATCAAATTGTTTCCTGAACCAACTGCCACCAGTAATTCTAGCAGTTGCCTTACAGCTCAGGCTCTGAGCCCCTGACAGTGCATAGCTTCCAATGCCTGTAAATCTTCCCAACACATCACATGCCACGATCTACAAATTCCTTTGCCAGAAGAATCCATTTCAAATTCCTCAGACTGATACTCAGAAAGGTCTAAAGACTGGCATCTCCCTGACTGTCTCATGAGGAATATTTATGACATGAACTACCCCTTCAAGCTGGGTCACCCACCGTCTTCTCTCTCCTGTCCACGCAGAGTAAAAGTCCTGGAGTTCCTGTGCGCACACATTCTGTCCCTTCCTCTGTGCCCACACACTCTTGTCCCTTCCTCTGTGCCCACACACTCTAAATAAATTCTGATTCTTCTTTTAGAAAATATTTATTGGTATGGGGAAAAGCACACGGTACATTGTTGAATTTAAAAAGATATTAAACAGTATACACAGATGACATACTTCTTGAAAAATGAAGGAAGATTGGAAGAGAGCAAAAACGTGGGGAGACTGGTTTCAGATAATGAGGTTCATGCTGTCAAATCATGTTTTATTCCCTTTGCCCTTTTTGTATTTATTGTATTTTTTTAACATCTTTATTGGAGTATAATTGGTTTACAATGGTGTGTTAGATTCTGCTGTATAACAAAGTGAATCAGCTATACGTATACATATATCCCCATATCCCCTCCCTCTTGCGTCTCCCTCCCACCCTCCATATCCCACCCCTCTAGGTGGTCACAAAGCACCGAGCTGATCTCCCTGTGCTATGCGGCTGCTTCCCACTAGCTATCTATTTTACGTTTGGTAGTGTATATATGTCCATGCCACTCTCCCACTTCATCCCAGCTTACCCTTCCCCCTCCCCATGTCCTCAAGTCCATTCTCTATTTTACGTTTAGTAGTGTATATATGTCCATACCACTCTCCCACTTCATCCCAGCTTACCCTTCCCCCTCCCCATGTCCTCAAGTCCATTCTCTACGTCTGCATCTTTATTCCGGTCCTGCTCATAGGTTCTTCATAACTTTTTTTTTTTTTTTAGATTCCATATATATGTGTTAGCATACAGTATTTGTTTTTCTCTTTCTGACTTACCTCACTCTGTATGACAGAATCTAGGTTCATCCACCTCGCTACAAATAACTCATTTTTGTTCCTTTTTATGGCCGAGTAATATTCCATTGTATATATGTGCCACATGTTCTTTATCCATTCATCTCTCTATGGACACTTAGGTTGCTTCCATGTCCTGGCTATTGTAGATAGAGCTGCAATGAACATTGTGGTACATGGCTCTTTTTGAATTATGGCTTTCTCAGCGTATATGCCAAGTAGTGAAATTGGGGGTTGTATTGTAGTTCTGTTTTTAGTTTTTTAAGGAACCTCCATACTGTTCTCCATAGTGGCTGTATCAATTCACATTCCCACCAACAGTGCAGGAGGGTCCCCTTTTCTCCACACCCTCTCCAGTATTTACTGTTTGTATATTTTTTGAGATGATGCCCATTCTGACTGGTGTGAGGTGATACCTCATTGTAGTTTTCATTTGCATTTCTCTAATGATTAGTGATGTTGAGCATTCTTTCATGTGTTTGTTGGCAATCTGTATTATCTTCTTTGGAGAAATGTCTAATTAGGTCTTCTGCCCATTTGTGGATTGGGTAGTTTGTTTTTTTGATATTGAGCTGCATGAGATGCTTGTAAATTTTGGAGATTAATCCTTTGTCAGTTGCTTCATTTGCAAATATTTTCTTTGTTTCTGAGTGTTGTCTTTTCGCCATGTTTATGGTTTCCTTTGCTGTGCAAAAGCTTTTAAGTTCCATTAGGTCCCATTTGTTTATTTTTATTTCCATTTCTCTAGGAGGTGGGTCAAAAAGATCTTGCTGTCATTTACGTCATAGAGTGTTCTGCCTAAATTTCCCTCTAAGAGTTTTATAGTGTCTGGCCTTACATTTAGGCATTCAATCCATTATGAGTTTATTTTTGTGTATGGTGTTAGGGAGTGCTCTACTTTCTTTCCTTCACACATAGCTGTCCAGTTTTCCCAGCACCACTTATTGAAGAGGCTTTCTTTTCTCCATTGTATATTCTTGCCTCCTTTATCAAAGATAAGGTGACCATATGTGCATGGGTTTATCTCTGGGCTTTCTATCTTGTTCCATTAATCTATATTTCTGGGTTTTTTTTGTTTTGTTTTGTTTTGTTTTTTTGCGATACGCAGGCCTCTCACTGTTGTGGCCTCTCCCGTTGAGGAGCACAGGCACCGGACACACAGGCCCAGCAGCCATGGCTCACGGGCCCAGCCTCTCCGTGGCATGTGGGATCTTCCCAGACCAGGGCACAAACCCATGTCCCCTGCATCAGCAGGTGGACTCTCAACCACTTCACCACCAGGGAAGCCCTATATTTCTGTTTTTGTGCCAGTACTATACCCTCTTGATTACTGTAGCTTTGTAGTATAGTCAGAAGTCCAGGAGCCTGATTCCTCCAGCTCCGTTTTTCTTTCTCAAGATTCCTTTGGCTATTTGGGGTCTTTTGTGTTTCCATACACATTGTGAAATTTTTTGTTCTAGTTCTGTGATAAATGCCATTGGTAGTTTGATAGGGATTGCGTTGAATCTATAGATTGCTTTGGGTAGTATAGTCATTTTCACAATGTTGATTCTTCCAATCCAAGAACATGGTATACCTCTCCATCTGTTTATATCAACTTTAATTTCTTTCATCAGTGAGTTATAGTTTTCTGCATACAGGTCTTTTGTCTCCTTAGGTAGGTTTATTACTAGGTATTTTATTCTTTTTGTTGCAATGGTAAATGGGAGTGTTTCCTTAATTTCTCTTGCAGATTTTTCATCATTAGTGTATAGGAATGCAAGAGATTTCTGTGCGTTCATTTTGTATCCTGCTACTTTACCAAATTCATTGATTAGCTCTAGTAGTTGTCTGGTAGCATCTTTAGGATTCTCTGTATATAGTATCATGTCCTCTGCAAACAGTGACAGCTTCACTTCTTCTTTTCCGATTTGGATTCCTTTTATTTCTTTCTGTCTACATTTTAACAACTCCAAATTCATTTCCTATCTCTCATCTGAGTTCCATAATTACATGAATCTTTACTTTTTGTGTTTTTTTTTTTTAAATAGAAGGGAGGAGCTTAGTGATATAGAAAGGAGGCCTAGGGAGCTGACCAATTGTGTGCCCATCCTGCTCCAACATATGCTAACAGGGTGAAACCAGGCAAGTTATTCAACTCTGTGCCTGCTCCCTCCTCTGTGTCACAGAGGTATGAACAATATACCCACAGATTCTTGTGAGAACAATTCATACAGATAAAGGATCAAAAACAGTATCTGGCATGTAGAGAGTGCCCAATAAGGATAATTATTAATAAATGCAGAGAGGGTGTGGAGAAAAGGGAAACCTCCTACACTGTGGGTAGGAAAGTTAATTGGTGCAACCACTATGGAGAACAGTATGGAGGTTCCTTAAAAAACTAAAAATAGAGCTACAATATGATCCTGCAATCCCACTCCTGGGCATATATCCAGAGAAAAATGTAATTTGAAAGGATATATCCACCCCAATGTTCATAGCAGCACTGTTTACAATAGCCAGGACATGGAAGCAACCTAAATGTCCATCAACAGAGGAATGGATAACGGATATAAGGTACATGTATACAATGCAATATTACTCAGCCATAACAAAGAATGAAACAATGTCATTTGCAACAACATGGGTGGATCTAAAGATGATCATACTAAGTGAAGTAAGTCAGAATGAGAAAGACAAATATCATATGATATCTCTTATATGTGGAATCTAAAAAATGATATAAATGAACTTATTTACAAAACAGAAACAGATTCACAAACATAGAGAACAAACTTATGGCTACCAAAGGGGAAGAGGTGGGGGAGGGATAAATTAGGAGTTTGGGATTAACAGATACACACTACTATACATAAAATAGATAAACAACAAGGAGCTACTGTATAGCACAGGGAATTATGCTCAATCCATAAAGGAAAAGAATCTGAAAAAGAATATATATATTTATATATATTATATACATACAATTGAATCACTTTGCTGTATAACTGAAACTTACACATTATAACTCAACAATACTTCAGTAAAAATTTTTAAAAAGGTAAGAACTGTTATGGTTATGATTAAGATTATTTGACGTCTGTGTTTGGATAATGGACGTGCATCTCCAATCCAGTACATCAAAAATCATACTCATGGTTCCACTCAGTTCCAATGACTGATCCTCCTTTCCTGCTGTGTCACCTATCTCGGTCCTTGGCAATGAGACCCCTGACAGGAATCAGCTGATGCCTCTTTTCCCCTCAATTTCCCAGTATCCAATCCAGCAGCAGATCTTGACAACTTCATCTCTCAAATGTAATGTGAATCTCTTCATTGTTCTTCACATCTCTTGCAAACCCCAGTTTAATTTGCACTGTCACCCCTGATTGGGCTGTAGCAGTAACCACCCTTGTTCCACAACTGTCTCTCAATGATCCATTTTTCCAGTAGCAGCCAGCAAGAACTTGTTAGAGTTTAATCAGAACAGGACACTCTGTTACTTCCACTCTAATCACTTCCAACGAATAGTTAACCTCATATTGAACTGCCTTCCCACTGCACTTAGGATGTATCCATGTGATTCCATCCTATGTGGTTCTTCTTCAGCCCTCTTGTTCTAGCCCAAGCTGGCCTCGTGTGGACTTTGTTCCCACCTCGGGTCCCCTGAACGGATGACTCTCCGTCTGGATGTTTGCGTGGCTGGGTCCTTCCCTTCATTCAAGTTCCACCTCAACTCTCACTTTCTAACAAACACTTAGGCTCCTCCTATCAAACACTGTGTTTCCCATTCCCAGTAAGAGTAATTTTCTATCATTTTCCTCTGGCTTATTTTCTTCACGCCATTTCTTGGTGACTAATAGCTTCTTTGTTTGTTTGTTTTTCATTGCTTGACTCTAAAAATTAGCTTTGAGAGGTCGAGGATCTGATTTGTCTTGTTGACTCTTGTATCTCCACTTCTGAGAATGAATGAGAGGAAATAAAATATTAGTGTTTTGTATTACCTTGTCTTGTCTTCATGCATGCATGGTGTGTCACTTTACAGATTTATTCTTCTCATTAATGTGTTAATTCATTCAACAAATATTCATTGAGTACATACTTTTGTCCCGGACCACTGTTAGCTTTTAGTAAGTCAAAGACAATTAAAACAGTTTCTTTGCTCAATGAACTAATAATGTAAACCAACCTAAGGATTCTATTGGATCTAATAAAGCCCTTTACACATGGCTACATATTTAGATTAATGGTATTTAAATTAAGTATTCAATTAAAGAAGTAAAGAAAATCTTTCATAAGCCTCTCAGTGGATAACTTCAGCTTTTTAAATATTAGGATAAAAATTAGTAATGTGATTTAACTGATAAAGTAAGCATTTATTTTTCTTATTTCTTTTTGCAGGTATGTGTGCCTGTGTGTGTGTGTGCATGGAAATATATTTTGACTACTATCATTAAAGGGATTCTTGAGTGTGATAATATTTTTAAATAATTTTCAGTAATTTACTTAAAAGAAAAATAAAGTACTTCCTTACTTAATATAGTCAGGAAATAAAGTATTCTGGATAAGTAAATAGCCTTGAGAATTATAATAGATGTAATACATTTTTAGTATCATGCAAGTAAAAATGTCTCAGAAATTGTGTCTTTCAGCCTCCTAAGTTTATTGAAGCAGTAAGAAATTACTCAGAGAATGTTTAAGAAATTTCCCTAGTATCCAATAGCTACATTGCTGAGAAAAGAAACTGTCCATTATAAATTTATAAATTCATTAACTTTAGTTAAAGCTTACAGTATTAAGTGCCCAAACACTGTTAAAGTTCTTATTTTATTAAGTGACCTCATGTTGTCCTAAAAATAGTATGAGTTTCGGCAGCAGGCAGGTGGGGCTTGTGATCCCAATTTAGTTATTTAATAGCTATGTAACCTCAAGCAAGTCACTTACATATTTATTTTGACATTTATTTTCCTTGTCTTTGAAATGAGAGCAAAAATATCTGACCAGGTTATTTTCAGAATTGAGAAAAATACATATAAAAGCCTTAGCACTTCAAATATGTACTCAATACCACTTTCTATGAAAATATTCCTAAATTATTAGTAGTAGGCATTTACCTTCTCCTAAGTAAACTACTAAGTGTAACAATCTTATAATATCTGTGTTGCAAGGTAGGAATTAACTGATTAAATAAACATAAACATGAGAGTGAATCCCACTCTGTCATTAATTCACTGTGCTACATCAGACAAGTCATGCCCCTCTGGCACAGAATTTCTTCTGTAAATTGAAGAGGTTGGGATAGACAATTCATAAGATCTGTTCAAGCTCTAATATGCTAAGATTCAAGTGAGCCAGTAATTATTTTGGGATGTGACACTCTGATGCTCTAAGATTTTGTTACAGATTGAATTGTATCCCCAAAAAGACATGTTGAAGTCCTGACCCCCAGTACCTGTGAACTGATCTTATTTGGAAATAAGATCTTTGCAGATGTAAGGAGGCTGAGGCTGTTAGGGTGAGCCCTAACTCAATATGACTGGTGTCCTCATAGGAAGCGGGAAATACCGTGTAAAGGCAGAAACACCCAGTGAGAATGTCATGTGGTGGCAGAGGCAAAGATTGGATTGATGCAGAGACAAGCCAGGGAAGCCTGGGGACCTCCTACCACCACCAGAAGCTAGGAAGAGGCAAGAAAGGACTGCACACAGAGTCTAGAGGGAAGCTGACCCCACAGGCACCTTGATTTTGGACTTCCAGCCTCCCAAACTATAAGAGAATACATTTCTGTTGTTTAAGCCACCAACCTTCTGGTGTTTTGGCACAGCAGCAACATAATAAAAACCACCTCACATTCTCATGGCCAATATCAGGCTCACTGATGGAATAATACTTACACTCCTATGACAAGAAGCATCACCGATAAACTTCAGCATTGCTCAATAAGTTGTTTACATGATAAGAGCTAAGAAATTTAAACACGGAGAGTCAATATTAAGAAAATGCTTCAAATTTATCATTATTTGCCTTATCGTGGTGTTCAGAAATAAAGTGGAATTTTGCAGGAAATATACAACCAATTTAACACTGTATTGGTCTTCTCAAGCTGCCATAATAAAATAACATAGATCGCATGGCTTACACAACAGAAGTTTATTTTCTCAGAATTTTGGAGGCTAGAAGTTCAAGATCAAGGTTCTGGTTGACTCAGGTTCTGGTGAGGGCCTGTTTCCTGGCCTGTAGATGGCCACTGGCTCACTGTGTCCTCACATGGCCTTTCCTTGAGAGAAATTCCTCTTCTTATAAGAACACCAGTTCTACCAAATTAGGGCCCCACACTTAGGACCTGATTTAATTACCCCTTAAATGCCAGATCTCTAAATACAGTCACATTGGGGGTTGGGGTGCCAACATGTGAATTTTGATGGAACACAAGTCAGTGCATAACAAACACTATCTTGAATTTTATTGCAAAATATAAAAGGAGATATGAATAATTGAAATATAAATCTTATTCTTATGACAAATCAATTTTGCAAAGATAATCAATTCTCCTCAAAATAAGGTGTACATACTCACAATTCCAATCAAAACTACAACTAGATATTATTTTATAACATATTTCTTCTTAGATGAGTTTTTTGGTGAGACTAAAAACCAAAGCCAAACAAAGTTGTTTAATCGTTTCCTTAAAATATTTATCTCTTGTAATTTATACACCACCTTATAATTTATAAAGCTCTTTTCATGTTGATTACCTTACACAATCCTTAAGGCAATCCTGCTAAAACACTGTCCCAAAGGAAAAGTACTCCTCCGTGAAATTATAAGAAAAACAGGCTATTAAATGCAACCTTCAGGTAATTCCTATATGACAAACAGTATTATTAACTCAGGAGGGAATTAATCCACGTAAAAAGCTACAAGCCAATTTACCTTAACATTAGCATATTTTTCTAATGTATGTGAAAATTTTGGTTGCAAATATTTTCCCTTTTCTCATCCTGTTTGATATTAAATACAACAGTAATACATTAAATGAAGTATTACACTGAGTTTGTAGGTAGCATTTACTTGCTGTGCTCACTAAATACCTCATAAGATACGAATAAATTGAAAGTAACACTTTAGTAAAATAAAAGAAGGGGAAATACAAAGAGAATTGAAACGTTCAAGTCTCATCAGGTCAGTGGGAGCCCTTCCTGTTGACATGGAGGAACCAAAACTTTCCTGACATTTTTCTAATGTATTTGTCCTCTTGACTCCTTCTTTTCTCCCACCCATTAAGCATATGTTCCACCCCTGTAGTCCAATTCATTATCATGTTTCTGTTCAAAAATCCACCATGCAGAATTCTGGATCACTGTAGCCTGGGTACCATGTGAAGTAAAAGGTTCTGTGGAGACCCACTACCACATGACTACACTGAGCACATCAAAATTCCTTCCACTGTTGATCATTTCTGTATAAATTCCCTCTATCATAAGACCATATTACTCTGAAACTACAACAGTTATAAAAGGGAGGGAAGTATTGAAGTTCTAGCCCTCAGTGGTAGTTCTGAAGAAAGCCATGCATATATCAGCTGTGAAAATGCTGTTCAATCTAGCCAAAGTAGTCTTTTTTTGAAGTAGCAAGTTAAAAGTCTATGCTCAATTTGAAGGGAAACAGAGAGGATACCAGTATCCATGCTCAATTCCCAAGGATGCCAATTCACTGAGTCCAAGCCCATACTGCTCGCCACACAACAGACCAATAAATCCAAAGATGAGGTGTTGGGGCAAAGAATAGGGACTTTATTCAGAAAGCCAGCAGACTGAGAAGATGATGGACTTGTGTCCCAAAGAAACATGTTGTCCGGGTTAGAATTAGGCTACTCTTATTCTAAACGGGGAGAGGGTGTGGTTGGTCATTGTAAACTTCTTGGTGTTGGGATCCTTCGTTCTTTTTTTTCTAGCCATGCCATGTGGCATGCAGGATCTTAGTTCCCTGGCCAGCGATTGAACCCGTGCCCCCTGCAGTAGAAGCACGAAGCCCTAACCACTGGACCATCAGGGAAGGCCCTGGAATCCTTTGTTCTTGCAGTTGTCCGTGTAGGTCAGGTCACAATGTTCCTGTAAACTTCCAACAAGACAACTGTTCTCTATTTTGCAACTTTTTAACTCTATATGAATGGAAAGTGCTATACCTTTAAAGGTTGTCAACTGAAAACAATACACAATATGAGAGTGGTGAGCTAAGTTTTATTTGGGGCAAAATGAGGACTATAACCTGAGAGATAGCCTCTCAGAGAGCTCTGAGGAACTGTTCCAAAGAGGGAGGTGGGGAAGGTCAGTGTGTATGTGATTCTAGTGAAGGAGGTACGTGCAATCAAGGACACATTTTGGCAGAAGGTGGCTGCTAGTCATGAAGAGCAGATGTCTTCATTAGTAATCTTAGTGCTTTTCTACATATAAGAAGATGTAAGAAATTGAGCTCATAAAGTCTTCTCCTGAAAATACCCAACTGTCTGAAGACCTGTTCTGCTAGTTTTCCCAGAGCACAGATACCTCATCTTTGATCTCCACCCCAAACTCCTTTCAGGGGGTGTTTAAGGTCAAAGACTGCAGCAGTCAGTGACCTCATCCTTGTAGAGGCAGGTGGCCAGTGACAATTTTTCATCCACAAGGTCAAGCCTGGGAGGCAGAGCATTGATAATGGGCTATGCTGTGTACCTCAGGCTCTGGGCAACATTCTTTCACAAGGTGCAGAGCCAGCAGGACTAAGCACAGGCAACAGAAGACAAGGCTTAGAGCTCAGGGTTAGATCCAATAAGGAGGCAGCTCTGCTCTTTGTTACACCAAGAGTTCCACTATGAAATTCTCCTAATATCTATTTCTAACTATGAACCATTTTCCAAGTCATTTTAAATGACAGCAAATTAGTTTGTCAAACCTATTACAAATTCCCTTTCACACAAATGATCCAGTGAATGAGAGAGAAAAGAAAATAAACATTATGAGTCAAATTATACAGCGAATATAGAAAGTGCAGTAGGTAAATACGTTCAAAAACTACAGAGGAAATTTTAGAGAGGAGTGAAAAATAAGAGAACATGGTTATCAGAAACGCACAGAGAGGTTTCTGTAACTTTTCAATTTAGAATCTGTGCAACTGATCCAAATGTTCTTTTCCCCAGGCATGCCCTTTCCTTTCTACTTCTCTAAAAGATCTAGCTCAAACGGTCTCACTTCCAGAAAGCTTTTCTGAGTTTTTTCCATTGCCCCCAGTAGCAGCAAAATAAACTTTTCACTTTGTCATTCTCTTATGCTCTCAAATTTTGTGTTTCACGTATGAACTTAACCTTCTTTAATCACAGTCCATGGTCGGGCTTAGTGGAGGATGCACAAGGAAATGTTATAGCCCACCTTAAAAATTTTAGCCTAGTAGTAAGAGTATCGCATAATAAAACTAATCTTGCTGTGATGTGTAATAGCACGATGCTGTGGGAGCAGCCTCCTTCCTCCCTGACTCTGGAAAGAGGAATACAATCTGCCTAACGGAGATTCCACTGAGCAGTTAGAATGAGTCTAAAGATGAATGATAGTAAAGACATTTTGCAGAGCTGAAGGAGAGTGTGTGAACAGAAAGGCAGGGAGAGGGAATGAAGACATTTGGCCTCTTATCATACATGTTTTGACAATGTATTTTACTCAAGGGTTGATGCGTCTGAGACCTGACTTGGTTATGAGGTCTTTGCATTCACATTTGTTTCGTTTTTTACCCCGGTCCTCCACCCAATGTTCTCCAACCGAGAAGCGTTCAATTGATTTTGTTTGAATGAATAAGTCAATAGCAGGAGTAACTGCAATATTGGTTGAAGATGAGACATGTCAATACATTTAATAAAATACAATTTGATTTAGCTTGTATGGTATTATGCACAGATCAGGCATTTCCCAATCTTTTAAAATGAATACAGTGTAGTGGAAGAAAAAACATCCAAACTGACAAGAAATTTCATTGTATGTCAAGTCAGATCTGATGAACTATGTTGAAAAGATGGAAATTTTCCAGTAACAAAAACTATATTTCTCTTAGTTGGACCACTTAATAAGGTCACTCCAGCATTCCACAGTCATCCTGAGATTAATCACTTTATGATAGTTGCATATTGAATACAAGACAGAGTGGGAGAGCCAAGGACTTCGCACTTATAAACTGAAATATGACTCATTAAAAGACCTTTTCAAAACTGGATTGCTTACAAATATTTCTCAGGGATCAAGTACAGTGACTCTCATAGATTGTTGTTTTTATTCTCATAGAAGATAAGGTTTATATTTTACATTTTATTGTCTCTTTTTTCCTGTCCTGAAAGCCTGCATGAAGTTCCTATTTCTTCTTTTTTTTTATTGAGGGAAAATTGGTATATAACATTTTATTAGTTTCAGATGTACAACATAATAATTTAATATTTGTATACACTATAAAGTGATCACCAAAATAAGTCTAGTTACCATCCATCACCATACATATAATTGACCCCATTCACCCATTTCTCCCACCCCACCCCCTTCGCCTTTGGTGACCACCAATCTGTTCTCTGTATCTGAGTTTATTTTGTTTTGTTTGTTCATTTTTTTTGGTTCTTTTTAGATTCCACATATAAGTGAAATCATACAGTATTTGTCTTTCTCTGTTGTCTATTTTTAACAAGAGCAGAAGTCTCATTAATTGCTTTGGGGAAGTTATTTTGTGTCCATTATAGAAACACAGACAACAATAATACCTCAATTTTGAAAAGTTATGTCACTGAGTAAAGTGAAATTATACAAGGAGTTGTAATCTGCAAAATAAAAACAGTAAATTAATAATATTATTATCATTAGTCCCAAACAGACCAGGTTAGTTTATCATCGATTACTGGGCATGAATCCCTCCAAATGGAAAAATAGCTCAAAGCTCACACCTACTAACAGATGAGAGAAGTATCAGCATTATGTAACAAAAGAACAATATTATATACTCTTAAAAGTTTTAAACTTGTAGTGAAGTACTAACCTTACCAAATAGGCAAGAAAAAAAAAATAGAAGGCATCCAGATTGGAAAGGAAGAAGTAAGAAGCAAAGTTATCTCTATTCACAGATGATATGATTTTATAGGTAGAGAACCCTAAAGATTTCACACACAAAAAACTTAGACCTCATAAACAGACGCAGCAAAGTTGCAGGACACAAAAATCAACACACAAAAATTAACTGCATTTCTATACACTAACAATGAACAACCTAAAAAGGAAATTGAGAAAACAATCCCCTTAACAATAACATAAAAAAGGAGGGCTTCCCTGGTGGCGCAGTGGTTGAGAGTCTGCCTGCCGATGCAGGGGACACGGGTTCGTGTCCCGGTCCGGGAAGATCCCACATGCCGTGGAGCGGCTGGGCCTGTGAGCCATGGCCGCTGAGCCTGTGCATCCGGAGCCTGCACATCCGGAGCCTGTGCTCCACAACGGGAGAGGCCACAACAGTGAGAGGCCTGTATACCGCAAAAAAAAAAAAAAAGGATAAAATACTTAAGAATAATCTTAATCAAGAAGGCAAAAGACTTGTACACTGAAAAACACAAAACATTGCTGAAAGAAATTAGGCACAAATAAATGGAAAGGCATCTTGTATCCATAGATTAAAAGATTTAATATTATGGAAATGCCCATATTACCGACAGCAATCTACAGATACAATATCATGCAATTCCAATACAATTCCAATAGAATTTTTGGAAGAAATTCTGATAGACTTTTCTGAAGAAATAGAAAAAACATCCTAAATTCATATGGAATATCAAAGAACACTGAATAGCTGAACTAATCTTGAGAAAGAAAAGCAAAGTTGGAGGCCTCACACTCCCTGATTTCAAAACATATTGCAAAGCTACAGTAATCAAAACAGTATTGTCCTGGCCTAAAGCCAGGCATATAGACCAATGAAACAGAATAGAAAGTTGAGGAATAAACCCTCACATATATCGTGGATGGGTCTTCCACAAGTGTGCTAAGGCTACACGGTGGGGAAAAGGTAGTTTCTTCAACAAATGTTGTTTGGAAAACCGGGTGTCCAAATACAAAAGAATGAAGTTGACCACTTGTTACATTATATACAAAAATTAAGTCAAAATGAATTAAATACCTAAACATTAAAACCTGAAACTATAAAACTCCTAGAAGAAAACTTTATGACAATGAGTTTGACAATGTTATCTTGGATATGACAACCAAAATAATAGCAAGAATTGTTAAATGTGACTACATCAGACTAAAAACCTTCTGCACTGCAAAGAAAACATTCAACAGAGTGAAAAGGTAACCTACAGAATCAGAGGAAATATTTGCAAAACAGGTATCTGGTCAGGGGTTAATATCCAGACTGTATACAGACAGAAGTCTTACAACTCAACAGCAATGAAACAAATAACCAATTTTAAAATGTACAAGAGATTTGAATAGACATTTATCCAAAGATGATATACAAATGGTTAACAAGCATATGAAAAGATGTTCAACATCACTCATCATCAAGAAAATGCAAATCAAAACCACAGTGAGATATCACCTCACACCTATTAAGATGTTCACCATTTAAAAAACAGAAAATAACATGTATTAATGAGTTGGGGAGGATGTGGAAAAATTGTAACTATTGGTGGGATGTAAAATGGTGCAGTGGCAGCGTGTTATGTAAAACAGTATGGTGGTTTCTCAAAAAAAAAAAAAAAAGAAAATAGAACTATTACAGGATTCATCAATCCCAATTCTGGGTATTTATCAAAATAATTGAAATTACTATCTTGAAGAGATATCTGTACTCCTATGTTTATTTCAGCATTATTCACAATAGCCAAGAGGTGCAGCATCCAAAATGTCTATTGATGATGAATAGATTAAAAAAATGTGTCTCATATAGAGAGATATAGATATAAAATGAAACATTATTCATCCTTTAAAGAAGGGAGGAAATGGGACTTCCCTGGTGAAGCTGTGGTTAAGAATCTGCCTGAAATGCAGGGGACAATGGTTTGATCCCTGGTCCAGGAAGATCCCACATGAGGCAGAGCAACTAAGCCCATGTGCCACAACTACTGAGCCTGCACTCTAGAGGTCGTGAACCACAACTACTGAGCCCATGTGCCACAACTAATGAAGCCTATGTGCCTAGAGCCCTTGCTCCTCAACAAGAGAAGCCACTGCAGTGAGATGCCCGCACACCACAACAAAGACCCAATGCAGCTGAAAATAAATAAATAAATAAGGGAGGAGAGGACCTTCAAGATGGCAGAGGAGTAAGACACGGAGATCACCTTCCTCTCCACAAATACATCAGAAATACATCTACATGTGGAACAACTCCTGCAGAACACCTACTGAATGCTGGCAGAGACCTCAGACTTCCCAAAAGGCAAGAAACTCCCCACATACCTGGGTAGGGCAAAAGAAAAAAGAAAAAACAGAGACAAAAGAATAGGGACGGGACCTGCACCTCTGGGAGGGAGCTGTGAAGGAGGAAAAGTTTCTGCACACTAGGAAGCCCCTTCACTGGAGGAAACGGGGGGTGATGGGGGGAAACTTCGGAGCCACAGAGGACAGTGTGGCAACAGGGGTGCAGAGGGCAAAGCGGAGAGATTCCTGCACAGAGGATCAGTGCCAACCAGCACTCAGCAGCCCAAGAAGCTTGTCTGATCACCCACCGGGGCGGGCAGGGGATGAGAGCTGAGGCTCGGGATTCGGAGGTCAGATCCCAGGGAGAGGCCTGGGGTTGGCTGCATGAACACAGCCTGAAGGGGGCTAGTGTACCACAGCTAGCCAGGAGGGAGTCTGGGAAAAAGTCTGGACCTGCCTAAGAGGCAAGAGACCATTGTTTCGGGGTGCGTGAGGAGAGGGGATTCAGAGCACTGCCTAAACGAGCTCCAGAGATGGGCACAAGCTGCGGGTATCAGCACATGGACCCCAGAGACGGGCATGAAATGCTAAGGCTGCTTCTTCAGCCACCAAGAATCCTGTGTGCAAGCACAGGTCACTATCCACACCTCCCCTCCCAGGAGCCTGTGAGGCCCACCACTGCCAGCATCCCGTGATCCAGGGAAAACTTCCCCCAGAGAACCACGGCACGCCTCAGGCTGTTGCAATGTCACGCTGGCCTCTGCTTCTGCAGGCTCACCCCACATCCCAATTATGACTACCATACCCCTCCCTCCCCAAACAAAGAAGAGAAAGGGAAATTTCTCCGTGCAACCTCAGGAGCAGCAGATTAAATCCCCACAATCAACTTGATGTATCCTGCATCCGTGGAATACGTGAATAGACAACAAATCATCCCGAAATTGAGGTAGTGGATTTTGGGAGCAACTGTAGACTTCGGGTTTGCTGTCTGTGACTGATTTCATTCTGATTTTTATGTTTATCTTAGTTTAGTTTTCAGCCCTTGTTATATTGGTGATTTCTTTATTGGTTTGGTTGCTGTCTTCTTTTTTTAAATTATTATTATTATTTTATTTTAATATTTTTTTAAAATGTTAAATTATGTTTAAAATTATTTATTATTAATAAATAATTTATTATTTATTTATTTAAATTATTTACTTTTTTCTTTCTTTTTTTCTCATTTTCTTCTGAGCCCTGTTGTTCACAGGGTCTTGGTACTCCAGCCTGGTGTCAGGGCTAAGCCTCTGAGGTGGGAGAGCCAACCACCAGAGACCTCCCGGCCCCATGTAATATCAATCAGCAAGAGATCTCCCAGAGATCTCCATCTCAACACTGAGACCCATCTCCACCCAACGGCCAGCAAGCTCCAGTGCTGGACGCCCCATGCAAAACAACCAGCAAGAAAGGAACACAACACCACCCATTAACAGAGGGTCTGCCTAAAATCATACTACATTAACGGACACCCCAAAACACACCACCGGACACAGCCCTGCCCACCAGAAAGAAAAGATCCAGCTCCACCCACCACAACACAGGCACCAGTCCCATCCACCAGGAAGCCAACACAAGCCACAGAACCAACCTCACCCACTGTGGGCACACACTAAAAACAATGGGAACTACAAAACTGCAGCCTGAAAAAAGGAGGCCCCAAACACAGTAAGTTAAACAAAATGAAAAGACAGAGAAATAAGCAGCAGATGAAGGAGCAAGATAAAAATCCATCAGACCAAACAAGTGAAGAGGAAATAGGCAGTCTACCTGAAAAAGAATTCAGAGTAATGATAGTAAAGATGACCCAAAATCTTGGAAATAGAATGGAGAAAATACATGAAACATTTAACAAGGACCTAGAAGAACTAAAGAGCAAACAAACAATGATGAACAACAAAATAAATGAAATTAAGAACTCTCTAGAAGGAATCAATAGCAGAATAACTGAGGCAGAAGAACAGATAAGTGACCTGTTATTTTGTGACTTCCCTCGTGGCGCAGTGGTTAAGAATCCACCTGCCAATACAGGGCACACAGGTTCGAGCCCTGGTCCGGGAAGATCCCACATGCCGCGGGGCAACTAAGCCCGTGCGCCACAATTACTGAGCCTGCACTCTACAGCCCGTGCTCCGCAACAAGAGAAGCCTGCGCACCACAATGAAGAGTAGCCCCCGCTCGCTGCAACTAGAGAAAAGCAACGAAGCAGCAACAAAGACCCGACGCAGCCAGAAACAATAAATAAATATTTTTTAAAAAAAGAATGTATAAAGAGGGACTTCCCTGGTGGTGCAGTGGTTAAGAATCTGCCCGCCAATGCAGGGGACACAGGTTCAAGCCCTGGTCTGGGAGGATCCCACATGTCACGGAGCAACTAAGCCCATGAGCCACAACTACTGAGCCTGCGCTCTAGAGCCCGTGAGCCACAACTGCTGAGCCCATGTGCCGCAACTACTGAAGCCCAGGCGCCTAGAGCCAGTGCTCCGCAACAGGAGAAGCCACCGCAATGAGAAGCCCGTGCACCACAATGAAGAGCAGCCCCTTCTGGCCACAACTAGAGAAAGCTCATGTGCAGCAATGAAGACCCAATGCAGCCAAAAATAATTAAATAATTTAAAAAATTTGGAATAAAAATTGAAACACGAAATAACTCTCTTGGATTTTTTCCCTTCAGCCTGCCATTCAAGTATATAAAATTTCCTGTAATATGACTGAAAGCCAATGGGGAAGAATTATACAGAGAAAAATAAATGTTTGTCTTTCTCTTCATAACCATGGGGAAAGGCTGGTTAGGAAAAACCCAGAGTCCACAGAGGAAAAGACCTACGTTGGTAAATTCTTTCAGATCACTGGGGTCTACCGAGTCATGCGTCTCTGCCAGGTCATGCCAGAAGGACAAATAGAAAATATTGACAGGTAACCAATCAAACAGATTCTATAGGGCCTGAGATTTTACATTTATATTCCATAACTTTGTCTCACCTGAAAGTGTTTTAGTGAGTACAAGGGCTTTCTCGGCAGATCAAGGAAAAAAAAAAACCATGTGACCATGAGGTGGCACCAGGACACAACAATCTCTATTTGGGTTAAACTGTGACAGTTTTGCCTGCGGGGATGTCCTTCGTAGCAGGGGACTTCCCAGAGGTCATCACTTAGCAGGGAATGAGGTGGAGGGGCCCCTGAGGGAGAGGAGGGTCAGAAAGGGGACTCGCAGGTCTCCATGACGTCACTCAGCAGTGAGGTGGGGCACCTGTGGGTCAGAGAGCTCCAAAGGTCAGAGGTTCAGGGTCTTCCAAGCTCAGGCCAGCAGATGTTGGATGTAGTTTTGTGGGGTAGAACAGGTAGGTCTAATTGGCTAAAATTCTCTGTATTGGGGCTATATTTAAGCCAACTGAATGTGTAGAAACTTGGGTTTGGTACCAGTGAGTTTTTGAGCTAATGGGTCCCAGCCTGCTTGTGAGGAAATAGACAATATAGGACAATACATAAGGGGCTGTCTTGAACCCATCTCTGTACCCAATATGTCAAAAGATGTCACTTCAACAATAGAGGACAGGAACTTGCATTAGCGTCTCAGGATAATCATTGTTCCCCTAAGTGTTTTCAAATGAAGCCATGCTATTTTCAAAGGAAGAAAATATGTGTCATTTAGTCAACTTTGGGAAATATAAACGTATTTTTGTGACATAAAAAATACTTCATGTTTATGATGGTGTGACTCATCTATCTTTACGGCCTCTGAGTTTTTTGTTTCCTTGATTGTATTGAAGCCAGATATTTTTTATCATCATGTTGAGATTTCTGAAAAACTTTTAGAACACAAGACTGTAGACTGTGGAAATGGATAATTTACAATTAAATTTTGGTTTTGAAACTTTGGTTTTAGTTGCAAAAACCATGCTTGAATTAGCTCACTCTTTAAGGTGTCTTTAATAAAACTATTTGTAAATAAGATTAGCCTGCTATGAAATCAAAACACTTATACGTGATTTAATACATATGTAAATTTATACTTGAAGACCAACTCAATATGCTTTAAAAATACGCTGTCTGTTCTTTGTAATGAAGTGATTTTCATTAAGTAGTTTATTACTTTTACCTTTATTTACTCTTTTGCACTTCACGGAACTCACTTCAATGCAATTAATTATAAAAGGCAAATATGTATTTGTTCCTAGATATAAATTTTATTATGTGTTGTGATAGTGAAAAAAATGAGCGTACTGATCTGTACATTTATGAATATTTGAGATATTTATTATATAATGATGTTTAAGAGCCACATTAAAATACTATTGTGGTGGAGTCTTTTTTAATAATAATAATGTCATTCTACTCACCAAAATGCAGAAGGCGTTAGGTTACATTCTGCAACTGATAATATTATAGTTTCAAAAATACAGGAAAAGGAACCCTGTTGCCTTTACAGAAGCACAGATATACACCGGAAGCAAATAAAAAGAAGTATTTCAGATACACATTCAAGAAACCCCATACGACTACATCTTGGAAAGGACGATCCTATCTAATGAAATGCCTTGAGTCCTAGAGTCATACGTAGCACATCCTGTCATTTCTAATAAGTATTTAGAGCCCAGAGTCACGGAAACAGCTGAAATTAGAGAATTCTGGAACCTTAAGCAGAAGCAGTTAACCCCAATCAAGGCTCAATAATTCATATCAGCCTTGGGCAGCTGAGCCTGGTGTCATCCTGTATGACAGGTGATGAGGCCACAGTGAATTAAATCTCATCATTGATGAAGTCGCTTTCCCCAGGGTTGGGAAAATTTCATACTTTATTGTTCCACCAGGTACGTGACTTTCACCACTCAAGCAATGGGGCCACACTTGGGATTCGTAAAATGAGTTTAAAAGTGAGCTGGGAGTCATGGGCCACTTAAACCTTAGCCGTCCCAAAGTGAAATTCCGAAAGCAATGGAGCCTCAACGGCTGCCAGCAGCTTCCATGATCAAGGTCACAGCCAGGGCGGCCCCGTCCTGCCCCCCCCCCACCCCCGTCCCCCAGGGATCTGCCTGTGCGTGCCCAGCCTCATGGCTTTGCTCATCTCTCTGCAGCCTTAAGTCTTAAATTTAAGGCTTCAGAAGGTCATGCTTTCAATTGCTAGGCTTCTTACTGGGAAAGTTTTTCAAAATCAACTATGAGACTGCCTGGAATGTTAGCGGTAGGGTTAGGGTTAGGGTAAAATTAGCTGACAGTGAAGACCTTGATGGGCAGGTTGAAACCCTGAATTCTGTGAATCTCTGAATGTGGCTGAATTTATTTTTCCAGTCTCATTATGGACTGCCTCACTACATTTTTCACGTTCGGGAATTAGGACAAGAGATCACGATGCTCAGAGAAAACATGAGAGCTGATTGGGGTAGTCACACAGCTTACACGTCTATTATCTTCTTTCTTTACAATGATTTTTTGTTGCTGGTGGTAGTTCTATCATGTTTTCAAAAGCCTTATAAGCACTGTGGATAGGGTATATCAGTCGTAAAAATGAACATTTAACAAACTATTAAGTCAGTCTGGCTCTGCAAGCCATTCAGACTGGTACTTCGTCTGCGCTCAGAGAGTGATCTGAGAGAAATACGTTTTATTTTAAAACAAATACATGAAGAACCTTTCAAGATCTTCAACATCTGGATAATATAACCCAGTGACTGGATTTTAAATGTATGCTTTAGAGGAGAAAGGGTGCAGTACTAGCCTGGAATGCACAGGGATCTCAGGATGTGAAGAAGACAGAGCTTGCTTATAGTTTAAGTTTCGGAGGCATCAACTCCATCAGCCCTTCGTTCACCTCTGCTCCTCCCGGCTCTGGTTCCCCCTCCCTTAGCTCAGCTCGGAGGCAGTGGCAGATGCAAGCACAGCAGGACAGAGAAAACATATAGACTTACTTCCATAGGAATCTGGTTCACCTGATCCAAGGTAAGCACTCAGGATTCATGAGAAAAAAAGTAAATATGGGTTTTCTTACATCCACATTGAAAAGAATGCAGGGATAGAAAGCATGGAACAATAAAGAGTGATTTTTGATGGTATTTTCTCCATGCATTTAATTCCATGTGTATTCTTCCTGTAACATGCATGAAATGTGGGTAAAATACACTGAATGCATTTGGAATAGGCTAGAAACACACAAAAGTTTTACCCTGCTTTGTTATCATTTTGAAATGTCAGTGTGCATTTGAGCTCTAAGGATATTATGCCCTCAGAATAAACAACAATTTGTATTTTAAACATATAAATGTTAGATAGGAGAGCTGGATTACAATTCTTTCAGTCCTCCTTTCTGGATAATTAACAAAGCACCTACTATGCACAGATGGTTGTTTCTGAGCCTTACAGAGACCAGGAAAGCAGGCAGTGTGGTTCTCAGCCTCAAGATGTTTCACCTGGGAGATAAACAGGTGGAAATTTAAATGACAGGAAACATTTAAGTGGGTTCAAGAAAAATGTGATATTGCTTCACATCATAATGACTTACTGGCAAATGAGCTGCACAGAGAGTAATTCAAGAAGTGTGGCACATATATACAATGGAATATTACTCATCCATAAAAAGAAATGAAACTGAGCTATTGGTAATGAGGTGGATAGACCTAGAGTCTGTCATACAGAGTGAAGTAAGTCAGAAAGAGAAAGACAAATACCATATGCTAACACATATATATGGAATCTAAGAAAAAAAAATGTCATGAAGAACCTAGGGGTAAGACAGGAATAAAGACACAGACCTACTAGAGAATGGACTTGAGGATATAGGGAGGGGGAAGGGTAGGCTGGGGTGAAGGGAGAGAGTGGCAAGGACATATATACACTACCAAACGTAAGGTAGATAGCTAGTGGGAAGCAGCTGCATAGCACAGGGGCATCAGCTCGGTGCTTTGTGACTACCTAGAGGGGTGGGATAGGGAGGGTGGGAGGGAGGGAGACGCAAGAGGGAAGAGATATGGGAACATATGTATATGTATAACTGATTCACTTTGTTATAAAGCAGAAACTAACACACCATTGTAAAGCAATTATACTCCAATAAAGATGTAAAAAGAGACGTGTTCACAGGGTCAGGGGTTCATAAAGTCTGCAATGAATGAAGGTAGCAGGGGATGTGTTGAGCAGCCTTGAAGGTCAAGGAGATTTAAATAGAGAGGTAGGAGGGGGAGAAGATACTAATCCAATATTCCATCTCTCTAGTAGCAGAACATTGTGTTCTGTTTTAAATAGAAAAGATATTGCAGATGACCAAATCTCCAAAGCCTGAGTTTGTAATGACTAGTTGATTTCATTACAGCAGGGTTCCTGAGAAAAGTAATATATTTTAAATCCAAAAGACATCAATGCTGAGCTTATAACTGGCATTTTACTAGCCAGAGGATGTGAAAAATTCCGTTAACCCTTGCTGACTTTCAGTTCCTAACATTGTAAACTAGAGATGCTAAGAGAACTGCCAGGATGAGTCAGCACCAAGCTAGGCTCCAGTGAAACACTGGAGACAAACATGCACTTGGGTTATAAACACAGTGAAATGGTGTGAGCTATTTTTAAGGGGACATTCCTTAAAGATCCCCACCCACTAGTGTCATGCGTTGTTGCTGTGTGTCATGACATGCAAAGATTAAGATATAAACGTTAAAATCTTTTTCTTGCTAACAGTACCCAATCCATATCGAGAAGTGAGCGATTTTGTCTGTAAGTTGTACATAAACTGCATTTTATAATGACTTTTTTTCCCAAAAAAAGACAAAGAAGAGAACAAGGGAGCATTCTGCTGTTGATACGTCCAGCCACAGGGGGTCATTCTCGCTGTACAGATGAGTCTGTCTGGCAGCAGGGACCAAGCATCATATCATATTCAGTTTATTGAATAAATACTGAAAACTCTTAAATGAATTTAATACGTAATTGCTACACCTGGCAAAGTACATTAGCTTTTTTTCCTAGATCTATTTGTACTTTTAAATTATTTTATCTTTAGAGTAAAATGTGCAGACCCTCAACTCTACTTTCTGCAGTTGACTCAGCCTTAGTGAATTAAATGAGTCCCTGCTTGCCTTGGGAATACAGTGAGAGAAACACATGACAGTCACCATCTCATATTCAGAGGCAGTTTTAAAGAAAAACAAGCAAGCTAAGAACCATATTTATACATTTTTTCCTTTAAAACTGTGTTTGCATTTATTCCATCAAACTATTAGGCTATGTCGCACCAGTTCCCGAATCAGGGACAATCCAGGTATGGTTGATGCAGCTAATTTACGCTGAATCTGTGAACCCTCTCAGCCCAGAGGGAGCACAGACTCTGAAACGACAGTCTTGCCCAAATCAGCTTAAACTCAGCACCCGGTAACCACATTGCCATCTCCTTTATCTGGTGCAGCTCATTAATCTGAAAAAGGATCGCTTAACCGTTGTGGGAAAACAGGGTAAAAATGGCTTAGAGAGATCCGTGCAATCATGAAAGCAGTGACAGGTTAGGGTTAATAAGAGGTAATGTTGGCCTGACACTGCACCTTGCTTCTCCAGTCACTGCTCACTTGGGGAGACTTCAGTGTCTTTTAGAAATTTGAGAGGAAAAAATGGATATGTGTAAAAAAAAAAAAATATATGTATATATATAAAAAAGAAAATGCACCAGTAAAGCAGATGGCTATATGGTCTAGAATAACAAGGAAGGACGGAAGGGAGGGAGGGAGGAAAGAAGGAAGAAATGTGAGAGGGAAACTCCCTCATGTCTACTTATACTCTTTACCTGGCCAATTTCCAAGCATAGAAAATAAATGTTTTCTTCACTTATTCAGCAAACATTTTTGAGATGCTTTGCCACAGTGGAGAGAAAACCATACATCATTCTTGCACTCGTTCTGTTAGTCTTTTGGGGCTAGAGAGACATGAATCAAATAACCACAGGAGACGTCACGTGTCCATGCGGTTAGCTGGGCAGCAGAGGTACACCACAGCGCAGCGGATGCTCCTGTGACTGGGGCCTTGACTTCGTCACAGAGATCAGACAGGGCATCCTGAGGAAGCCCAGGCAAGGCTGGGTGTGACCAGAGAGCCCGGCCACCAGTCAAGTAGAGGTCAGGTCTGGAGCTGGGTCAGGGGACAGCAGGGTGTCTCTAGGGACTTGGTCCTTCATCTCTGGTCTTCATCCTAGGAAGCAGGGGAAGCCAGTGAGAGGGTCTGGCAAGAACAAGGGTGGCGGAGGGGAAAGAGGCGACTCTCCCAGGATCAGACTCATAATCCGGGAAAGAGTATTCTGAATTTAGGATGCAGAAGGGGTCCCAGGGAAACTAGAGAGCAGCTCTCTGATAGGAGGTTGGTTTAGGGAAGCAGAAATGAAAAACCAAAAGAGCATGGACGTGAGCCGTACAGAAAGAAGACTAAAAGAATAGTCATGTTTATTTTGATGATCTGAGTTTTAAAATACAATCATATTATTTGATAAAGGCCCTACATATCTAGGTATTTCAGAAACATCAAGCATATTGTGCTAGGCTGAATAATGTCCCCTAAATCCTTAGATGCTTCCTAATACTTAGAACCCATAGGACTTTGCAGACGTGATTCAGTAAAAGAACTTGAGATGGGAGGATTATCCTGCATATCCAGGTGGGCCCAGGTACTCACAAGCATACCTACAAGCGAGGGGCAGTAGAATCAGGATCGGAGGAGGATGCAGAGTCAGAAGGCAAGACTGTGGGATGCTGAGCTGCTGCTTTGAGGGCGGAGGGTGAGGTCACAAGCCTAGGAACGCAGGCTGCATGGAGGCCAGAGAAGGCAGGGAAATGATGCTCCCTTGGAACCACCAGAAGGAAGGCAGTCCTTCTAACAACGTAACTTTAGCGCATAAGACCCATTTTTGGCGTCCGACCTCCAGAACCGTGAGATTACAAATGTGTTACTGTAAGCCGCTAGAGTTGTGGCCACTTGTTACAGCAGTAACAACAGGAACCTCACATGATGACCACACTCAGAATATTTCCAGGTTTCCTCGTATGTTAGTACATTTCATGCAATGTAAACAAAAGCAACATAGAAAGAAATCTTCATGTTACTTATTTATTTTATTTTAACTACTATATTTTTGCCTATTTAAAGGTAACCATGTATGAAAATATAATTGCTACAAGAGAACCTCATGCTCTGTTCTCTCCCATCATAGGTCAACTGAAATTTGGCTTTTTTTAAAAAGTGCACTTTTTTGTTTTTGGTTTTCAGTATTAAACATTCCAAGGGCAAATATTTTTGTATTATGAAATTTGGATTGTATTTCTGAAATAGATGTCATAAATTTAAACATTTTTTCACGTTACTCTTCTAAAGATTGGTACATATAAATTTAGTTCGTTTGAACATATATAAGACTTTTTGAAAATCGAGCAGGGAAATACTAAATATTGTTTAAATAGTACGATTAAAATACTCTATTTTGAAAAGAAAGTGTTAGTTTCTGATATACAAAAACACTGACATGTCAATATTCTATTTTAGAAAATTGTTGGGTCTTTTCTTCTGTTTTGCATTCACTCTAAAGTAACATGCTTTAAAAAGAGTTTCAGAGGAAAAAATTGTATAACTTACTGTTGTGTTCCTAATAAAACAGAAGAATGACATGTTACAAAGAGCCATAATTATAGGGAGTTTCAGAAGATATATTTGAAAAGGTCTGGTGGATTAGTCTTTAAAATGGTCCAGCTGCTGTTGTGTTTGCCTTTAATGTTAGGTTGAATATATTTTCGGGCACAACACACTTGGTTACCAAGCATACTGTATTTGATCCAAATGATTCCATGTTTATAACATTGTATACTCTGCAAATCTGGAATTAAAAAAAAATCATAACAGAAATCTCTTTCTTTAGGTTGAAATTTGTTTTACTAGATTTCAAGAACTGCATATGATACGGATTTTTTCCACTCAAGAATGTGTTTTCATTGTAAAAACTGATGGATTCCTAAGATATTTATTTGGTTAGTGAGTTGGTAAACTTTTTGAATAACATTGATTGATTTCGTATGGAATAGACATTATGATAACACATTAATTCTTGCAATGACCTTATGGAAAACATATTCGTTATATACATAAGGAAAATGAGGCTGACAGAACTTAACTTATTCCAAAGGCTGTGATTTCAGCAAATATATATTTCTATCTCAGCTTTCAATAATATTCTGAATTACAAAGTGTAATTCAGATATTCACTTTGAATATCGTTTAGCCATGGTCTTTAAACCTGACAGAAGTGATTGTTATGTACAGTATTTAAGCATTTTATTGAGCAGAATATTCTCTCTCTAAACAGTAATACGTCTGTATCAGCCATGCAATGCTAGATTATGCTGTGCAACAAATAATACCACAAATCTCAGTGGGATTATTTACCGCTTATTCATGTGCAGTTGACGCTGGATATATTTCTCCTCCATTTGTTTAGCATTTCAGCCTGCTCTGTATGTAGTTTCGTGCTTTCTCTACCATGAATATACACACATACACACACACACACACGTGCGCATGCGCACACACACACACTCCTAAAGTAAACTCTATAAAGGCCAAGAAGGGAAATGAAAAGCAAGAGGATGGGGGAGATGAATATAAAAAGAGATTTAGTAAAGGTCAAGAAACAGTGACAAAAATCTGTAAAAGCAAAAATAATGCACATAAATAGAGACCTGTTGCATAAATACCAAGCACCTCTAAGTTAAACAAAGTATTTAAGGTAAATAAGCAATATAAAAGGTGGTTTAAAAAAGGAACCTACTATCCTAAGAGGTTGCTACTGACTGATAAAACATATGAAGGGGAATGAAATCATTCTGAGGAGGTTATTGAATAGAAAAGTCTTGAATAACTTCTGAAATACACTAGAATATATTTAAGCTTGAAAACTGATGTCAGACAAAATAATCAGGGCTTCAGGAGCACCTCCCATGACCTTGCTTTTGGCTGAGAAATGCAGGCTTGATAGTCTGACCCAGTAAGGCTCTTCATTCCTGTATAATTAGCATTGAGAATGCAGATCTTCTGTCTTCTTGCGTTACAACTTCTTTTTTTCCCTTTGACATAAGCATGACAGAAAGATATGTGGGCTGTACAATGTGTTGTTCATATTTACAAGTCCGTCTCACTCCCACGTACATACACATAATAGCCCAACAGTCTCAGAAAGAATTCAGAAATTTAAAGTTTTAACTCTCGCACTTCCACAGATTTAGGGTATTATTCACCACTTGCCTTGTTGGTTTAATCTTTTATCTTTTTCTTGTACTCAAAAGACTTCGTTTTTAAAAATCAAATTAAAAAAATAGTGTATTGTGTTGGTTGTTTTGTCATTATTTATTTCCAGTCATTTTATTCACCATTAAATCTACTCACACAGGAACTTTGCATCAAAGCAGAATGGCTAAGTAGACAGAAAGCATACTGTGCTCTTTATTGAGGTATATGTGTATAAAACTAATAAGAAATATTAAAACCCCACATTCTCCCCTGCCTGGGTTAATTTCTCTTAATGTATGTGACCAGTATTTTGTAAGTTTGTTAAAAATATAATGTAGGTATATATAATGGGCATGCATTTAATATTGTATTTCATCTTAAAACATAAATGTCCGTTCATTCAAAATCTTTTGCTGATTCGCCAAGATCTTATTCAGGTACAGTTTTCTAACTGAATAACCAGCTCTTTCTAGTTTCATTTTTCCTTTAACTGGAATAAGAATGTAAGAAACTTTTTAAGCTATATGAGTATAGGGTACTTCCACATTTTTTCCCAGTCTTTTCTAGTTGTCTTGTCCACACCTAATTTATGAACCATAATTTTTTCTTTTTGGTTTTTGTTGTTTAGCAATTAACAATTATAGTTAAACAAAATTCTTGTTTTGTTTCAAAGTAACCAAACTCCTAAAATCCTATGTCTTTATTATGTTACAAATTTTAAATCAATAGTATCCTTACTGAGAACATTTCTTTGAAATTGTATGTAAGGTGCCCCTTCACTTCCCTCTGGTCTCTGCTGAAATCCCAACTCCACAGAAAGCCTTCATTGCCCAGCCTGTCTAAAATGGCACCCACGTAAAGCTATGTCCCTTATCCTGTTTACCTGCCATAGCACTTAACACCACCTGACATGTTCTAGTTTTATTTGCGTATTTTCTATGTTTCTCCTCCTACCTTAGAATCAAAGCTCCATGGGTGCTGGTTTATGACTGTTTCTCTTTCCCACTACAGTATCCAAGTGCCTAGAAAAATCACTGATTCACAGTAGGTGATCAAAAGTATCTGTTAAATTAATTCATGAAATAATCTTGAGCTCCTACTTCTGCTTAATAGCAGAATAATTAGATACTGCCGAGTAAATGCAGACAAATTCAAAATTTTAATAATCATTTCTGACTTGAGCTCAGTCAGATTCATGGGTTGCTGCCTCTTGTCACTTGCCCCAGGATGGCTTCTCAGTTCTGGTTCTGTGTAAGAAGATGGGCTTACCTGCTACCACAACATGGTGGGGGGGGGGGGGGAACGGGGAGGCACCTCAGCCTTTGCAGCTCTGCTCCAATTCCCGCTGAGATGGAAAAATTCCACCTGACACCTGATTTGGTCCTTTTTTTCTTTGGAAGCTCCTGCTGATGTCTGAGGTCTGCCATGGGCTTTGTTGACCCTAAGTGGCGGTCAAGCTCCTCTGGGTCTGCAGACCACACCGATGACTGGGGACGGAGGGCTGAGTGAGTGATGAGCACAGAAGAACCAAGGAAGCTCATGAGCAGACAGACCAAGTTCCCTTTGATCATTTGATGTTCCCACATCATTGCCCAGCAGATGTGTCAGGCTGTTCATCCCAGGGTTCCAAGGAGGAAACGAAAATCTTGTTTATCTGCCCAACAACTAGGTCAACGAGTATCACTTTCGATGGACTGTCTGGTCTCTGGAGCAACTACCTGGGAAAAGGGTGGGGAGGCTTCACAGGTCTAAAACTTTGACCCAATACATGAGCTCCACTCAATCGACACACACAACACATACATATATACATATAAACATACATACATACATACAGGTTTTCTTTAAGTTTAGGAAGGAAGGAGAAAAGAGGAAAGGAAAGAAAAGTGGCATGTACAAGACTGGCTTTGCCTGACAATGTCTGAACATGAGAATACACCTTAGTTAATAATATATTTATGTTTTTAATTATAACATTTTAGATAAAACACTACCATCAAGACAACTGAGAAGAGGACTGTTGAAGTGCGGGCTTTTAATGCCTAAGAGGAAAGAAGGAAATATTTTGAAGCGTGAAGTCCTGCCGCCAGGGATAAACAACTGTAAAGGGAGTGATGTGGTTGGGAATTCAGAGGTCATGAAAGAATGTCCACAGTTTTCTCCAAAAGATCCTTAGCTATTAGCTAACATAGGGCATTAGGAGCATCAGGAATTAAAAAATAAGTTCTGATACACTTGCCTCTCAAAAGAGAAATTTCCAATTCCAATGCGTGACGTTAATATTACTGAATTCTGAACTTACAGAAATTTTGTAAGATACAGAAACTAAAAATCAAACCAAGAATATTTCCATGTCCCAAATATAAAGCTACATTAATATAGTCATTTAATTGCTTCTGTTTTTGAAATTTTAGTGAAGTTCTCTGTCCACTTTACACAGCAGTACATATGCAATAATAAATCTTGAAGGTGTGGTTCACTTAATATTATAACATAAGCTTTCTACATTATTATAAGCTCTTCATTAAAATTTATTTGCTAGATAATACTCAAGGTTGAAAATCATGGCATCAATAAGGGGTTTTAAATATATAAATTTCAGTATTATATGCATGAGATTTTTTTCCCCAAAACTCTTTATATCATTCCTTAGAAATCTTAGAAAACAGTCTTTCTGGAATACAGTCACACCACTTACAGTCTAAAATTTAAAAAGTCCTAAAGCATTAATATTTGCCACCTAAACTCTTTAAATCCCATTTGAAATGGTAGAAGTCCCTGATCACACACAGATATGTATACTTATTAATCTTCAGTGTAATTCCTTATGTCTCTGTCCATTCAGCTCCCCCCAAATTACAGACCAACCATTTCCTTCAAATCTTTATACCAACTTTCTTTTTAATAAATTGAATAATAATAATATTCTACTATCATCCATGAGGAACAAAACAACTCTAGAAATAACTCTTCTATGGTTAATCTTTGCTACAATGCTTCATTCAGTTGTGAAAATGCTTAAGATTTAAGATCTTCCAAACATTTTTCAATCTATCTTCAATGATTTACAGCCAAGCAATAGTTATCTCCAGGATCAGCAGTGTAATCTTGATGCAAAATCTGTCCCGAAGCATATTCACACGTCTTATCACAGCACCATTTTAGGATCAGCATGCTGGGATTCGAGCCCTTGGCAGAGCAAATTCCTGTCTAAAATGGTGTAACACAGAGCTATGTCATAGCTTTCTCCTTCCTCTTCTCTGTTAAAATAATCAGAGAAAGAATTCTGGATAATTGATATATGCTCTCACACGGAATTTACAGCGTGAGTTAGTTAGTATTGAAATTATGTTCTAAAAATGTATGCTTATCTTCTCTGCATCAAACCAATTTTGGTAATGATGAATGTTAGCTCATTCTTTCTTTTTCATTCCTGTTGTAACAGTGAAAATTTCCTCTGAGGCCGATGGATGCCTCGTTTCTATTGGAAAGAAAAGATAAAGTGCAAATAAATTCAAATGAGAAATACACACTAATGTAGAATATTTTAAAATATTGCTGCACCATCACATGCTCCCTCGAGTGAATCCATGTGGTCCTGTAATGAGCACTTACTACGATCCCAAAGTCTATCTCCTTCCAAGAAATTGAGGGCTAGGTCTTTATCCAAAATGTGTTTTCCCCGGTTTAAGAATTGATCTCAAAGGCAGCCCTGCACACTTAGTGGGAGTCTCCCAATGTATAATGTGTGAGAACTTCGTCCTTCTGGAGGCTCAGCTCCCTTTGCACTGGCGTGTCCCCATTAGGAGTGAGCACAGATGTGCTCTCAGCAGAAACTGCATGGATTTAAACTCAGGGGGACCATTTGACTGAGGCCACCAGAAGTGTAGGAGAGATTTCATCCTGACCTCCCCACCGTCCCTGATCGAATCCCCAAATCACTGACCAGCTTCTGACCTCAGACACTTGCCTTGAGAAGGACATGTACATTGGTTTTCATGAGAACAGCATGTCTACACAGTGTGCCTAGACCTCTCAACCTGGTCCGGCTTGACCATCACTAGTTGTAGGTTCCTTTTCAGACTTGGTTATGGAGTTTACCTTTCTCCAGAGTACACACTTTCCAAACACATCCCAGATACTGTGTATATGGCTTGAGTTGCCATTGCTGACTCTAAGATCCTCCATATAAAAAAGTCATAATCCAAGAAGGGACCTTTATACACATCTTTCACGACTCTGCCTTCCTTTCCTTCATCTGTTGATTACGCTGCATCTCACTATGTTGTCCTTCATCTCTCTCAGGATTCCATCCATGGACTCAAGGCACCTTGCTGCTCTAATTTAGACTACAGGTTTGTTATGAGCTTTGGGTACAGTGATATGCTCACAAAGATCTTTAAATATGCCAAGCAATCTTCCTAAATGAGGCAGGGTAAAATTATTAACCATACTACAGTCAAAAGAACAGAGAATTCCTATAACATCATCTGGCCTTCCTTCAGAGCTGCAGAGGAAATAAATAAGCCTGTATTTTGTCCAGTCAGATCATCTAAAATCAATCCAACCACCGGAACTGCCTTCTTGGGCATTCCCAACTCTGTGTGGGGAGTTTAGATAAATCCTCTCTCACGATGGCATGAGGTGGCCTGCTAGTGTATGAGGTTACCGTCGTTTCATGGGACCTAATGGTTGCAGAGAAGAGATGTGTTCCTTGGAGCCGTGTGGCAGCTTTGAGATCCTTCCTGGTATTTGCCATCCACGAGCTGCCAAGGCTGCTCCCTAGACTGGTGCCCACTGGCCTGAGGGATGACTGACCTTGCCCCAAGCAGGAAGCTGCAGGTGACAACTCTAGTGTACTTGGAATTCATGGTCTGTGGTCTCTCATAGAGACAGTGCTGCTTGGTCCTCCCCCTTGTCTTATCGTCACTTGGTGACTGCTCTTCCCAATCAGGTCCACATTAGGTCTGTGACTTTCCCATGATTTCCCAGCTAATGGCCTACACTGGATTCCCAAGTTTGTGGATACAAGGTAGAGAAAACATTGCCCAGCCCCCATGATTCTCCCTGACAAGAACCATTGACCAGACTCTTAATTCCATGCCCTTGTCCCATCCTTATTATATAGGAAGAAAAACTCCGGGCTTCTGTCAACTGAACAATTAAAGTTCCACTGAATTTATGTTGAAGTGGCTTCCCTGAGGTTAGTGTAAGGCGCTTGGAAGGTTGTCTGCTCCCAGACACCAAGTGTAAAGTGGAGTTTCTATTCCCACACTCCTCTTTCCAAGGGTTTTAACACGGGGAAATGCATTACTCCTGCTTATTCTTCTTTCAAGAGTTCGCCGGGGTAAATCAAGAAGGAGTAGATGTGCTATTCCCTCCCCCTCCCTAAACTGACCCTGACTCTACAGTACCTGGGTCTGACACATAACAACTTTTCAGAGGGTCCTGGGGAGAGAGGAGTAGGATGGCCATTTTCCATGTCGACGCCTTATATTCAACACCATAACCTAATGATGATTTTTAAAAAGGTACAGAAACTGTTGGTCATTTACTGTCAGAAAAAATAAAAATAACTCACCAACTTTGCCAAAACAACAAGCTATAAATCTTAGAAGACTGTTCTTAGTATTCAGGTGGAATAGACCCAAAAAAAGCTAAACTCAACATGTGAGGCTATTCATTCATCTGAGGAATTACTTTTGAGCTAACTTTTCTCAGCAGGCCAAATCTGTTCAAAATAAAAACATTTATACAAGTTTTACTGAAACATTTTTGTAATAGCTGAAGACAGCTGAATATCCCTATTCTCCAGGCCATTCCAAACATTTTTCAATGTCTTAACATGGAAACATTGGAGTTTAAATCAAGCATTTATTTGATAATTTGAAGAGATACAAAACACCTTTGTCCAAAATATCATTGACCCCATCCACACAAAAGTCCCTATACCATTTTCATGAAAGTTTGAATAGTAGTCAAAAACACATTTCAGTATTTTCACCAATTTTTCCACAAAATGTCAACTTTGTTTCCTCAATTATAGAACTTCCACACTTTGAGCAAATAGCCAGAGATTTCAATTCTAAGTTACTTACCATCACTTCCTTCCAAATGTCCATAAAGAGTATAGATATGAGAAATTTTAACTTTTTATTATTTAAGATTCTTTGTGAATCACCATAGGGAAACATATTTATGTGCTTTAAATTCACTATGGTAATGCTAAAAATTAACCAGATGACTTTATGTTTTGTTGAGGACCAGCATAGAAGAAGGCATATGAAAGCTGTCTGCATCTTTCATAATTTTCTGTTGAAGACTTGGTCCTTATATGTGTTGAAAAATTCTCCATATATAAATGTCTGCCTAATAATTTCCTCTGAAAAAATTTGCTTGACTCTTTTTTTAAGACAATTTTTTACAGCACTTTAAGGTCCCCAGAAAAATTGAGAGGGAAATACAGAGATTTCCATATATTCCCTGCCCCAGATCCTGCACCAGAGGGTACATTTGTTATAACTAGTGAACCTACATTGATTCGTCATAATCACTCAAAGTCTATAGGTCACATTAGGGTTCACTCTTGGTGTTGTACATTCGGTGGGTTTGGACAAAGGTAACAGGATGTGTATCCATCATCATAGTATCATATGGTGTATTTCACTGCCTCAGAAATCCTCTGGGCTCTGATTATGTATCCCTCCACACCCCTAACCCCTGGCAACCACAGATCCTTTTACTTTCATCATAGTTTTGCCTTTTCCATAATGTCTTATAGTCGGAGCTTCCCTCAGTCATATGGTTTTAAGTTTTCTCCATGTCTTTCCATGGCTTGATAGCTCATTTCTTTTCAGCACTGGATAATGTTCCATCGTCTGGATGTACCATAGTTTATTTATCCAGTCACCTACCGAAGGACATCAGGATTACTTTCAAGTTTGGAAAATTATGAATAAAGACACTCCAAACATCCATGTGCAGGTTTTTGTGGGAACTTAGTGTTTCGACTCTTTTAAGTAAACACCAAAGAGCATGATTGCAGATCATGCAGTAAGAATATGTTTAGTTTTGTAAGAAAGCACCAAACTGTCTTCCAAAGTGTTTGCGTTTAACTCCTTGTAAGAGAAATTATTGCCTGGAAGTTGCTTTAAGGTCCTCATATGTTCTCTCTCACACCCACTTCTTCTCTCTGTTTTGACCCATGAACAGTCATAAAGTACATGCTGCATACATGTGTCATGTGATTTTGATGACCTTACAGTTAATAAGGAGTTTGCAAAATTAACATTCAATTCATTAAAATATTAATTCAAAACCATAGCTTTTTCTAAATCATTGAGTTCAACTATAAAGTTCTTTACACTTTATAAATGTAATGAATATAATATATAGCAGGGTCTTTAATTAATGAATTATTAACTCTCTTTTTAAAAATTTTATTGGGGTATAGTTGATTTACAATGTTGTGTTAGTTTCAGGTGTACAGCAAAGTGAATCAGTTATACATATATATATATATATATATATATATATATTCATTCCTTTTTAGATTCTTTTCTCATATAGGTTATCTCAGAATATTGAATAGTATTCTCTGTGCTATACAGTAGGTCCTTGTTGATTATCTATTGCATATATAGTAGTGTGTGTATGTTAATCCCAAGCTCCTGATTTATCCCTCCCCACCACATTTCCCCTTTGGTGACCACAAGTTTGTTTTTGATATCTATAAGTCTGTTGCCCTTTTGTAAATATGTTCATTTTGTATCATTTTTAATTAGATTACACATATGAGTGATATCATATGATATTTGTCTTTCTCTGTCTGCCTTACTTCAAGTTTTCCTAAGAATTTATTGAATAGACTGTCTTTTCCCCACTGTATATTCTTGTCTCCTTTGTTGTAGATTAATTGACTATATAAGCATGGGTTTATCTCTGAGCTCTCTATCCTGTTCCATTGATCTATGTGTCTATGTTCATGCAGCACCATACTCTTTTGATTACTCTCCCTTTGTAGTGTAGATTGCAATCAGGAAGCATGATACCTCCAGCTTTGTTCTTCTTTCTCAATATGTATCAGCTGTTAGTGGTCTTTTGTGGCTCCATACAAATTATAGAATTATCTGTTCTATGTCTATAAAAAATGCCCTGTGTATATTAATAGGGATTGCACTGAATCTGTAGATTGCATTGGGTAGTACAGACATTTTAACAATATTAATTCTTCCAATCCAGGACCATGGTATATCTTTCCATTTATTTGTGTTGTTGTCAATATCTTTCATCAATGCCTTGTAGTTTTCAGAGTATAAGTCTTTCACCTCCTTGGTTAAATTAATTCCTAGATATTTCATTCTTTTTGATGCTATTGTAAATTGGATTGTTTTTTAATTTCTCTTTCTAATAGTTTGTTATTAGTTTATAGAAACACAAGAGATTTTTGTATATTAATTTTGTATTCCACAACTTCATTGAATTCATTTACTCGTTCTAATAGTTTTTTAGCGGAGTCTTTAGGATTTTCTATATATGACATCATGTCATCTGCAAATAATGACAGTTTTACTTCTTCACTTTCAATTTTAATTCCTTTTATTTTTCTTGTCTGATTGCTGTAGCTAGTGAACAGCTGAAAACTTTTCTTCTAAGATTGGGACAAGCCAAGGAGGCCCACACTCACCGCTTTCATTCAAAACAGATTGGAAAGTGGCGAGTGTGGGCCTCCTTGGCTTGTCCCAATCTTAGAAGAAAAGTTTTCAGCTGTTCACTATTGATCTGTTCAGATTTTCTATTTGTTCATGATTCAGTTGTGGAAGATTGTATATTTCTAGCAATTTATCCATTTCTGCTAGGTTGTCCAATTTGTTGGCCTATAAGTGTAGCAGACTCATGATTCACCATAGTCTTTGCAAAGCAAGTTATTAGTCTTTAAAAATGTAGTGCTCTAGGCAAAATTTTTCTAAAAATTATAGTGCCTTTTTTTGAAATGAAAAAAGACAGCATATATTCTCAAATCAAACTCTGATTTTGAACTATAGTTTAATCCCTTTCTTAGTCTATATCCTTGGGCAAGTCATGTAAGGTCTCTGAGTTTCAGTTACCTCATCTATGAAATGGGAATAATTAACGAACCACCAACCTCAGTGTTATTATAGGAATTAATTTAGTTTATGGATGGGCAGAAAATAGTAAGCATTTAGTGTTAGTGGTTACTTTTTTAAAGTTCCTCAAAACCACAGGAGAAAAAATGGTTTTAGTATATTGGGAAGATATTAATGACAGAGTACATTTTATTTGCAGTTTTATTTATAAAAAGTGCATGGGTTTTTATGTTCTCACATACTTACTAGAGTGTTGGAGACTAGCAGGTATCTTGGAAAGGCCGTAGTGATTGCATTTTGACAGAAGAGATGCAAAGTTATCAGTGACCAGATGAGGAAGATTTTAATGCGGTATCCTAGGTAGTTTGGGATTTTGAACTTGAAGAAGAGAGATCCATTCACAGACTTTAAGAAAAATAATAATTGTAATTATTGTAATAAATGATTATTATAATAAATGTAATATAATTATTGTAATAAATGTAATTATTGTAATAAATGATTACATTTACATTTTGGAAATATCGGACTGTTGACAATGAAGGTCATGCCATATAGAATAACAACATTCACCATAGCAACAAGATGGGCAGAAATCATGTAGAATGGTATCCTAAATGTTAAAGGTATTAAAGTAAATCATACTAGGAAAGTCTCTCCTCAGTGACAGTTACTTACCTACAGTCAACAAGATGTTCTCCCAGGTAGTAAAATACCCAAACTCCCTCTGACAATCTGCAGAGTTTGGGCAGTTGTCTCTAAAGTGCTCTCAGAACTAACTGATAGAGATCAGAAGCAGAATTCTCACTAAAATATTAAATTGAAATTGCATGTATGACTAGGAAAGATATGCAGAAACGTTCATTCACATTGAACTTTTTAGATAGATTCAGTTGGTTTTCAGAGTCAGTCCTGCCAGTCGCCACTTCCAAGCATCACTTTATTTCATGTCCTTTGCTCACGTAGCCACAAATACTAGATGCAACAGACACCCAAATGCAGGACAAAGGCAACCTTCGCTAAATGAATTTTTAAATAACCTGTGAAAACAGCTATTTTTTTCCACCCTAGGCCAGGTTATGCAATATTATAATAGTCACACATCTGATCTGTCAAGGCTACAAGGATACGTTATGTTCTGCATTTAAGGTTGTTCTTGAGATGAACGTTTGACTTTTGAATTGTTGGACACGAATTTGTACCAGGCTTCCATGGCTCAACTGCTGAAGGCACAAACACTCATTCTTTAGCCAAATGTTTTCTCAACTCATTTCAGGGGAATTCTGACTCAGTGTAGAAGCTGTGAATTATCTAGCTCTCATATAGCAAGAACTAATGGCTTCCCAAACACCATGTGATCCCATCTCAGGTAAAAAGAGACACCAATACTCATGAAATTTTCTCCTTGTTAAATTGAACTATAAGTTTGCTAAATCACTCAGAACTTAATGCAATAAAACCTGTGAAATTAATTTCTCTATGTATTGATCTTTCATAAAATGTCATACATTTTTCAAAGCATTCTAAACCTAAGAAAAAAAGATGGCATTAACTTACATTATTTCTTCCTTTACAGTTTCAAAGCATGTAGTATATTATTATAGCTCTTCAAACATTTCTCATTTTCCAGAAGCTAAGGCTTAAAAGAGTTAAATTCGTTTTGTACAAGTAAATATAATGAGTGAAACAGGTCTTTTAAATTCTGGTGATCAAAATCAAAATCAAATTTAAAGAAAATTAATTTAGTAAGATTTGTCACTCTACTTGAATTTTATAGCCACATCTTTAGTAAATAACTGATTTATTCATTACACAAATGTTTATTTAAAAACTAGACCTGTGATAGACTGTAGGAGAGATGGAGAGATATATAAAACTGTCCCTATTTTCCAAAAATAGTGTGTTCATCAGGAAAGAGGGGTGTGTGTGCATGTGTGTGTGTGCATGTGCAGTGTGTTTAATCTTATTAAAATCACTATCAGATGAACTGGAAGAAATATCTTTATCTTTCAAACTTCCTAATGAATACAAAGTTTCATGATATTTTGCCTTTCCAAAGGTGGTATTTGCAAGCTTCTTAAACACTTCCTTACATACCAATTTTTACTTTTCCTCTGGAAATTCTAAAGTAAACAAGGTTAAACAATATCTAAGAGGTGCTATGATATAATCAACAAATATATTGAAAAAACATCAATTGCCACCTGGAAAAAAATGCATTTTCCTTCTGTAAAATATTTAATGTTTATACTCAAGGCATAACTTAGAGATGGATTAACTTATTTTGTCCTTTATAAGTAAACCACTATGTCTCCCAGGAGAGTTTTGTGAGCAAGTTCGTAGTCTGTGCTTTTGGCAGACAGATCACTGTTTAGTACAGTTTTATAACTTCAACACTATTGAATTACTCTTTTAAAAGTATGTTTTCCCTTGTAACCACTGTGTGCCCTGGGACATTCACCAAACAGTATCTTTAAGCAAGATTTTCCATGTCCACACTGTTTGACACATAGTATTCTTAGTAGTTGTTCTCTGCAAAGGCAACTTTGAAATGCTTTGATGACATAACCAATATGTATGATTCATCTCTTAAACGTCACCTACAACTTGCTACCCATCTGCTACTTATCTGCACAGGGTAAAATCAAGACACGTATTAAAAATTGGTAAATGCCTTTAAGTCTGGGACTGCAGTATCATGGATTTTAGTGTTTAATGCAATGATTTCCAAATCTCCATGTGTTATCTGATAATGGCCCCATGACATTTTTAATATAGCAAGAGTTTGCAAAGCTTTCAGAAAATTGGAGAGTTGGCTGTGCCTGGGTTTGATAAGAGGGCCTCGATAACTATTCTTTCTGGCCTATTCTCACTAAATGTGGGAGTTCAGACACGGCGATTTTGGCCACATAAATCTTCTGGTTAGTGTTTTTATTTTTTAAATTTTTATTTTATATTGGAGTATAGTTGATTAACAATGTTTTGTTAGTTTCAGGTGTACAGCAAAGCGATTCAGTTATACATATACATGTATCTATTCTTTTTCAAATTCTTTTCCCATTTAGGTTATTAGAGTATATTGAGCAGAGTTCCCTGTACTATATAGTAGGTCCTTGCTGGTTTTAAATATTTTAAAACGGTCCTTGTCCATTTTAAATATGCAGTGTGTACATGTCAATCCCAAACTCCCAATCTATCCTTCCCCCTCCACCCTTTCCCCCGCTAACCATAGGTTTGTTCTCTAAGTCTGTGAGTCTGTTTCTGTTTTGTAAATAAGTTCAATTGTATCATTTTTTTTTTAGACTGTGCATATAAGCGATACCATATGATATTTGTCTTTTTCTGTCTGACTTACTTCACTTAGTATGACAATCTCTTGGTCCATCTATGTTGCTGCAAATGACATTATTTCATTCTTTTTAATGGATGAGTAATAATAGACATTTCTCCAAAGAAGACATACAGATGGCTAACAGGCACAAGAAAAGATGCTCAACATGACTAATTGTCAGAGAAATGCAAATCAAAACTACAGTGAGATATCATCACATACCGGTCAGAATGGCCATCATCAAAAAATCTACAAACAACAAATGCTGGAGAGGGTGCAAAGAAAAAGGAACCCTCCTACACTGTTGGTGGGAATGTAAATTGATGCAACCATATGGAGAATGGTACGGAGGCTTCTTAAAAAACTAAAAATAGAGCTACCATATGATCCAGCAATCCCACTCCTGGGCATATATCCGAAGAAAAACTTGGTTTGAAAATATAGATGCACCCCGATGTTCATTGCACTGCTGCTTACAATAGCCAGGACATGGAAGCAACCTAAATGTCCATCAACAGATAAATGGATAAAGAAGATGTGGTTAGTGTTTTTAAACACAACAGCCAAGAAGTTGGCATCCATACTTCTTTTGGACATTAGCACTGTATTTTGTATAAAATGAGGTAAGACACACACTTCGTATTCAGATACAAAATATGATGTAACAGTAGATTTCTTTCATTCTTTCTCTAGTGGCACAGCTCTGCCTCCAAAGCAAAAGGCATTTATGGGAAATGGTGTTTACCTTTCTCTACTCAACTGGCATCTGAGAAAGGAGAAGGACTGCAGGTTTTATCCAACAGTCAGGTCTAACTTTCCTCTGTTCGTTGTAATTCCACGTTGTCACAACAGGAAGCAGGTCAATAAACATGCAATTTGCCCTGAGGACGCTTCCTGTGAAAACTCTTACAGGCTTTGTTCTTCCATGAAGAAAAACAAAACTTCTACATTAATCCCAACCCTGCCATTAGCACAATGACAACAGGAAATCCATATAATTTTGGAAATTTCTAACATTATTTTTAATTTTTTTAAAGTGTGTGGACATTGATATCCCAAGTAGAATATAGCTTTCTAGAGACTGAGTAGCACATTTATGCTTCCACTTTATGGTAATTTGGCAATGAAATAACATTAGCAATTGTTAGCATTGTTGATTATAAAGAGACCTTTCCTCACATGATTTTACCCAGAAGTCTTGACTCTTTCTATCACCTGTTGTCCCCTACTTCATCCTTCTAATACAGGAAGGGACAAGCATGAAAGAATGATTTCACCCTTCTATCATTTGAAGATTAACAAGTTGTCGCCTACACTTTGCTTTGTCAAATACATATGAGACCAAGGAAAAAACAAACTGAGAAGAAAGAGGCAGGATGGAAAGTGATGCTAATAACAGTTGTAGTAAAGGAAGAGAGAAGAGTTGGAAAAGGAGAAGATACAGCTGGAGTTAGAGGGGCAGCAGTGCTCTGGTGTCAGAGCCCAGTGGAGTATCCTGGTCATCCCGAGAGCAAGCTTACTCCTTATGTGATATCATCCCGAACAAACTTTCCCCATCCTTGCCACACTTGTTAAATTTTATTTATTGAATACCACTGAAATGTAAAAATCAATGAATATATATATTTTTGAAGACTTAAGAAAGCAATACATAGAGCAAAATTTGCTGCCATGCATTGGATGAAAACTTTGCTGGAACCTACAATGAATCGTCCAAAAATGACTCTATTGTGTTTTGATTCCAAAACCATAGATCTGGCTGACCTAGACTGACCCAGTTATAGTTTTCCTGGCCATCTCTTCAAATACTACTAGCTGTCTTCTGTTATGGCTATTTCCAAAGCTATTGTCTTTCTCATCACCCACACATTTCAATTTTCTTTTCATTCCCAAGTGCCTCTGTGAGGTTGGAGATGGTCAGTTATAAAACTAAGAAGATTCTGGCATTATAAAATGATTATCTCTGATTCTTTGAAAAACAACTACTAACATAAGACTTTGTCAGCCAGATTTTCAAATTCAAAGACATTTAGTATTCGACTTGTGTTTGCATTCCCAATGTGTTCTCATTTTCCACTGTTCTGCCACTTGCTTTTCCAGTTCAACATCTATTAGAAGACTTTTTGAATGCAAACATATTCACATGTAAAGTACATCATTTTGACCATCAGATCAAAACCTACCCATAGGCTAGATAATAGAGTCAAACTTGTGAACAAAATTGCTTCTGCCTTCCCTTGTACTTTCAGTAACATAACGCAGTTTATCACTTAATTATCCCCTAATTGCTTCTTGTAAATCATTAATATTGACCCAAACTGTTTGCTGTAGTCCTTAAGGGAAAGGAGCCTTAGGACCTCGCAGGATCTGACCACAGTATCAGGAAGGTAATGGGCATTCACTCAGTGTCTTCTGAGCAACAGCTGGTTGCTGTAATACACTTATTTCTGAATCACTGAAATTGCTTCCAGTGCAAGCCAAGTGTCCACTGGTTCCCACTTCTCATTAAAGACCAAGATGTCATTGAGACAATGGCATGTAACTGCCTGCCCTGTGAGGCTTGTGGAAGCCCAACCCCCAGAGACTCGCAGTCTGATGATGACACCTGACACCAGGACTTCTGTTTCAGATGCTCTACAATTTGGATTATTTAAATCCCATGAAAAAGGTCCCTTTTATGGACCAACTACACTTACTTTGATTCACATATACATTAACACACAAAGTCTATACGTGAGTAAAAGACTTTAATAAACATTCAAGTGGGAGGGGCATTAGACTGCAATAAGAAAAGCACCCGAAATCTAAACTTAGCGGTCCCTCCTCCAAAGAATCACCAGCACTGTTACCCCTGCTGGCTGCCCCCCTCACCACTGCACCAGCGTGCATGCCCTCGGTCATCTTTACATTCCCTCCTCTTCTCTTCCATCGCTCCCGCTCCCTTATTCTCTACTGGATCATTCCCAAAGCTACTACTTTTTAATATTCTATGGTGAAGCAAAATTAAGCTCTCCAAGTGTCGTTAGACAGTAAATTCTAGGTCCTTGGCTGCACAAACTCTTTGAACAGCCCCTCTACGGAGAGTTTTCAGTAGCAATTTATTCTTCCCTCTACTCCAGAATTTCCTTCACTGTCAATAGCTCTAATGGCTGGGAATCATGTAGAGGAAATGTTAAATAACATGTCAATGTTGTAAAAGATGATACTGGATTTAAAGAATATCTTTTAAATCCTTAAAAAAAAATAGAAGTACGCCATCACAAAGTCAAAGGAGACGTCATAGATGGTGTGATAGTCTTCAGAATAAGTTCATAATAAAGAAATCTGCTGGGAGGAGAAGGTGTGCCTGGGGTGGCCTTTGCTGTAAGAGGAGGGTCGTGAGAACAAACATTTCTGCAGCATCCACCACGCCAGACACAAACTTACCACTGAGCGTAAGGGAGACCTGAGGTGTCCACAGAAGATCAAACATGTGAGTCTGAGCAAAGCTGGGCTTCAAACAACTCAGGTGTCACTCAAAAGTGGAAGCAATGAGAGGTACGACTTCCTCAGCCAACAATCCCTCGGTGAGCAGTTGCTGAGTTTCCAGCTCTAAACTAGTACACGTTTCCATCAAACTATTTTATCCAGATGTATCTTGTCATTACACATAAAAGATTTGAGGTGGGTTGTAATAAAAAAGAAAATAGCAGAGCCATGGAAATGTAGCTAGATGCAAGCAATATTACCAGAAGTAAACATTATATAGAAATATAGGTTAAAGGATGCTACACAAATAAAATACTGATATTAAATTGCACTAAGCCTCTTGGCTAGACAAGTATAAGAACTCAATTCATTATAAAATTTACATTTTGTATTGTTAAAAAATGAAACTAAAACCGAGGTCCCCTAAAACTGAGTTCTTCTGCTGAGTTGACAATTAACCTCTTTATCCAAAACTTTACTTTCTTTATTTTCCTGAACCCGTTCCCCTCAAGACTGAGAAGTCTCAAAGAGAAGGGGGGATGGAACCCGTATACAAGCCCCTGTGTCCCTGCCCTTTGAAGTAAAAGCCTTTTGCTTTAGTCTCCCAGGCCTCCCCTGAGTCTCTATAGGCTGCTCTAGAGTTAATGTTTAGGAATGTGAAGATGTAGAAACAAAGAATAGCTGTTGGGCCGGGAAACTGGTAACGATTTAGACTATAAACCAGCCACATGGCAGAATCACTGAACTCCCAGTTCCCCGAAAGATGCAGATAAAGGTCCGACACACAGTCCTAGGTTGATTTTGCAGGAAGCAGACCCACCAGATGAAAACTGCTGAGCACAAGTACATAGACCCTAAGCCGTTTGAAACCAGAAGGTTGATGATGCTTGAAACCTCACCTTGATGCCAAACCAATCCAAGAATCGTGCACGAGCTGATTGCACTCCCTGCAGCCCCTCCCTCACATGACCTTTAAAAACCCTCCCTGAAAGCCATCAGGGAGTTTGGGTGTTTTGAGCATAAGCTGCCGGTTCTCTTGCTTGGAGCCCTGCTTGGCATCATCACCAAGAGATGCATGAATGAGCCCTCAGGACAAGATGGAAACTGAAGGGCCCAGGCACTGAAGAGGTTTTGACTTGTGTCAAGAAAATTACAAGAAGAGATGCTCAGTGATGGAGGATCTCCAAGTGCCCATGGGCAGTCCACCTTTAAAACGTGCCACGACCAAGAAAATCAGCCTTAGCTTGAGGACTGTTTAGTAGGGCTTTTCCCTCCCTGACCCCAAACTTGGAACAAGCAAGTATGGGGTAGGAGATGGCAGAACAAAAAATGAAAGACTGATTGTGGCCCCTTTTCCGCTTCCAAAGGGAGCCTTTGCTGGCCTGAGATGGGATGGGCCCGGAGGACGAGAGAATTTTGAATTGAATTGGGAATTTTGTCCAATTAACTAAAGAAATGAAGGTCCTTTGAGTACTAAAGAAACAGAAGATCATCTAAAAATTATCTAATAGTAAACAAACTAAACTAACTGCCAACCATTTAGCACAGGGAAGGAAAAGTCCAACACAAACAGCTAGTTTACAGGAGAAGGCAAGAGAAAGATTAAAATTGTTTTAAAATTGCACACTATGAATCATTTTCTCCCAATGTGCATGGTATGTATTCCAGGTGCATAAGTTACTAAATCATTAAATGTCTGCATTAGTACTAACGTGAGCATTTCTAAAGCACTAGAACAAGCTACGGAATATATGTAAGTTGAAATACGTGCTCAGTTTGTATGTACAGAGCACAAAGGTGCTCATTCTTTTGCTTAATTAATTTCAGTTCGTACAAAGTAAAGCATATTTCAATGGCAAAAATGCGTTTGGTATTTCACCTTTGCTTTTGTGTTGGTGCATAGAAGCATCTTAATAAAATGATGAAATATCTGACATCCAGGTGTTTATTTTCTTAAGAGTTAGCTCTCTGCCACCTTTAGACTTGCACGGCCTCCAGGGAGATGACAGACAGCTCGAGAACCCTCTGGAGTTGCTGAGAGGTTAGCTCAGTTCAGAGATGGGAAGCGTGAAGGGCACCCTCCTCCAGCACGGGACTGCCCAGAGCTTGGCCACATGCAAAAGTGAGCCAATCAGCCACTTGATTGGTGTCAGAGTGGAACTCAACAAACAATAACTGCTTTTTAATAAGTTTTCATATACATAACTATCTGCCCCATGTCAGATCGTCACAAGGTCTACATTCCTCCGTTATTACAAATCAAGAACTTGGAAGCTTATTAAATTAGATGCTTACCATGTAATAAATATTTCTAAAGAGTTAATATAGTTTCATAATCAGAGATTAGCACACTTCCTCTTTTTTTAACCTTTGTCCATATACTGCCCGTTTTGCCTATTTTTGAAATTAAAAATATTGATAACAACCTAGTGTCTCTGTACAAGGAAATAAGTTGGAATCATTCACTTGTGGATTTACATGCAATGTCTAAAAGTCCACAAGTTCTACTAAAGTAAATATGCATCGAACTGTTGATTAAGTACAGTTCAAAACATAGACTGATATGACAACAACTAAACCAAGACTCATTTATACGGAAAGGGAAAACAAAAGGACATCCACCCGCCCCAAGGTCAGGGTTAACGATGCTGAGAACACGGACAGGCCAACCTCTGTGTCCTCGGCGCATGCTCACAGACGCCGCCCCATGGCCATTGCGCATGCGTCAGGACTCCGCATCCCTGAGCTCCTGGGAAACTCTGTAAACAAATTGGCTTTGCTACACTCGTTCCAAAGTGTTCATTGTCAGCAACTCGCTTACTGCAATACTAGTAAGTAACCCTTAATCATGTTTTACAAAAGAAAATACAGAATTGTGGTCTGCGCATCAGCAGAGGGGACCTGGCAGTATTTGTTAGAAGTCAATATTCAAAACGTAGTTTAATTATTCAAGTTCAGTGTATTGTGTCCAATAATGAGGAGAGAGCGCTGTGGACGCTGTGGATGGCAGTGAATTCCCCTTACAAGGCCTCCCCATTAAGCCTGTTCGTAAGTATCCCAACTAAGGATCCCATAAATGCTGCTGTTATGAGTAAAATCTGTGTTCATTTCTGTCTTCTTAGTGAAATCCTTCTGAATGCACTAGCTTAACACACACATAACTTTGGTGCTCTTGAAGATGTAGTGAGAATCTCCATAGATTCAGGGAAGAAGCACAATTATCAAGGTATGAATTAAAATCATGATATGCAAAGTTTTAAAGATATGCAAAAATTTGCTTTTGAATGAATTATTCCACTGTAATATTTGTTTAACTAATTTAAAGAAGTTTAAATTCACATGTAAATTGTTTTGAAAATGACACTGGCTGGCTTACAAACTTAAGTTATCATGTAGAAGTTCAAAAAATAAAAAATAATGATAATTTACATTCCTATCTGTCATACCCAAGTTTTATCCATTTTTCACATCTTAGGTTTTTGTCCGTAAGTACACATAATTTTCTGATATTTTGTTTCTTTCACTTATATCATTACAGATAATTTATTTAACCTGTTCATACATTCAATACACTAGATTACGCTGTGGTAACATTCAAGTCCAAAATGTTAGCAGTTTATAATCAGAAAGGTTTACTTCTCACTCATTCTGTGCCCATGGCGGGTTTCCACAGGCTCCAGAACTTCCTTGGCGAGGTCGGCTGAGGAGGGATCCGGGGGGACTCACACCCAGGTTTAAAGCTTCTAACGGAGGGGAAGCTGCCATCCACGTCCACCCACATCTGCGGGGCTCCGCCCGACTCCACGGTGCAGGGAGACGCAAGTCTACCGCTGGACCGAAAAGGAGAAGGAACATGGTTTTTGAACAGTACTCATGACTGTCTCGTCTATTTCTGGACATTGAATTTGTTTTCAGTCTTTCTACAATTTTAAAGAGTGCTACAATGGATATTCTCAAATACATTTTTCTTGTTGTTATTTCTTCATTGCAAATTCCCAGGAGTGGAATTGCTGGGTCAAGAATACAAATATTGTAATGACCCAATACATGTTACCATTTTGCTTTTCAATATTATAGGAAATAAATGGATCCATTTTATTCCCCAGGAACTACTTGCTATTCATCCCAGTACCCTGTTGTCTTAAATTATAGACAATCCAGTCTTCATGGAGTAAACAAATAATACATTCTAGCCTATGATTTTACAAATATCTCTTTGTTTTGAGATATCATGACTTTACATTGAGAAACTGAAATTATTTTAACTAAGAAAATATTTTGGAGAGTCATAGTAGTTATAAACCTATCATTCTTTTGTTTCATATCAATTTGCAATTCCCACCTCACATTGTTGATAAAGGAGATTCAGTGCAATCTTTCTGGTTCTATCTATCTATCATACCATACGAAAGATAGAACTAGAAAGTACCATATATATGTATATCTATTACATGGTAGTCTCTTAGGGACAATAAAACAGTACCTAGATTTACCTAGCATTTTTGATAATGACTGAATCACTTAAAGTTCTCACTTGTATTCAATAACAGACTCTGGCTAATTGAAAGAAATATTTTGAAAGGAAATTGGGTAGCTTACTGAATCACTAGGAAAACTGAGGGGAAAAACCAAAGAAAACTGTTTCAAAAACATAGGCAGGGGCTTCCCTGGTGGCGCAGTGGTTGAGAGTCCGCCTGCCGATGCAGGGGAAGCGGGTTCGTGCCCCGGTCCGGGAGGATCCCGCATGCCGCGGAGCAGCTGGGCCCGTGAGCCATGGCCGCTGAGCCTGCGCGTCCGGAGCCTGTGCTCCGCAACGGGAGAGGCCACAGCAGTGAGAGGCCCGCGTACCGCAAAAAAAAAAAAAAAAAAAAAAGGCAGAAACCCTTATAGCCAAAATCTGCCCTTGCAAACAGCCGGACTGAGGTCACTCTGCTGTGCTCACTGCTCCCTCGGTACACCCCTTGGCATACGTGCTTCTGTGGGCAGGTGACGCGAGCTCAGGTACTACCCCAGTCTGGCGACTGCCTTTGGAGACCAGAAGCTGATGCTGCTGCCTCTGTACTCCCTCCCGGCTCCTTTCCTCTGGATTCAGATGTTTAGGTGGAGGCATGTGATGGGCCAAGAACAGTTCAAGTGTCCCAAACTGCAAGACAGGGTGTTCAGTGTCTCTATAGTCAGAGCGGGGACCTGTCCCACCAAGGTTCACACAGCAAGGTGTTCCCCATACACAGTGAGGGGCTTCAGAAGAGGGAGGCACTGAACAAGTACCACCACGAATGGAGCACACATTTACTACAAGCAGAGCACTTAGACATCTTCTACAATTTCCTTTCATATATTCTGCCCCCCCACCCCGCGCCCGCCCCCGACCATCAAAGCCTGATTGAGATTGTTCTGTTCACTTCCTCTGCCCTTTAACCTGCGGAATTTAAAAAGCTTTGCTTTGCTTTGTTTTCAGCTTATAAAGAGAGTATTCATTTCACATTTCCTTTGATGAGTCACATCCTTCTGCTTTTAGAGTCTCTGATGCATTCCCTTTCTTATATTTGTGGTTCTGTCATCCCTTATAAAATCTGTGTCGTATATCCAGAAAGGTAGTGCAAGTCATTCATGATATCCCCTTTCTCTGGCTTAGGGGAAGGAGAACATGTAGGTGGAAATTGCCAATATGTCAGGAACGAAGGCACATAAAGAAACAGGGCTTTATTCCTCCAATTTGTCTAGTAGAAAAGACCAACAATCCCAATACAAACATAGGTGCTGTATCAAAGAAGTAAGTACAGAGTGTACTGTAGGCACATGAAAAAGACAGTGACTAGTCCTACTTAGGAAAAGTTTCAGAGCAGAGATGTTTGATCTGAGGTTTTCTTTTAGCATGAAGTCTATCGTGTAAAGAAAGGATTAAGCGCCTATAGGGAGGTTTTCCACATTGATTTCCTTAAGAAGTTTCCTCTGATATGTACATTTTATAAGAAGAGCATAATTTAATAATGAACCGTCACCTCATTCAAAAATCTCTCTTTAGCATGCTTTATCTAATTTTCTAAGCTTCTGGTGCAAACTCATCATTGCCCCAAATAATTATTTTTGGAGTAATAGAAGTTTTTAAAAAGAAAAGAGAACATTCAAATTAGAGATTCATATTTCAAACTTTGCCCCCTTTAAAGCCAAATAAACCCAGCTTTAACTTTATGTCCTTTTTATCATTGAAATAATGAGATGTTTACTTTCAATACAAATATCTCACCAAACCACCAAAACAGTTTTGAAAGAGCTCAAAGTAGAGTTTACAAAATTCCCAACTTTTAGAATGAGAGGTGGTCCTCCCTCTGGTCTAAGGCCAGCCAGTTTCTTCACCTGCACCCAGTTGTCCATCCCCTTCCTTCTCATACACTCTCTGACTCATTACTCCTGATAATTACTTTTCAATACAGTTTGGGCTGGGAAACATCAATCTGATCTAACTACCTCATTTTTTAGAGGATGACATTCAAATTGAGAGACATTAAGTGACTCAAATCTACTTAGTTGCAAAGTCAAGTCCAAGGCAAAGATGGTGAAAACTAGGAAATCTATCTCACATTGAAATTAGTTGAAAGTGCAGTGGAATATTTAGTTGGGAGTTTGATTTAGTTAAATATTTCTTTGACCAGCAAACTTGAACGCAAACGTCTGAAGGCTTCAGGAAGACATTTTCAGCTCAACTGTACAAATAACTAAAAGCTAGTGCCCTAAAACATAGTGATCCCAGTGGGATGAATTGACTTTCATGATGGTGAATTCCTATATATTTGTTGTATTCCTAAGCATAATAAATTATGAGGACTCAAGGTGGCTTGGAAACGGTCTTGGCTTTGGACTAAAGATTCTCCTGGAAGACACTTGGTCAGGTGACCAACCCGTGAGGGAGTCCCATTTCTGCTGCTGCTGGATTCTTCGATCTAGGGAAAATCACTTATTTGTCCTCACCAGATTTTTGTGATGGTCATCGGAGGTTATACATGGAAAACCACAGGGATATTTGTACACTGCTTCACAATTTGTGATTTTCACGGTTATTACTCACCCAACACGTTATCCAATATATTATCATTTTAAATAATTGGCACTGAACTTAGAACATTTTGACTGTTTGGGCTGCTCTAAGAAAACAACAGTGACAAGAATAGCCGCAAAAACATCCCTCGTGTTTTGCTTGGAAATGAATTTTTAAGGCACATATTGAGAGATTCTCTTCCAACCCTTGGGAGTCTGTTCAACTCCCATCACTTGTGTCTAAATCAGTGGGTTACCCTGTCAACTAATGACAAGTAATAAGGTGACAGAATGTGTATCGTTACGTTTCATCTCACTGCCTCATTATTTTGAGTTAGTGGAGGTACAGAAGCAAACACAAGTTGGCACTATTACGCACAGTACTCTACTGTGTTAAAGGGGCAGGAACCTCCACCCGTGTATAAATATGATGCTGTCCTTTAGAAATTATAGGAAGAACAGAGTGAGAAGAGGGGTTTCTAACTCTTTAAAATCCAGAAATGTGGAAGAAAGAGACAGACAGACAGACAGAGAAGGAGAGAGGGAGAAAAGCCTTTGACAAAAGCAGAGAACTTGAAGAGGCCCATTTTCATAATATGAAATGCAGTATTTATTTTTCCCTAGTGGGCAATAAAGGAACACAGCATGTAAGGATTAGCTCAAATTGATTTGAAGGCACGGATCTCTTTATGAAAGAGCTTTCAAAGGAAAAACATGACATGCTCTGGCACTAGGAAGACGGTGCCAGGAAGGATGGTGCCCCCCATTCACGTTCCAAGAAGGAAATATTCATTAGTTCTGAATACCAAGCTGCTTGCAGAACACGTTCCTGCACAAACTTGCCCCTAACACTGCTGAATGTTATTTCCGTCTGGCCTTATATCAGGGCTTGCTTAGAATGTTGTCTTTCAGCTTTATTCCTGATGGATTTTAACTCACTATAGGAATACGCATAGCGCAGTGAAGCTTGGTAACTTGTCCTTTATGAATCAGACATATAGGAACACTGTAAGCAGGAAAAATTCAACAACTTATCTAACCACAAACTCTATTATATTATGGGAAAATAAAACTCCTATTGATGTAACCAAAAAAAAAATTGAAATATTATATTAAAGTTGCATTTTATGAAAGAAGAGGAAAGAAAAACTTATTTTTAGAAAATGCCTACAATAGTTAAAACGTATTCAGATTTCTTGCTTGAAGAAAGAGTGAGAAAAAAAAAACTTTAAATATTCGCTGAGTCAGTCTTACAGAGGAAATATTTATGAATCTCACTATTATAAAATATGATGAAACATCATCTGTACTCTGGCTAAATGATTCATAACTAGTTACTTAGTACAGTAAAAATAAATTTCTAAAGAGTCAGAAACATTTGCCACCTTCATGACCACGTCTTTCCAAAGTGTTACCTGTGGAAAGACACATACCCCCAAAACCGGGACCTCAGAATTATGCCTCCTGCTTTGTCATACCCAAAGGCATGATTATCTAATACCCTAGGAACCACACGCTGTTTATGTGTTGCCTCTGCTCCCTAGAGAGAGATTTATGTTCTGGTTCCTCCTATGGTTATTAAAGATAAGAACCAGACGCTATAAGGAAAAGAAAGTGACAGACTTGAATATTGTGGGAAATAGATGAACTGCCTTACAGGAAAATTAAATGAAATGATCAATAATTATTTAACAATAAAATAAAATCGAGTAATATATAGTATGTACGTAACTAAGAGGCAGAAACCCTGGTAGCATTGTAATATTAAATTAAACACAACTTAATATGGTTAGAAATTGTTCCTTTCTCCTAGCCCAGGAAGAGACCCCCAAACACAACATGGACAGCTGGTGTAGGTTCACAGGTGTTAACATCCTCCACCATCAAGTGGCCTCAGGAGTGCTAAGTGGGTCAGGATTCTGAGGGCCTAGAGCCTCACGTGGTCCAGAACGTGCCCTAAAGTCAGCCTCCCAATGTCCTCTCGTTCACTGTGACCCTCACTCCATCCCTCACTGACTCCTCTTCCAACTGGAAACAGCACAAGTAGTAGAGCAGTGACAATTGCATCCACTGCATGAGTCGTTCAGCAACTGATGCACAGAAAAAACACGTACTGACCACCTCCGACGCGCCAGACTCAGCTCTGAGTGCATTGCAACCAAGAGCGGAAGAAACGAAGATCTTTGCCCTCGTGGAGTCGACATTCTGGAGGAAGCCTACAGGGAACCCAATGTTTCAGCGAGAAAAAGTCATCTAAACAAGGGAGGATGAGAGAGTGAGGTCATGGTTAAACCAGAAGGTTGAGCGGGGTAAATCGGGGCTCAAAGAGCGGGGGGTTTGTGTTGAGGGGCAGAGGGGAAGAGGGTTCAAGAGAGATATTGGATAGGACACCCTTGGAAAGAATCTGGAAAGAGGAACGATATTTATCACAACAGTCAGCATATTTTGAACAGAAAGGAAATGCGGACAAAACAGACCTGGGATCCAGGAAAGCACTTTAGGACAAGTGCAGGCAGCTTGGTGATGGGAGCAGGGTGTCATAGGGTCTCAGGTCTCTCTGTGCATCACGTGAGAGAGGCATAAGCTGCCCTTTTGCTCCAAACTCCCTTTCCGAGGATGCTTCTATAGCAAATCACCTTGGAAGAGAGAGGTAGGGAGTCTTTCCAGAGCAAACGGCAGGTCTGTGTTAAGCCTTGGGAGATGAGAGAGTATTTTCTGGGTAGGCATGTTCATCTTCCAGTATAAAAGATGAAAGTTCCCCAAGTTCAGGGTCCTCAGCTGTGCTTCAAGCCTGCTCTCTGCAGCATCCCCTGGGACCCCTCCAAGTGCTCCCATGGGGGGTAGGCAGAGGAGGGGTAGAATTGAAGGGTTCCAGACACAGAGCTTCTGGCTATCTTCTCCCAGTGGGTCCCAGGTCTCTCCACTCCTCCCAGTAATGATGTGTGATAAGACACACTGAGCATCCCCAGCTAGGGAAGCTCACCTGAGCCCTGATATGCAGAGTCTTGTCATGTAGACACTGTTGGCTGTTCACGTGACCAACCTTAGTCCCCAGCCCTTCTAGGGGTCTAGCTGATATGACAAGACCCAGACCCCCATCATAAGTCACATCCTTACACCACTCAGCATGGCTCGAGGCTCCCGGATAAACAAACATACTTTTTTCAAGTGGTACATGCCCAGAGCTTAGAGATTACCTACAAGGACTTGAGATCAAAAGCCATACCTCTGTGCAAGGTTAAATTCTTCACTACACACCCAAAACCAGAGGTCTCACGCGTTCTGCCAACATCCATGCATTGGTGGCAGGCTACCTTGTTTGCTTCCAATTAGGGCAAAACCTCAGACCTTACGGCTCTTGACAGGAAAATGAAGAGGGTTTTACTGAACAATGTATTGAGAAAGAAAGGTAAGCAGGGCTTACATCACGGATTCCTTTTATGTTTTGCTGAGAGGCTGAATTTTATTCTTTAGCCAATTCAGTTTATATATCTGTAGAGACACCAGTCTACAGCAGAAATATGTTTTTTCTTAAGAATCAGTCAACATCCCATATGTAGAGGCAAAAACTGCAAGTTTTCAGAAAGTGTTTTGGAAATCTAGAGGGTAAAACATTGAAGATGTTGGCAATAAACAGACTGAATTAAAGATCCCAACGCCATCAGCTGGATCAGTCGGTCATGAGGGAAGCCTACCAATGATAGTGGGAAAAGATAGGTCCAGAGGAATAGTAAACAAAGAACAGGTGTCAGAGGCATAAAGGGGAAGATCAGGAATGACAGAAAAATATGATGAGACCCTGGAATGCTAGAGTTTAAAACTTCATGAATTGATCAGAAGAACTAACAGCAATACTCAGGATCTACTATAAGTGTGGGTCGTTAAGACTGACTAGAAACAAAATTTTAGACTGTAAAATCATAGTATAGGTATACCTTCATTTTATTGCACTTTGCTGATATTGCATTGTTCACAAATTGAAGGTTTGTGGCAACCCCGTGCGGAGCCAAGTCTACTTTTCTAACAGCATTTGCTCCTTCATGTCTGTCTGTCACATTTTGGTAATTCTCACAATATTTCAAACCCTCCAGCAGCAAAAAGATTACACCTTGCTGAAAGCTCAGGCGATGGCTAGAACATTTTGGGAATAAAGTATTTTTTTAATTAAGGTATGTACATTTTTTTTGGACATAATGCTATTGTGCACTTAATAGACTATAGTATAGTGTAAATATACGTTTTAATGGAAGTCTACTTAACTTACCATGTTGTGCTAGTCTACGGCGTACACCAAAGGGATTCATTCACACACACACACACACACACACACATATATATTCTTTTTCATATTCTTTTCCATTACAGTTTATTACAAGATATTGAATGTAGTTCCTTTTGCTATACAGTAGGTCCTTGTTGTTTATCTCTTTTATATATAGTAGTTTGTATCTGCTAATCCCAAACTCCTAATTCATGCACTGGGAAACCAAAAATATGTATGTGACTTGCTTTATTGTAATATTTGCTTTATTGTGATGGTCTGGAACAAAATTTGCTGTATCTCTGAGGTGTACCTGTAAATTAGGCACTGGGATTAATCATATACAAAGACATTAATGGATGTAAGACACCACGAGAAAGGAAAATAACATACACTGGAAGCCCAAATCCTAAGTGAATGTGGAGGGTGAAGTCTGTAAATGACAACCTAGAAGGGCTCAAAGTGTCACTTCTGTGGCAAGAACCTCAACGAAGGAGGGACAACACTTGTTGGATCTCTCGGTGGAGAGTTAGAGGAACACCTGTATTTCCCCTTTGTTGTCTGATGATTGAACATCCTGGACTTGAGTGGACTTCCAGGGAAAGTTCTGGAAAGTGGATGAACCCCTGGTCTCAAAATAGAGAAGGAGTGAGTGTGGAGGGTGGTATTGAGTGTTCTCTGCAGAAACCAAAGACAGGAATGCTTGCTCACAGTGAGCCTTGTGGAAAGAGTACAAACATCCATGGTGTGATGGTTAATTTTATGTGTGGACTTGGTGTGGCCATGAGGGTGGCAGTGGGGTGGGTGCCCGGATGTGTGATTAAACATCATTCGGGATGTAATTTTGAGGGTGTCTTTGGATAAGATTAATATTTGAATTGAATTGAGGTGAGGCAGCTTGCCTTCCCGAAGAGGGGTGACCCCCACCGAAACCCCTGAAGGCCTGGATAGCACAAAAGGCTCTGGAAGGAAGAAGTCACTCTCTGTGTCTCCGGTGAGACATCCGTCCGGCGTCACCCGCCTTTGGACCTGGTCGTGGCGGCAGGAGCTACACCCCCAGCTCACCCAGGGCTCCAGCTCGCCACGTGGATCGGCTCCTCCTAATACATCACATATCAATACATCGTATCTATTTATACATAATATATCCTATTGGTTCTGTTTCTCTGGAGAACCCAGTCCTAATACACATGGGGAGATGCTCTCAATGGACGACGATGGAGGAGACCCTGGGGAAAGCAGCGTGGTATGAATGTGTGGGGTCGCGCGGCTATGTGGACGCAAGGATGAGACGCATCCTGGGACAGGCTTCCTCACTAGCTTGAGGTCCCAGCTGCAGACGAAGCACTGCTAAGCTATCAGAGTTTAATCTTTGCCAAAGTTTCCAGTGGGATGGTATGAAAACTAATTAGGAGTTGCTGAAAGGCTGAGCGGGTTTCCTACACGCTGTCTCCTGGGAAAACTCTCTGACGCACACACCGTTGTTTGACTTAAGCATCAGCAGTAGAGATTATAGTGGTACCCAGTAAGAAGACAAGATGTCCCCTGTGGTGAATGGGGAGAACTATATTCTTTAGAATGGATTTACTGCTTGTAGCCAGTAGTGATAAGTCATAGAGATGTAACGTACCATGTAACAGATATAGACAGTAATTTTGTCCGATAACTATGTAATGTGCTAAATATCACTGCAACCAGCAATCATATTACGGTATGTACATGTGTCAAAGTAACACACTGTACACCTTAAATTTGCACAATGTTTTATGTCATTATTCAATAAAAACCTTTCAAAAATGTAAATGGAATCACTGCAATCAGACACACCCATATAGTTTCATTCAAAAGCCTAAATCGTAGAAGAATTCAGGAACATGATAATATCCACCTGAAACAATGAGAATAAAGAGAGATGAAAGACATTAGATGGGGAAACAGACATTCAGATGAGAGACAGTTTTCTTAAGAGGGCCGTTACCAAGGAAACTGACAATGCATCTTTTCAAGTCTTCGTGTTTTCCTTCGATTTCCACTTGTATTTGAGAACTATAATGTGATTCTTTGAATTATGGGATGGTGCCACTCACACACTAAGAGGTGTGACCTCCAAGGAGATCTGGGCTTCAACAAAAACAGGTGAACATCAGGCTAACACCAAAGTGACATCGCATCATTTTCAATTAACAAATCGTCTCTGAGGACATGATATTTCTGGTACTTTGAGAGGTTACAGGAAGGCCTCTCAGGGAGTGGAAAGAGCAGAGGGAAGGTTTAAGAGCTAATATTTAATGGCGTTCTTCACCTTTCTTGTGCCATTAACCTCTGGTGTATCCTTTGATCTCCTTATCAGGATAAAGCATAAAAATGCAGAGGAGGATAAAAGAATTCAAGTATATTGAAATACATTTACCAAAATATATTTTTAAAATATTGATGTTCTACTATGCATACTTCCTCAGTAAGGCATTAAATAATAAGATATATGGACAGATCTAATAATCACCATAATTTTATAGTGTTAAATATAAGAGATATCTTAAGACATCTGCAGCAGCTGTAATGCAATATGAAAATATCTTTGCCTTCTGTCGGTGACAAGATCACAGGTCCTGGCAATACTACTTTTTTAAGCCTCAATTTATTTTATTTTATTTTTTTTTTCTTTTTGCTGTACTTGGGCCTCTCACTGTTGTGGCCTCTCCCGTTGCGGAGCACAAGCTCCGGACGCGCAGGCTCAGCGGCCATGGCTCACGGGCCCAGCCGCTCCGCGGCATGTGGGATCCTCCCGGACCGGGGCACGAACCCATGTCCCCTGCATCGGCAGGCGGACTCTCAACCACTGCACCACCAGGGAAGCCCCAAGCCTCAATTTATGATTAAAGTAAATAATCAATTTCATTTAGACCTTAGGAAAAATACAGATGTAAATTTTCCATGCAACACATGTGCCCCCTGAATTCTATCCACTGAATTCTATCCCAAGAAGTTAAAAAGAAAACTGACTGAATGTAGCCTTTTCTGTGACAGACATTGTACCATAGGGGATACAAAAATTACTGAGAGCATCTTGGCTTCAGGCATGTTGAAATCTCATAAAGTAACCTAGACCAAAAGGGATCTAAGCAGTAAGGAATAAGACAGCCGTCTTGTAAAATGGCCTAGAGATTCCACTTGGATATATATTCTAGGCTCTGGGCTGAGTGAAATTGTCATATATGTGTACCAGGAGCAAGTACTTTATTACAGTATTCTTAGTAAGGTATAAAGTATAAAACTGTAACCTAACAGCCCATAAATAAATAAAAGGAGGTTTTTTATAAAGTAGGATTTATTACTAAGATGAAATATTACAAAGCAGTTACACGTTATAACACTTGCTGTGATAGTGTTCTGGGTATTAATACCAATGGTCGCAGGTACACTACCCATAATGGTCATCAACATTAGTAGCAATAGCCATGGACCCAGGGGGAAATCGCTACGACATATATTGAACAGGGGACAGGAGAGAGAGGAGAGCAAGGAAGGTATGCTTCATTCTTGTAATGAAAAAACCCACAGTCAAAACAATGCTAATTATTTCTTATGGAATACACATAGACATCAGAATGGAGGAACCTGCAGACAGACCTCAGAGATATCCTGGGTTTGGTTCCAGACACGGTGTAAAGCACAAATCAAATAAAGCAAAAGTCACAGGAATTGTTTGGGTTCCCAGGACAAATAAAAGTCATATTTATGCCAGTCTCTATTCCATCACGTGTGCAATAGTATTAGGTCTAAAAAAATACCTTAGTATAAAAATACTTTATTGCTAAAAAATGCCAGCCATCATCTGAGCCTTTAGTGAGTGATGATCCTTTTGCTGGTGGAGGGTCTTGACTGGATGGGTGGCTGCTGACTGATCGGAGTGATGGTGGGTGAAAGCTGCAGCAAGTTCTTAAATGAAACGCTAAAGTCTGCTACATCAATTGACTTTTCCTTTCACCAACGATTTCTCTGTAGCACGCAGTGCTGTTTGGTACCATTTTACCCACAGAAGAACTTTCTTTGAAAATTGGAGTCAGTCCTCTCAAATCTTGCTGCTGCTTTATCAACTAAGTCTATGAAACCTTCTAAATCCTTTGTTGTCATTTCAACAATCTTCACGTCATCTTCGCCAAGACTAGGTCCCATCTCAGGGAAACATTTTCTTTGCTTATCCTTAAGAAGTAGCTTCTCATCTGTTTAAGTTTTATCCTGAGATTTCGGCATTTCAGTCCCATCTTCAGGCTCCACTTTGAATTCTAGTTCTCTTGCTGTTTCTTGAAGTCTTGAACCCCTCCACTGATGTCTTGAACCCCTCCAAGTCATCCAGGAGGGCTGGAATCAACTTCTTCCAAACTCCTGTTAATGTTGATATTTTGATCTCTTTCCATGAATCACAAATGTTCTAAAAGGCGTCTAGAATAGTGAATCCTTTCCAGAAGGTTTTCAACTTATTTTACTCAGATCCATCAGAGGAATCACTATTGACGGCAGCCATAACCTTACAAAAATTTCTTAAGTAATAAGACTTGAAAGTCAAAATTGCTCCTTAAGCCATGAGCTGCAGAATGGATGTTGGGTTAGCAGCCATGAAAACGACATTCATCTCATTGTTCATCTCCATCAGAGCTCTTGGGTGACCAGATGCATTGTCAATGAGCAGTAATATTTTGAAAGGAATCTTCTTTATCTGAGCAGAATTTCTCAACAATGGGCTTAAAATATTCAGTAAACCATGTTGTAAACAGATGTGCTGTCATCTGGGCTTTGTTGTGCCCAGACAGAGTAGATTTAGTATAATTTTCAAGGGCCCTAGGATTTTCAGTTGGTAAATAAGCACTGGCTTCAACTGTAAGTCACCAGCTGTTTTAGCCCCTAACAAGAGAGACAGCCTGTCCTTTTGAAGCTTTAAAGCCAGGTCTTGACTTCTCCTCTTTAGCTATGAGAGTCCTAGATAGCATCTACTTCCAATATAAGGCTGTTTCATCGCCACTGAAAATCTGTTGTTTAGTGTAGTCACCTTCATTATTTATTTGAGCTAGATCTTCTAAATAACTTGCTGCAGCTTCTACATCAGCACTTGCTGCTTCACTTTTCACTTTTACATTACGGAGGTGGTTTCTTTCCTTAAACCTCATGAACCAACGTCTGCTGGCTTCACACTTTTCTTCTGCAGCTCCCTTACCTTGCTCAGCCTTCACAGAATTGGAGAGAGTTAGGGCCTTGCTCCGGGATTGGATTTTGGCTTAAGGGAATATTGTATCTGGTTTGATCTTCTATCCAGGTCACTCAGACTTCCTCTGTATCAGCAATAAGGCTGGTTTGCCTTCTTATCATTTGTGTGTTCACCGGAACAGCACTTCTAATTTCCTTGAAAAACTTTTCCTTTGCCTTCACAACTTGGCTGACTGTTTTTGGTGCAAGAGGTCCAGCTTTTGGCCTGCCTTGGCTTTCCACATGCCTTCCTCACTAAGCTTAATCTTTTCTAGCTTTTGATCTGAATTGAGAGACATGGGACTCTTCCTTTCACTTGAACATGTAGAGGTTATTCATTGTCCTAATTCCAATATTGTTATGTCTTAGGGAACAGGGAAGCCAGAGGATGGGGAGGGAGATGGGGGAATGGCTGATCTGTGGAGCAGTCAGAACACACATGACATTTATTGATTAGGTTCACAGTCTTATATGGGAGTGGTTCATGGCGCCCCCCCCAAAACAATTACAATACTAAGTAAAGATCACTAATCACAGATCACCATAACAAATATACTAATGATGAAAAAGTTGGAAATACTGTGAGAATTACCGAAGGGTGACATAGACATGAAGTGAGCAAATGCTGTTAGAAGAAAATGGCACTGACAGACTTGCTCGATGCAAGGTGGCCACAAACATTCAATGTAAAAAAATGCAGTATAGGTAAAGTGTAATAAAGTGGAGTGCAATAAATCAAGTTACGTCTGTATATGAACTTAAGGTAGCTGTTGTCCTGCGGAAGGACGGGGCTAAGGATGGCATGGTAAAATAGCCTTTAGCAATATCTGGGAAACAGTACAACTAAATATTGGTTTTGGTGATTGTTTATTCTGAAATGTGGGAACATGGATGCCTGTTATAAGAACTGAGAAGTAGATGGAAAAAACAATATCAAAAGTTTGATGATTAAAAAAAATGAAGAAAAAAAAAAGAAACTCTTCCCTACTGACGCTTCTCGACGGTAGGTTTGGCGACTTTCAGGAAAAGAATTCGTAACACAATAGTCCATTTGTACAGGAAACTAGGCTTTTGAGGAATCATAATGCTCCCCCCAGATGTGATTGGTAATGGTGTTTGAATGCTCTGGCTTCACAGAGTAGGAATATGATTGAAAATTTAAAATTTAGATGATAAAGTATAGTAATGTTTAGTTATCACTACAGGCACTGGGTTTTGTAGTGATTTACTTCACACTAAACCCTATGAGGTTATGTTGTTGGTCAGGACATTCAGGTCAGATGGGTCCAATGACTTGCCAAAGCTCACACAACAAACAAGAGGATGTGATAAGATGTGACCTCCCACAGACAGGCTCCAGGACGCAGTGCCCTGGGATGTGCAGACGCAACACTGCTGATGCATTCAAAGACAATTGAATGAGTACCTATTGCCTGCAAGGTAATGAGCTGTCGACTCACAAATAAGTTAGAAATAACTCCAGCCCTCATGGAACGTTTTCATATTTCTCCTGCTTCACTCCTTTTGTTCATGCCCATTGCTATTTCTATGAAAAATTAATAGTTAACTCTTCATAAAGTTGAGGGTATTATTCACTCTCATGTCAGTGCAACAAATACCACTTCAACCTAGTAAATTTGGGTAAATAGCAAAATCAACATGTATTCTTAAAATAGAACTATCTTATTATTTACATGTTCTGAGCTGTTTTCACGCTCCAAACTATTCCTGCCTATTTTCCACCCACTTCTAAAGCTCTCAGGAAACAGTCTTTCAACATCTGAAGGTAACTGGGTTTACATTCTTCAAGAGGGAATTTATAAATTTTTCTGAAGTGTCTTCTACTAAAGTTTCTGGATAACATTAAAAGAAGAAAAGAGCATGCTACGGTTAAATAATGTGGGGAAGGAATGTGTTGATGCCTCCTAAACAGGTACCGTCTATTTACTGTAGAATCTCTCATACCGTGTAAGAGGCTAGTGTGTATCGTGTCTCCAAAGAAAGCATATAGGATGCAAAATTTCAGCAAATTATTTGCCTTTGGAGCACTTGACTCAATGTTCTACAGGACTAGTTTTCTGAGAAATATATTTGTGGGGGGAAAGGAGCTGGTACAGGCACGTAGAAAGAAAACCGGTGACTTCTAAGAGCAAACATGGGCTGAGTGAGAAGCCCTTCAGCTCGGGCAATCCCAGGACCAGAGTGTTACTGGGATGTTGTGAGTGTGCAGACGGCACACCTGGACTCCAGCAAGGCCTTCCTCAGGACAGCAGGAAATGCGGCTGAAAGACAGTTTCACTACTTGAGAACATACAAGGCTAAATGGATTAATACAAAAATAACGATTTCTGTCTGTTCACTTGGATTCTTTCCTCTCATGGTCCTACTCCTTCCAACTTTTTAATCCACAGTCTTCATGAGGACATGAACATATTCTCACTAAATCTTCAGGAAAGAAGGGACGGTTGATGGACTAGCTCAGCATCGGGAAAATGTTTTCTATAAATGGCAAGATAGTAAATATTTCATGTTCTGTGGGTCAGAGACTTTGTCAAAAGTACTCAACTTTTCTGAGTTTCTCTTACAGTGTGAAAGCAGCCATAGGCAATGCACAAATACATGAACATGCTTGTGTTTCAATAAAACATTGTTCATGGCAGTGAGCTGGCCTTGGCCCACAGGCCAAAGTCGCTGACCCTTTTATTAGTTATCAAAGATGGAGCAAAAATATTCAACAGTGTAGTACAATTTGTTAGATCTATGAAATTGGGATTTACTAGCTACAGTATTTTGCATTCTCAAGTCAACAACTCAACTTCTTAAGTATTACAAGGAAGACACGTGGTTTATGCTTGAGTTGATTAAAAGCTCAGCGTTCCTCCCTTTAATGTACTTTCCGAGAAAGACAGGGCTACACCTCTAGCAGTGCCCAGAGGAACTCCCAATAAAGCTTTGCCTGAGTCAAACCACACTTGGAGTTTTGCATCACATTCTAGAAACTTCCACCTGCAAGCTGACTTGCAGACAGGAGTGTGCCTGGTGAGGTGAGATAACGGATAATGTTTTAAGAGAAATATGTTCAAAAACAGAGGCTATTTAGCCTGGAGAACAGAAGACGTCAGTGACACAGTATAGCTGTCATCAGACAGACTAACAGTTGTTACATGAAAGATGGATCAGACTTCCCCTCAGCTGTTCCCAAAATCACAGGTGTAAAATTAAGGCAAAGTTTAGGTTTAACCCAAGGAAGATTTTTTTTTTTTTTAACAAATGTAGCTGCCTCCTACAAATAAACTACAAATAAACCACTTTGGCAGTGATTCTCCCTGTGGAGGAGCCCTGCTGGTAGTGAAGGCTTTCTCTGACCACTTGTTGAAACATTACGGAGGGATTCAGCTATTAACTAAGCGATGGCCCTCTCAAGTTTCTATTCAACTCTAATATTCTCCGACTTTATAAACTGGTGAAATTTAAGTCGCCGATTTTCTTAATTGGTGATCCCAAGCGATCACGCAGGACGCTTTATGGCTGGGCCTGGAGATGCAGGAGGATGTTACTTTTCTTGTAACACGGGCCCAAACTTACCACACTGTTCCACTGAGATCCAAGGAAGCCTGGGGGATGTAGAATATCGGCAGTTAAGAAGTTGAAGGCAACTGGATATTTGTCAACATGAACAAAAATTATTTGTGCTGATTCTTTAATAAACTTTTTGGGGGTTGGGCTGTGCCTCGCAGCCAGGGAATTTCCCCCCACTGATTCTTTAAATTAATGGTTTAATTGTTCTTTACTTTCAAGTTTAAATATTATTTTTGGAAAGTGCAAGAGTAACAGAGCATTTGCAAGTTAAGAAACGAAATTATTTTAGATCTGATTTAATATATAATTCTCATCAAATTTTAAGAAACTGTGGATATCTGTGTGTGTGTGTGCGTGTAGCCACTTCAGATGTCCAGATTTTAAAGCCTTCTTAGTAAAATATCTCTAACATTTCTAACAGCATTTCCTGACAAGTACCTAATCAATCATGACAGTTTTGATCACAGCAGTTAAATGATTTGGGAAGAAAAATTAATTTATAGTGAGTATATATAACTTAACTTGATAGTTATCATATATTGTGTGGTTTTATATGTATAAAGTTACATGGTACTTGGATACCCATATATACAGACCACATATTTAAATGGATAGTTACAATAGATGGCTAATTGTTTTAATGTTGCTAATATGTGACTCCATCCATTCTAAGAATGAAGTAAGTACATATACCCACAAAGAGCAGACCAGCAAAGCAAACTGAAGTGAAAATTAATTTTCACTTCTGGCCAAAATTACTAAAAGGCAAAAAAACCATGAGTTTTATCAGTAAATACACATGATCCCTTCACTACTGGGATTCATTTTAAAAATTACTTATTTCTATTTTGATCACAATCAGATGCCTGGAACAACAATTAAGTAGAAAAACAATAATGATCCAAGTCAGGAAGTAGCCTATATCTTCATTGTAGTCCCTAGATCGGTGTTTCTCGTAACACCCTTAAAAACCTTTCACGTGAATCCCCAGCCCCAGAGGGACCTGGTGCCCTACTTTACTCGCTTTCCCGCCCGAGCAGGTATTTCCATCCAATAAGTGAGTTCACGTGGTCCTTGCTCCCTGTGTCCCTCCAAGCTGTCACCCGGTGTCTTCTCTCCTCCACGGCCACGTCACTCGGGAGGCATCGGCACCCAAGGCTGCAGTCGTCCCACCACCCACTCTTCCTGGCCCCTCCTTGCGACCCGTCTTCTCTGCTTGTCTTCCGAGACTCCTCTTACTAAGTGCCCATCATTTCCTCAGCTGCAGGCCGGAAGTCTTCTCCTAGGTCTTCTCACCCTGTGACTCAGCCTCCACGCCAGTCTCATTTGACTTTTCTCCCCATGCGACTTTGCCTTTTCCTTTTCAGTTGCTCTGTAATTCTAGGGTCGCTCATTCCCACCCCCGCTGACACGCACCTCTCCAGGTTGAGTTTCTCACTATGCGTCTCTCCCCTCCGTACTCTACCCCTCGCTTCTATCTGTCCTTGTGGGGTCTAGCCCTCGTGTCTGTGGAATGGCTCCCTCCTTCCACCTCCAGGGCAGACGTCCTCGCTCCCAGGCTGGAGCCTGCGGTTAAACAGAAGGTCAGACGTTGTCTGCTGCGCACAAAGTTCACAGGACCAGAGAGGAGGCGGCATTGGCCCTCGCAGCTCGCCCCTCTTCTGACCTCTGGCTCTTTCAAAGACGCCTCTATGTGCTCATTCACCGAGGCGCAAGCCTTTGATCATTTATGACACTCGGGGCCATGTCCACACGATTGAAAAGTCCACGGGGCCTTTCAATTCTACTTAAACCACAGTGCTTACTGCAAGTCTTCATAAATTGCTTTCTTACCTGCAGGGCTTTCTGCACTAATCCACTGGAAACGCCAATGCCCAATTACTCTTTTTAGTTACCAGGTCTCTTCTTAAGGACACTCACTCGCCTCTTTGAGTGCGTGCAATCACACATTAAAGTCCTCTCCAAGGTGGTCTCTTCTTCCTTTTCTAGTTTATATCCCTCTGATCCCCAGTGAATGTCCAATAACCCAGTTATGCTCAGATACCAACGTGTCCCCGTCATTTTCCTCTCCTGAGACATTACTCAATGCTCCAGCCATGCCCAGGAATCCCCTGCACTTCCTTCTCCCTCCCAGACATCATGTCAACTCTACTTATGCCTAATGACCACCAGTTCAAATTTCACCCCCTTCAATTGTGTCTTTTCTAATCCTCTCAACCATTTTAAAACCCCTGTATAATGGCAGTTAGCCTATTCCGACTTGGATTTCAGATAAAATGCCCCAACTACATACATTATAAGCTTCTTGAGTGACTATTATTCTATTTGCATCTGTGACATTAGACAAAAGACCTTGAACACGGTAGTTATTTGGTAAATATTTGTTGAGTCTAAAAACCTTTCAAATTTTCACTCGAACTGTGATTTCAAATCTGGAATTTAGAAATATAGAATCTTAAATAGTTTCAGAAACTTTAGATAACAAAACTGATATATTTGGTTAAGCAAGCACTAAAAACTTTCTCAATGAGTCTAAATCATAGGAAAAATGGTTAAGAATCAAAGAAGAAATCTAATGAACAAATTGAAAGATTCTATAGAAAAGTAGAAATTTCTAAAAGACAGAAGACGTGGATTAAAAAAAGTTCAGATCTGAGCGAGAAAAACATCTTTTCTTTTTAAATGTTACTGGAAATGTGCTGGTTTTTATAGTCCTTCAATATTACCAAGAGAGAGATTAAGATTTTTAAATATGCGTATGTCCTCATTCTGCTTTGATTAATTTCCTTTTATAGCCTTTAGTAGATTTGATGCCAAGAAAACCTGTGCTGTTTAGGGTCAGGGATTTATTTAGAATCTTAAAAACTTACAACTAGCTTTAGATGAATCCCCAAATTAGCATTCACCACTCAGTTTCCAATGACTGGAATAAAAATATCATGTCTCAGTTCAAAAGTTAGGGAAGTTCCAAAGGGGTGAAAGTTTTTGATAATAATAATGTTGAGGAGCTGATGAGAATAAAGGGGAACAATTAGTGACAGAATGTGGAGATGATTCCTTCAATAAATGTTGGTCTATTTAACCACAGATTTTTGGTTTTCCTTTAAAACATTTGGGCTTGAACAATCCGTCATGGAATGATACATGTTTATGTGATTTGAACACGACTCATATAACTGAATTCGGTCAAGTCACTGCTCAAAAGTGACAGCAACTCAACTGCAATGATGACAGTGTCTAAAAATTTAAGGCACAAATAAATGCTCCAAATAGTACTATAGAATCGATTATAAAGAACAATCCTTGAAGCTCCGTAGAAATAACCCCACCAGGTTTGAGATCTTGTACCTATGTACAAATAAAACTTGGGTTTTTCTCAATTACAGATAATAGTATAGCAAAGTATATTTGAAAAAATATTAAGAACACAGCAGTCTGTGGAAGCTGACAGATCTCTGGTTCCTACTTGTGTTGGGCAGAGTGTTAAAGCTACCCTACTTTTGTAAAATTCAAGAGAGTTAATAAAACTCAGTAGGATTTAGCCTTTGACTCACCTATTTCTTACCGTAAACTGTTCAAGGTGTTTCACCTCATTTCATACCTTTTAATGCCCCCCCAAAAAATTCTCATCTCTTTTCTGATTTTAGAAGGTATTTCAAACAGAATATTATTTAGAATTTTTTTCAAGGCTAATTTTATTTTTCTTGATTTTTAAACTTATGAACATTTTGACCTTTAAACACTCTCCTAGAACCTCCTTTCTCCTACATTGAGAAGCAAAAGCATAGACTGTTTCCTCTCACAGCTTTTTCCCTCTCCTGACACACACAGTGGAGGACTGTCAGAATGTATGTGATGTATAATTAAGGCATGGATTTGGAATCACACTGTCTAAAATATTTATTTATTTTTAAATTGAAGTAGAGTTGATTTACAATGTTGTGCTAGTTTCTGGTGTACAGCAAAGTGTTCAGTTATACTTATGCATATAAATATATATATATATATATATATATATATCCTTTTTTTACATTCTCTCCCAGAATAGGTTATTACAAGATACTGAGTAGAGTTCCCTGTGCTGTACACTAGGTCCTTGTTGTTTATCTGTTTTATATACAGTAGTGTGTATCAGCTAATCCCAAACTCCTAATCTCACCCACCCCACTCCCACCCCCATGCTAGCCCTGTTGGTAAAAAAATGATACAAGTGAATTTATTTACAAAACAGAAATAGACTCACTGTCATAGAAAACACACTTATAAGTCACACTTTTTAAAGTCTTCTCTTCAAAAGTACATTTTTTAAAGGTCGCCAACACTTTCTTTGACAGACTGGATAAATCAAAGCAAAAATTTTTATCTAATTGCTGATTCTTATTCCTACTCTATAAAATCCAGTTAATAATCCAGGATTCAGGAACTGTACGAAATATCCTATGTAGAGAAGTGAAGATCAGAACATTCCATACGTAATGATCCAACAAATACTTCTTTCTCGGGGCTGAAATAGCTCGTTTATAAATTGCCTGCTTTTGAAAGACTGGCTGAACCACGAACTTGATCTATCAGTTTTGAAACCTGCCGGGAGGCACAAACACAAAGCAGGGGACCTCAGCACAGGAATGAGGTCTGCATCGCACCTGGCAGGGCGCCTGATGGAAGCTTCAAAGAGGGAAAGGAGCTGTTTGGGGGCTGCAGAGAGCATGAGCTAACTCAATAAAGCCATTTTTTAAGCTTTTAAAAAAATCTTTCACCGAAGCTCTAAAGACTTCCATGATTCTCTCAGGTGCTGAAGCCTGGGAAAATTTTTAATTGACTTTAATTAAAACCTTGTATGCTCTATGAGCTAAATCGGGGGAGGGGGATAGACAGGAAATTTCCCTTCCTTTCCCTGCCCTTCTTTATCTTCCCTCAATGTGATTTTTCGTGCTGCTATTGTAAAGATTTCATAACAACGATCATCTCTCCCCAGGTAAAATAAAGATATTTGCTGGATCCTCACTGAAAAAGAATCTGGAATTCTTAAAATGAAAAGCTGAATATCAAACAAATGACAAGCAGAAAAAGAAACACGCAAAAGAGAGGGGTTATGGGGATATAGGTATAGCTGATTCACTTTGCTATACAGCAGCAACTAAGACAACAATGTAAGGCAATTATACTCCAATAAAGATGTTAAAAAATTCTTCTACAAATCATTAAAGAAATACTTAGAAATAATGGTGATGTATCTTCAGTAAAGTACAAAGGGATGCTTATACTCTTGGCCAGTTAAGGCCATTGAAATTTCTTATACGAGGCGTACTTGGAGACCTTGTCTTCCTCTGCAGCCTGCAATCCAGTACATTGGCCAAGCAGTAAGATGTGTTGCAGACATCCTAAAAATACGCCATTTTATTAAGTAACGCAAGCTGTACTCTCACAAAAATAATAACTGTGCTAGAATGGCCAAAGTCGTACCAAAAAATCAGACAACACAATATTTATATACCGGAGGCAGAAAAAGAATCAGAAATTGAAAATGTAAGAATAAAATTCTATATTTTCGACTGATAATTACAAAACCTTGTGGTCATCCAATTTGTGCTACTCAGACAAGCCTGTCACATTTTTCTATTTTCACTGAAACTTTTCCAATGATAGTATACATGTACTTGCTCCTTCATTCAGCCTAGAGCCCCATACAACCTTCTTTCCTTGTAGTCCAGAAGGTCTGATACCCAAATGTCACCAAGTGTCACTGATTAGACCTTACCCTCCAACTAATGTGGTTAACAAGCCCTTTCCATTCTACATGGTTCCACGTCTTTGGTTGACGCTCATCCTACTGTACTTTCATGGTTTTCATCCTAACTCTGATTTCTTCTCCTTCTCTTTACTATAAACAGTCCCAAGGTTCTGATTTTTTTTGTTGGTTTGCTTGCTGTGCCCTATTTCCTTGGCAACTTCCATACTATCTTCTTATCAATCTAAATGCCATTCTCCTTCAGGAGCCAATGGTCTCAAGTTTCAACCAAGTGTATCCGTGCTGTACACCACCATACTGATCTTCTCTTAATCTCTTTCTTGAGCTTCACCTTTGCTTTTATAACTGCGTGCTAGAGAGATCTCCCTGGATGTTTTGGGAGCAAATCAAACTTATCACGTCTGAAAGCCTATCTCAAAGGATATCCTCTTAACTAGAAATTCCTTCCCATTTGTCATGTCTGTAATTGTCATCAGTATCCTGTCAAGCCTCAAGGCTCTGCCTTGTGCTCCCTCCATGCCCTTGTTCATGCTGTTTCTTGATTCTCCCCGTCAGAAGTAAGCCACTGAATTCCTAAGAATTGTTTAAAGTATTTTCGTGACCCTTATCAAGTTTTGATTTACTATGTTATTGGATTCCATCTGACCTTGTCTTACTGTGCTAAATACTCTTGAAATCCAGTATCACATCTGCCTAACATAGAGCTTCCCTCACTACAAAGTGTCCAGATTATGTCCGTTTTCTGAGTAAATGAATCTGATCATTGTTATTTCAGTTTACTCAGAAAGCCACTCACGGAAGGCACAATTAATTTTGAGCCCATCTACATATACAGCCTTTTCTAAATTATTTACGACTCTCATGACCCCGCAGTAGGAGGTAGCAACGGGGAAGTGCAGTCTTCACATTCCGCAAGATTCACTCTGGGGCATATGCCAGGTAAGAGGGAGAATGTTTAATGATAACAAGTTTGCTGACCCAGGTTGAGGCTATGAATCAGTACTGTTGGCCACGTAATTGATTTTAAAGACAAGGCCCTGGGGATATTAATCCGTGCTGATTCCTCTGATTGATGAACACTCATATTTCAACACAACCCCTACCTGTCAGGATTCTTCACATCTGATCTTTGGCTCTTTCTTCTGTGCATTTTACCTGGTGAGGATGACATACTCTTTGTCTGAAAGGCAAATAAACAGCTAAGTCAAGGTCTTTATGAAAGGGATTAAGAACATAATTATATGGCAGGATGAGGGTGAAAGGATAGAGTCCTTCATCTAATTGTGTGTGAAAAAGATACAAAGGCTCAACTAGGAATTCAAGGAAGAGTGAAGTCTTGATAGAACTGACATTACTTGAAGGAGCAGTGATTTACCTAAGTTGAAAAGGCAGGTGTGAGTTCACAAAGCCCTTCACAACAGCAGAAGTCTGTGGCCATGTGCTGAACCTGGGAAATAACATCTTAGTAAAACAAACATCATTCATTATTTTCAGATTGTAAATTACCTCCATTGAACATTTTTTAATCGAGAGTGTCTTACTGCTCCCCAGTTATTTTCTGAATATTAGAGCCACTAGTGTAAAGGATGGTGTATTCACACTATGAAGTATTAACTTCGATCTCCATAAGCAGTAAACATGTGTCTCTTTCTGTGTGTATGTGATGTCCTTACATACAGCGTGATAGCAGGTGTGACATTTAGAGGAAGGCAAAATGGCTGAAACACTGTTGCCATGGCAACAGTTTATAAAGAAGGGTACAGAAACTTAATAAGCTAAGACAATTTTAAATTCAGACAAGGCATATTTGACTTTTAGTAGCTAAATAATCAAAAAGAATTCTCTCTGTGTGTTCTTTGAAATAAAGAAGGGAAAACTTGCTGCCAATGTCACATTTAGTGACCTATCTCAGAAATGTCATAATTCACACCTAGAAACATTGAAGTAAAATGCTTTTGCCTTTGCCTCCTTCTCACCAGAGGGTCTGCAGCACGATAATTTTATCTTCACTGGGCGTAGACATTTTCATTGTTCATTTGGATTTCAAATTTCATGTGCATTCTTAATTTATAATCTTAAAACACAAACTAATATTTAGTTCAATGCCTGCACCAGACATTGAATTAGACAATGATGAAGATACAGAGATGATTGCTTCCAGTGTAGTAAGGAAGACAAGATAAAGACCGCAAATAATATAGTACAACTCCAAAGGCATCAAGGAATGCGAGAACGTTCCAAGCAAGGTGCACGATGAAAGAAATTCCTTTGGGCTGATGATCAAATCAGGTTTCATGGGGCAGTTGCAGTTAATCTGGACCTTAACAAATGTGATGGTTACGACAGGCAGAGACGCAGGTAATTGTAGTAAAGACAAAAAACCAAAACAAAGAAAGGCATGATACATTTGAAAAAATTGGTCAGTTGGGAGTAAACAATAAAAAGAAATATGAATGAGGACTAAACCTGGAAAAATGTAGACATTTAATAAATCTTGGTTAAATGGAATTTAAATTACATTGAATCTAATTGAACAAATTGAAATGAATTAATAGATAGGCTTATTCACGGAGGCTTTGAAAATCAAACTGTAGATTTTACAATGTTTTCGGCTGGAAGGTAATTTACTCATTTAATACATATTTATTAAGTGCCGAACACAAATAGAGCATTTCAAGAGTTTCTAGGAATTCACAGATAAACAGGACAGTTTTGGCGGGTACTGTAGAACTGCTTGACACGATTTTAAAGGATCAGTGAGGCTTAGGCAGACAAAGAGAGGAAGAAATAGAATTCCAGGAAGAGGCGACTTGTGGCCTAAAGGCACAGAGGCGTAGTATGCTAGGGTAGTTCTGGTTTTCCCCAGACTTTCCCAACTTTAGCACTGAAAATTTTGAGTTCTGGGAATCCCCTCCATCCTGGACAAATTGGGACAGTTTGTTGGGAGGGGGTGGACGAGAGGAAGACTGTAAGTTTTATAAGACAGAATATAAAGTTAAGTCAGGGAGTGGCAGAAAATGATACCGAAACTAGGCCCATGCTGGGTCGTAGAGAGTTTAGATTCAAGGCTAAAATCCAGGACTTTATCCCAAGAAACCATTGTGATGAGTTCTAGACAGAGAAATGGCATTTCTATAACTACTCATGAGATAAAACATCCAGCAGTAGGAAGGTTATTGACACACACCTCCCACAAGAAATAATGAGGGCTGCGCAGGTTGACGGTAGAAAGCACAGAAAGGAGAAACAAGTAGGGAATAAAATACCCAGAATTCAGTGGTTGTGATAGAGATGGAGGATGATGCTGCTCGTTCATTCATTTATTCAAAAATATTCACTTAGTGCCCGCTGATGATAAAAACTCTTCTCAGAGGTAAAGATACAGCAAGGAAGGAAACAAATATGTAGCTTACGTTCCACTGGGGATGCTGTCACATGACATGGAGAATGCAAGGGAAGAAACTGGTTGTTGGATAAGATAATGAGCTCATTTTGGTGCATTGGTTATCACACCTGCAGAGTGGCAGGAAAAGAAATTCTACATTAGTCCCTCATACTTCCTATAGATCAGCCTTACTACAATAAGTAAGATAAATTTCATGGGATAACTTCAGGAAAGAAATAGAGAAAAGTAGAGCTCTGTTCATGAACTCTGAGGCCATGACCTACAGAGATTTGATAGGAAAGTAAAAGAGAGGCTAAAAAGGGGAGACACCACAGAGGCTGTTTGGACCCGGTGACTTCTTGGCGACCATGTGATGGAGATAGTGGTGACGGAGCTTTGGAGATGAGGAGACAGACTCTTGACACTTGGATTTTAGACATTCTCGGGGTCATCCATGGATGTGCTGATGCAAATGTCCAGCAGAGAAACTAAAATGTCAAGTTGGACATCCAGGAAGCGTTAGCCTGTTGTCTACAAGGTGACCTTACAGATATGCCCAAATCCATCAGCGTGAACCCCAGCCATTGCTGGAAAGAGAACGGAGAGAAAGAAGAAGAGAAATGAGGAAACTTAGGGGTGGTCCAAGAAGCCGTAGTAGAAGGGGGAAATCTGTGGATAAAACATAAAATGAAAGGTAAGTTAGAAAAGGAAATGTTTTCAATGCCATGGAAGCCATAGGGAGCATTGCAGTGTGAATTGCATGATATTACTGTGTATCACTTATGACACTAAGGATTACATGTTTAATAGGAGTACTTATTTTACTTAGAATCATAAATTAACTTCTCTCTGTCCTTCCTTTCTTATATCTGCTTAATCACCAAATATTTAAATGCACCTTTGAAATAGAGTAAATTTCATCAAATAGGATTGGATACATGCATTCTAATACAAATAGCTTGTGAACTTAAATTTTATTTAAAAATGGTTTAAATACTCTACGTTTTCTAAAACAAAGAAATTCTAACATTCTCATCAGAAAATACAGAAGACATGATTTTTCATAAATAGAGCTTATAAATACGAATTTTCAACTAGATTAAACATTGTCATACTCTTAAGACAATGGGTGACTGGGTGACTGAGTGTTTCATCAAAACTAATTGTAAACATGAGTTTACATTAAAAATATTTGGCAGAAATGCCAAAACCGAGTTTTTTTAATTACAAGATTGGATACCTTGCTTTTCAAAACTTATAAATATGCTTTTCCACTAAACCAGTGTAATTCAATTAAAGGGAAGCATTTCTTTGGGGGAAAAAAAGTTGGAGAATATGAATTTCTATAAAAACTCGGTTTTAAATGTGACTTTCCATCCATACTAGCTTAAAAATGACGCTATTCGTAAAACCTTATCGACTGTAAAGTTCACATCAAAATGAACTTACCCACATGACGGTTCCTCCAAAATAGCTTAAAACACAATAGCTTCAATCAGATTGGCAACATTCTTCTAACTGATCTCTCATTCCAATTTATAGTCCACATGTCGCTCCAACTTCTAAAACTAGGGCCTGGGAGGAGGGATAGCAGCTATTTCATGGGGATGGAGTTTCTGGTTGGGATGATGGAAAAGTTCTGGGGATGATGGTGGTGATGATTACACAACATTGCCAATGGACTTCATGCCACTGAACTGTATACTTACAAATGGTCAAAAGGGTAAATAATAATAATAGTAATAAAGAAAATTTAAAAAGTAGAGACTCAAGTTCTACAGGAATATTAACGAAGTCTGGTACTTCTTCCTCTTCCTGATCCCAGAAGACTTTTGCTTCAGCGGCACCGAGCTGTCTGTGGCCTCTCTCACCTCACAGCCCTTCTTGCCTCCACACCTAAGTACTTGCTCTCCGTCTTCTTGGAGACACACACACACACACCCTCGTCTCCCCGCCTCTACCTGTCTGCCTGTCACAGCTGTGGTGGCGTTTTCCTGGTCTCGCTCCTTCCCGGGTGGAGGTGGGTTTCCCTGCTGTGGTCACACAACCCTCTGGTCAAAGGTACCCCTGAATACACTCCATTGTTACGAAATCACTGATTTATGTGTCTATCTTGCTGTAGACGGGGGACGCAGACTGTATTTTTCTGTCTTGAATACCCCGTGCCTAACATATTGCCTGGTATATGGTAAGTGCTCAATAAATGCTCATTGAATCAATGCACCCAGGGTTTTCCTTTCCTGTTCTGTATTCACTCTCACGTGCTGCTCTGGTGTGTGCACCTCAGTCTGAGGGACTCCAAATGCATTTGCTATATCTGATAACTTCTTCCCCTGACCACTCCTCAGAATTTACTGGTTTAATTTTTCATTGTGATATTCAGATACATGCTTTATGTTTTGCTTTTTGCTTCTCAGACTCATAGAACCTGTGCTCATAGACCCATCAATATTCCCTAAAGAAACCAGTGACCATTATAATAGTCCCGTGTTAGCCTTGCTTTTCAGTCTTTTTTATACGTTTAGATGTCTCTGTTGCACTGAACTAGAGGGAAAATAAGCCAGTAAATTTTTAGCATATGTATGAAGTTTCCTTTTATGTGTTTATTTATTTAGCTAATAAGTCACTTATTCATTTATTCCACAAACCCAAGCATCTACTACGAACCAAGTGCTACTGTCATCAAGGAAGAATAAGATACGGCAGCAAACACAACCCAGTTCCTGCTGTGACAGTGTTTACGCTGCAGTGAGCAGACAGGAAAGAATCAGACCAAAATGCATTTATAAGATGTAGCGTGATGAGCCATGCTAAGAAGAAAAGTAAAAGAGCGTAAAGGGAAAATGAAGTGTAGAGGGAAGACGCCTCAGCTTTCTTAAGGGTGTTCAGTGAAGCTGACGTTTGCACGGGGCTGAGCAGGTGAGGAGATGAGGTGTGTGCAGACCTAGACAGAGGGGCCCAGAGAAAACCAAAGGCCTGCAGGGGACAGGGGCCTGGGACATCTAAGAAACAGCGTGAAAACCGGGGATGGAGGAAGCAAGGGGAGAGCAGAGGATGATGAGAACAGAGGGCTATCGACGACGGAAGAGGCAATGCTGGGGTCCCACTGGACCCCAGGGCCCACAGTAAGAACTTGGACTTGACTCTGAGTGAGAAAGAACAAATAGTGACATGGTTTGATCTATGTTGTCAAATAACTCCCCAGCTTCAGGTGCCAAATAGAAGCAGGGAAACAAGGGAGAAGGTTTCCACAGTTTAGCTTAGGATGAGGTGGTCGTTGCTAGATTCTGCATACACTTCCAGAACCAAAAGAAAAAAATCAGAGCTGAAAGGAATTGATGAAGAAGATACGGATTCAGTAGAAAGAGAGGCGCTAGGGATGACCCCAGGATTATGTCCTGAGAAAATGGAAGAGTGAATTTGAGAAATTATGGAAGGAAAAGATTTGTAGGAAATGTTTAAATGTTGGAAATGTTAAGTTTGCAAAAGCTACTAACACCCGAAGAAGAATGTTACAGACAGAGGTGAATGTGAGAAGCTTCCCCTCATCCCCCTATTTTCTTCCCAGAATTCGTCTCACGTACCCTACTCCAGAATTATCCATATGCCATTGATGGAGCTAAGGATGGTTCAATCGAAAGCTTATTTGGATGAGTATTATAAGAATATTTTATACAAAACTGTTTAGAAATAAAATGATATGGTCTCTTCTAACTGAGGGAGGCATTTTCTATCAGACATTGGTTGCTTATGTTTTTGAGGCCAGTGCTTTTCTGAGAGCCAAAATATCTACTAAAGCATCTTTAGGAGCTGGAAAGGCAGACTGAATCCCCTTCTGAGATACAAGAATTTATGCCGTGCTCCGGAGGGCCAGTTGTAAGATTGACATGCTTTGCATGTCAACAAGGATTATGGTCATTTCATTCAGAACTTATACTAGGACTTGTTCTGTGGGCCGCCCTCACAGGGAAAACCCTTAATGCCACACACCTACTGCTCAGATGGTGGACACTTTCTGGAAATTCAGATAGGACCAGGCCCCGGGCTTACTGCCCAATCCCCTTGTCCAGGCGAAGAGAGTATTTTGTAGAAACTGCTCACAAGGGCTGTGACTTCTGTGCCTGTGTTTCCCAAGCTTCTCTTTCTCAGTGTGCCTTTGTTTTAACTGGAGAACATTTTGGACTTGAGCGACCCATCTTCTTACAGCCACGCACTGATGGGGTCAGTCTTCCACCTGTAGCCTTGCTGTCGGCTGTTACATCACAGGCTGCAAGTTCCAAGGCACCAGGCCCCTGAAGCTTTCTTTCTTCCACATTCTGTGTTTACAACTGTCCCCCATCCACTTGACACAGTGCGGTTATGCTGTTCTCATGGCTTCATTCATGTTTCTCATGTGAATGGCCTGGTTTCAATAAAACAGGGTAGTCTACACAAGGCCCCTCACCAGACCAGCTTGCTATTGAATTATCATGGCAGCCATCAGAATGGCAACACGTCTGAAGGCCAGAGGAAATCGACAGGAATTTGACAGCAAAAAAAGAAAAAAAGGGCATGCTCTGTCTCTTCTAGATTTCTTTCACTTGAAAACAAAGAAAAGGAGGTTATGACTTGATGGTCTCCACGGGTCCCCAGCAACATCTGAATCACTCCCTGGAGAGTCACAGCCTCCTATTTGAGAAGCATTGCGTGTCATGGGTTGATTTGGGTCCCCCCGCAAAGATATGTTGACGTCCTAACCCCCCATACCTGTGAACGTGACTTCATTGGGAATTAGGGTCTTTGCATACGTAATCAAGTTAAGATAAGGTCATACTGGATCAGAATGGGCCATAAATTTCACAACTGGTGTCTTGTAGAAAGGCCTGTAGAAATGGCGCTGACATTGCAGTGGGTCAGTTACAGTCCCAGGAGGTCCAACCATCACAGGCAACACCCAGAATCCAGGAGAGACGTGGGAACAGTTCCTCCCTGATGGCCACAAGGAGGCCCAGCCTTGCCGGCGCCTGGACTTCCGCCTCCAGAGAGCTGACAATAAACTTCTGTTGTTTGAAACCAGCTAGTTTGTGGTACTTTGTTACAGCAGCCCCACAAGACTAAATACAGAAGGGAAAACGCTCTGTCTTTTCTGCTTTCTCTTCACTTGGAAACAAAGAAAAGGAGATTATCACTTGCTCCTTTCTGTGGCTCCATTGCAACAAGGGTCCACTGCCTGGAGAGTTACAGACTCCTGTCTGAGAGACAGCCGGTGTGTACACGTCCTCACCTGACTGAACTGAAGGCCATCAGCCACTTGGACATGGCTGTCTCTTTGAGGGTGCCTTGCTTCTCAGGCCTTCATGCTTTTGTGAATGAATTTACCACTCAGAGTGCTGCAGCCTTTCTTCACCACTCTTCTCCATCCTTCTTTTTGAAGGATCACCCCGGATGTTGTCTACTCTGAGACATCTTTCCTTCTTCCAGCTTCCTCTCCTCCACACACACCTGTTCTTTATATTGGGTGACCCACCCCAGGGCTTCAGTTCTACATGTTATATATTGACTAAGATGGTCCGAGGCTGCCTGCCACACACACACACACACACACACACACGCACCCATCTCCTGCAAAGAGCTCCGAGTACTTTGGGGTCAAATTCTGGACCATGTGGCCATCACGGGCTTTTTTTTTTAAAACTTAGTCCTATAATTAGGCCAGAAGTGAACAGAGGGCCCAAGGGCAGCAGAAGTGTAGCTTTTGCAAGGGTCTTCGATGTCCCCAGTGTAAGCTATTGGGGGTGGGTTGGCAGTGGGGTGGAGGCCACCGGTTCCAAGTCCAATGCCAGGAGATGCGTTTGACAGTTAAATGGCAGTTGGCAAGGCCGTTGTCTTCCATCCACATCCAAGTTCCCCTCTGAAATCCCGTGCATGTCTCATTTGTAGCTCTCTCCCTGCTCCACCACTGACTCACTTGTCACTCTTTCCAGAAAACTATTCGCTCTGTGAGAAAGCGATCTCAATGATTCTGACTATATCAACCTTTCTAGTAAGTTCTCCATAAATGACTAGTAACTGTACCATAACTAATGCAAAAACATCAGGACAAACTTGAACTTTCAAGTATATCTGCCTGTGTTGACAAACTTTTCAGAATAGGAAAAGCACTGATTGAAAGCGAAGAACATCCCTGTTCTTAAAGCATCTTGATGTACCGGCTCACACCAGAATCAAAGGTCCCTCTTTCCCAACCGACCAGACCCAGGAACTCCGAATTCCAGTGGACTCTCCCCCTCACACCTGGCCCTTTCCCCCGAGAGCACAGCCTCGGCCCGAATTGGGCACTACTACAGCCCAGCTGAATTTCCATTATCTGCCTCTCCCCGGTCTTCCTGCCTCAGCTGTAACCCACTACAGTTCATTTCTTCAGTCTGCTTCCAGAATATTCTAAAACACAAGTCTGATCATTTCACATAGAACCTTCCAAGGCCCATCCTCTTGGTTGCAGGATGTAATCCGAATCCTCTGACGTTACACACAAGCCCCTTCACGGTCTGACTCTTGCGCCCTCGGTGTGGTGTCCTGTCCTCGCCTTCCTTCCCCTGCCCTTCTTGCTCCAGCTGAATTCTTTCCTCCAGTTCCCCAAACCTGCCACATCCTCTCAACTCTGGGACCCCGGGCGTGCTATGTCCTTGGCCTGGAACCCTCCCACCACAAACCCCATTGCCCTTAAAACGCACTACACCTCCTGACCCTGTCTTCAAATATAGGCTCAGAAACTACCCTCGAATATTTCAGTGACTCCTCTCTTGATTCCTAAAGTCAGGTTGGCTTTTGCTCCGGTGTGACCCTGTTCCCCCTTTATTGGCATCGTGATATTTGGCTGTATCACTCACCCACTATGCTGTAAACCCGTAACTGCCAGGACTCCCTATAGCATCCGACAATGTTACCTGCAACATCTAATGCCCAGCGGAGGCCCAGAGCAGGCACTCATGAAATCATTTTTAATTGAATGAGGTACTTCACAGGGATTTATTTCTATAGAAAGCAAGGTAGGTTTATACATCGTGGTACAGGACAGATGATAAATAGACACCTGTTAAGAATTTGGAATTTTTTGCTTATGAAACAGGAAGCAAAGTAACATTTCTGTGTGTGAGTTTCCCTGTGTGAGAGAAGTAGAAGAGAGGGAGACTGAGGAAGGGTGTGTCTTAGCTACTCTGAAAGTCTAATCCAGCTTCATGCTTATTTGCCTTAGTCTGTGGTCTAGGAAATGGATTGAGTCTAAAGGGGGACGTTGCAGTGTCTCAAAGTGTAGGTACGAACCCAAGTAAAGAAAAGACAGAATTGCTTCTATGAGTATAGGAAGGTCCATTGTCTTCCTCTGTCTGACTTACTTCATCCAGTATGATAATCTCTAGGTCCATCCATGTCACTGCAAATGGCATTATTTCAAATATTATATGATATCGCTTATGTGTGGAACCTAAAAAAAAAGGCTATAAATTAACTTATCTACACAAAGGAAATAGAGTTACAGATGTAGAAAATAAATTTATGGTTACCAGGGGGTAAAGGGGGAAGGTTAAATTGGGAGATTGAGATTGATACATACACACTACTGTATATAAAATAGATAATTAATAAGGCCCTACTGTAGAGCACAGGGAACTCTACTCAGTACTCTGTAATGACCTATACGGAAAAAAGATCTAAAAAAGAGTGGATATATGTATATGTATAACTGATTCACTTTGCTGTACACCTGAAACCAACACAACATTGGAAATCAACTATACCCACCCCCCAATTTTTTTTAAATATAAGAAATAGAGCAAACAAAAAGCAATGTTTAAATGGAATCCATACCTACGAAATTAAAATGACTTTTAAGAACAAAAAATGGCCCATTTTCAAGGTTACCTTTGTCCAAACACAACAGTTTAGTGATTAATTGAGGAATAAGCTTGACTCTGCAGTGTTCTGGAACTAGGTGGCAAAGCATTCACAAGAGAGTTTTATCTGAAGATTTAAATTACCCTACTGTTCCCACAGTCTACGCCATTGTATTTCAAAGTCTTATTCAACGTTTATGGAACTGCAATAATAGCACCTAATCTCGTAGAGAGAGTTTGTACATAAATAATCTCTTTGGTGCTACTAATTAGGCTGTGGACAGGAAGGGTAAGTATTAATATCGATCTTCATTTTTTGAGTTTGAGACCTAAGATGATATGCATGTTACCTTAAGAGCTGAGATTTATTAAGTCTCTGTGCTTTGCCTGCATGATCTCATTTAATGATCACAATAATCCAATGAGTCTGTACTATTATTATCCCATTTTGTGGATGAAAACAACTCAGATTTAGAAAAATTAAGTAATATGTCCAAGGTCACTCAGCAGGTAGAAGGAAGAGTTAAAATTCAGACCTAGTCTCACATTCTAACTTGATGCTGTTTTCCACCATTGCTGAGAATTTCCTAGTAGTCTGATTTTGTTGTTTTTGTTTTTCTAATCACCTCATTCATGCTCCACCACGCAACTCAAAGTAGATGTAATCTTTTGCATAATTGTTCACTGAAGTAACTGGCCTCTTTTTCAATGCTCTGTATTAAAAGATGTCACCCCACTTCTACCCCCTTCCTTCTCTGTCGTTCTCCTCTTGTAAGATTTCAAGAAGAAAAACCTATTCATGGATTGCTGGGTCTTTTCTAAGAATAACTGTAGATAAACACAAGGTTTATTTTTATAACCAAGTTACAGTACCAGTGTTCATTTTCCTTTTTTTCTTCAAAAACAGTTTTTGTTTGCCATACAGATAGCCATCTTCTCATCCAAGAGGTGATGCTTGGAGACAAGGATGATTACTTTGTCACTGCAACTAGTAAGATTATCCTCCTTAGACTCTTGAGAATGTGAGGAAATATTGGTCTATCTGCCTAGGAAAGAGCTGAGTTATTAGGATTTTCATTTTCAAAGTTAAATCTGAAACAATTGGTATGCATTTTTATGCTGTCTTATTATTCTCTAAACAAGGTTAATTGTTCTTAAATGTTTTATTGGGACAATTTAGATTCAATAGCGAGAAAAGAATCTCAGTCATTGTATTTTTCGTTTTTTGAGGAACTTGATATTGGTTTTCGCTAGCAGCCAATGAGGCACAAGGATTCCAACTTCTTGCCAATGCTTATTTTGTCTTTTTAATGATAGCCATCCTGACAGGTGTGAGGTGTTCTCTCATTGTGGTTTTGATTTGCATTTCCCTGATGATGAGTGATGTTGAGCATCTTTTCACAATTCTGTTGTTGTATTTAGATGTCTTCTTTGGAGAACCGTCTATTCAAGTCCTTTGTCCATTTTTGAATTGGGTTATTTCATGTTGTTGTTTATCATCTTTTCATTCATCTTGAAGGACTCGCTTTACCATTTCTTGTAAGGCAGGTCTAGAGCCAATGAACTCTCTGTTTGTGTTTATCTGGGAAAGTCTTTATCTCGTTGTATATTTGAAGACAATCTTCAAGTCTTGATCATATATATATATATATATATATATATATATATATATATATATATAGTTAGATCTTCTATGGCAATTTAAAAGAATAAGTTTACCCTTTGGCCATCAACACATTGTTACAATAACCTTTATTTCTCTTCTATTTTTCCAATTTTCCTCAGTTATGGTATATAATGTTCTATTTCATAACATATTTGCTATTTCAAATCAATTTATTATTGTAGTGGTTATATCCTAATATCCTAATAGGTAAATAAAAACATCACTTGTCTTTATATAACACTATATCAGATTAAATAAACAACTAAACTTTGCTCTCCCAATTTTAGTTCTCTTATCCTGGCCCATTATTTTTCTAAGTCTTCTTGGACACAACTAAAGAATCGTACCCTATGTTTGAGTAACCTTTAGGATAGGATATTCAAATAAAAATACAGAAGATACTCATGCCAAAAAATATTTGTTGTTTATCTGACATTCAAAATGAACTTGGTGTCTTTTATTTTTATTGCTAAATATGGAAGATCTACTTTGGAAATCTCCTGAGACTTGGCTCATCCCTTGTGAATTAAGCAGCTCAAGCACCAAAAACAACTTAGCTATTTCTTAGTGATGATGTGACATACTCCCATTAGAAAGAAATCTGAGGATAAAGTAAGATTTATAATAAAACAGGCACCAGTATAAATTTGCAATGTGCCAGACGCAATGCTTGGCTTTTAACAAGAATTTCAGCACCTAATCCTTCCAACTACTGTGCTGTAAAGGTAGGAAAATTACAGTTTAGAGAGGTTAATTTGCCCAAAGCTACACCTACCACCAGGATTCTAAACCAGGCTGACAACACCCAAAGCCTGTGGGCTAACTCCCAGTGCTATCCTGGAAGAAAGAAGCGGAAGGTCCCTGTGACAGAATGTGCGGTGACTTGTTTCATGATCTGAGATAAAACACTGTGATAACTGTATAACACGGGCCAAGGTTAATGGAAATATGATATTTATGGTACTTTCCTTCAATCTTCAATTAATAGGCACTTCTGTGTCAGACACTGTTCTACGTACAGAGCATGAAATGGTAAACAAGACCTACACGATCCCCACTGTTCTCAATATGCAACAAAATACGTAATATTCTGAGAAACCTCCGCAGCAATTGTGGATCAAACATATAAATAATAAAAATCCCTTCTAACGAGTGAACATGCTTATCATTTCTGAGCTTAGAGCTGTTCAGATGACAAGAAAATGTAAATCCACACATGTCTGAAAAGGTATCACAGAGATAATAATAAAATCAGTTTCCTGGGTATGGCTGTACGTGAACAGAAAGAGTGGGAAATTTTCCACTCTTCACATAAAAGTAGTTTCATAATCTGTGATGGTCTCTTTCATGATCTGAGATAAACAACTATTGAGGGTTTATATACAGATGTAGACAAATCAAAACTTACTGCTCAAATTTATTTGAGAAGCCATGCTAGTAAATTAGAAAGTAGGTCTTATTTTTATCACTCAACTAATTCTCATGTTCTGTAATCTAGGAAAGAATTATTTCTAAACATTTTGAATTTTATTGGGCCAGGTATTATTTCTCTTTGCATCTGTAAGTAGGATGGTTAATCATTTATTGTCCAAATTAAGGTACCACTGAGCCTGAAAGGAAGAACCATGAATGATTAAGCCTGGATAACAGCAGAACTGACACATTTGCAGTCTCTTCATCTCCAGCTCAGAAACTTCAAAGATTACCTTGAGGTTTTGCTGTGATTAGTGCTAGTGGCTTTTTCCTTGGTGGGAAAACAAGTGGGTGTGGTACCAACGACCTCATATCAGGATTTGTCCCAGCAGGTTTTTGGTGCCATTGGCCATCATCAGAGCTAAAAATACAGCAAAAGTAAAAATTCTCCCTCGTGGTCATAAACATTTATCCTTCTCCACGGAGACAGAAACAAAATGCATCTGCTGGTTAAAACGAGATGAAGAAGGTGAAAAGCAGTCGTTGAATAGTTAATAATAAAATATGTAAAACTTGTCATCTGTTATTACTAATGGTCTTATTCTTTTTATCTGCAAGTTTATTTGTGCAATGGCTTTAATGCCTGGAAATCCTCAGTAGACATTTTTCCATATTGCCTTAATAGAAGTTTATTACTAGGCTATTTCTCTCTCTTTGTCTTGCTTGAGTTTAGTGTTGTCAACTTTATTCCATTTTCCTTGTATTTATATGCAAATAGGTTGTTAGAGAGAAATGGCAATTAACATTATCCTGACTGCCTTGAACACACTGGAGCAGTGTGTTGACAATAATGCAGTCTTATGCTTCATTTCTCAGCTCTGTGTTGCCTTCCTTCTACTTTAGTTGGAGTTCTATAGAAAATTCTCATTTTTCTTATGTATAAACCTGCAATCCTGCACACATATCCTAAAGAAAGAGTTCATTTTAAATATCAAAGAACTACCAAATGCAAGAATGCACACAGGTTATTTACAAATACAGTTGCCCTTTAAAAAAAAGTTGTATTTAATAAAACCTATTCCATTCTACACATCAAAGTAATAAACCCAAGAGGAAGTGAGAATGATTGCCAGACAAGTTAAAAAAAACTCCGTACCTTTGTTTCTGCTTATTAATAGACTTTTACATTAGGGTATTGGGAGGAATAGGATAAAGCAAAAGCTGTATAAAAAGAGAAGAACACTTTACAGTCAATTCACAGTACAGTAAATTAGGTGGAATGTAACTCTGTAGTTTTTCTTCTAAACACTCACTTCATAACCATTAGCTGTTCCTATACCTATATACATATAAAGGCCAGCGGGCTTTGCACAGTTTTCCCAACAGTCACTGTGCAAATTTTCCTTAACATTTCAACAAACATATTGGAAATCTGATTCAAAAGGAATATTGATCAGATTGCACTTTGGAAAAAGGCACACATAGGAAAAACAAGCCATGTTTAAATATAATCTGTTCCCAAGACACTAAAAGTGTCTTAGGAACTTAGAAAAACCAATGACAGTTCACAGTATTTCTGCAAGGTGAGTCGACATCATTATTATTGTTACATCAGTGGGAAAATAAAGATGGGATTTTAAGGGGAGTTACAGACCAGTAAAATAAGGTAGAGGATAAAAATATTGTTCAGAGAGCCAGGGACCGAAGCTTGTGCATACACAGCTCTATGCAATATGAAAAATTCTAGTGGAAGTATAAAAAGTAGCAAAATAATCCTGCATGCAAAATTACAGGCCACTTAATGATTTGCAGGTTTTTCGCTAAAGCAAAATGTGTTTCTCCTCCCACACATGAGAAAGATATTAATCCATTTTAAACCTTAAAAAAATGAACCAGAAGTGTCAAGATCACTGCATTTGAAAATAGGTATAATTTTTCTCTGTAGCATCAAAGGAATTACAGCTTTGAAAATCACTTCTCTGTGACTAACAGCCACAGTGTAAAGAGGGAATGTGAAAATTAAATTGTTCATTTAGTCAGTAGCTGGAGAGCACGAAATTCTGCCCGCAGGAGGCTTCCAGAGGGAAAGGGTGGGAGTAAGGGGTCACTATTGGAGCACCCAGCTTGCTTGGTACACTTTCCTGAAACTGATCTGCTTGAAAGCTGATATGCCATTATGTTGCAACCCCTAAAGGTATAAAAACTTCCAGGTCATCCAAGAAAGAGAAAACTGAAATACTGGTGTCAGCAAAGTCTGTTATTTTTTTTTTTTCAATTTATTTAAACTACAAAAAAAAAAAAACCCCAGAAGAGTTCACCCATTTCTCCCACCCGACCCCCAACCTCTGGCAAGCAGCAGTCTGTTCTCTGTATCTATGAGCTTGGTATTTATTTGTTTGTTTATAGATTCCACATATAAGCGCAAGATGCAGTATTTTTTTTCCTCTGTCTGACTTATTTCACTTAGCAAATGTTGCTGCAAATAGTGAGATTTCATTCTTTATTATGGCTGCATAATATTCCATGGTGTGTGTGTGTGTGTGTGTGTGTGTGTATATATATATATATATCACAATTTCTTCATTCACTCATTGAGGGACACAAGTTTGTTCCATATCTTGGCTATTATAACTAACGCTGCAATAAACAAGGAGGTGCATATATCTTTTCAAGTTAGTGTTTTCATTTTCTTCAAATAAATACCCAGAGGTAGAATTGCTGGATTGTGTGGTAGTTCTATTTTTAACTTTTCAAGGAACCTCTATACTGTTGTCCACAGTGGCTGCACCAATTTACATTCCCACCAACGGTGTAGAAGTGTTGCATTTTCTCCATATACTTGCCCGCGGCTGTTATTTCTTGTCTTTTTGATAATAGCCATTCTGACAGGTGTAAGGTGATATCTCATTGTGGTTTTGATTTCCATTTCCCTGATGATTAGTGATGTAGAACATCTTTTCATGCACCTGTTGGCCATCTGTATGTCTTCTTTGTAAAAATGTCTATTCAGATATTCTGCCCATTTTTTAAATAGTTTTTTCTTTCAGTTGAGTTCTTTATGTATTTTGGATAATAACCCCTTATCAGATATACAATTTGAAAGTGTTTTCTCCCATTCAGTAGATTTTCTTTTCATTTTGTTAATGCTTTCCTTTGCTGTGTGGAAAGTTTTTAGTTTGATGTTTATTTTTGCTTGTGTTTCTTTTGCTATTGGTGTCAAATATAAAAAAAAAATGATCACTAACACCTATGTCAAAGAGCTTACCACCTATATTTTCTTCAAGCAGTATTGTGGTTTCATGTCTTACATTCAAGTCTTCAATCCAATTTGAGTTAATTTTTGTGTACTGTGTAAGACAATTGTCCAGTTTTATTCTTTTGCAAGTGGCTGTCCAATTTTCCCAGTAACATTTATTGAAGAGAGTGCCCTTTCCCCAGTGTATATTCTCACCCCTTTTTTCTTAAATTAGTTAACCATGTATGTGTAGGTTCATTTCTGGGCTCTCTGGTTTTTTTTTTTTGTTTTTTTGTGTTTTTTTTTTGTGGTACATGGGCCTCTCACTGTTGTGGCCTCTCCCGTTATGGAGCACAGGCTCCGGACGCACAAGCTCAGCGGCCATGGCTCACGGGCCTAGCCGCTCCATGGCATGTGGGATCTTCCAGGACCGGGGCACGAACCCATGTCCCCTGCATTGGCAGGCAGACTCTCAACCACTGCGCCACCAGGGAAGCCCTGGACTCTCTGTTTTATTCCATTGATCTATGTGTCTTTTACAACAGTACCATACTGTTTTAATTACTATAGCTTTGTAAAATAGTTTGAAATCAGAGAGTGCGATGCTTCCAGCTTTGTTCTTTCTCAAGATTGCTTTGGCTATTTGTGGTATTCTATGGTTCCATACAAATTTTAGGTTTCTTTGTTCTACCTCTGTGAAAAAGGCCGTTGGAATTTGATAGGGATTGCATTGAATCTATATTGCTTTTGGTAGTATTGGCTTTTTAGCAATATTAATTCTTCAAATCCATGAGCAAGGAAAGATATCTTTTCACTTATTCGTGTCTTTTTCAATTTTTTTCTCTTTAATATATTTTAGTTTTCAGAGTACATGTGTTTCATCTCCTTGGTTGAATTTATTCTTAGGTACTTTATTATTTTTAATGCAATTGTAAAAGGAATTGTTTTCTTAATTTTTTTCTGATACTTTATTATTAGCAATGTCTCCTTTAATCAAAGCAATATAAAACCTCTTCCAATCAATTCATTTAGAGATATTTCCAATAATAGTTCTTTTCATTTTTTAATAAAAATCAAGAGTGTGTATTGCTAATAGCTATAATTCACTCACAAAAATTTTACATAATCTTATAAAAATTATTCAAGGGGCTTCCCTGGTGGCACAGCGGTTGAGAGTCCACCTGCCGATGCAGGGGACATGGGTTCGTGCCCCGGTCCAGGAAGATCCCACATGCCGCAGAGCGGCTGGGCCCATGAGCCATGGCCGCTGAGCCTGCGCGTCCGGAGCCTGTGCTCCGCCACGGGAGAGGCCACAGCAGTGAGAGGCCCATGTACTGCAAAAATAAAATAAAATAAAATAAAAAATATTCAAAATTTTCAAAATATGTATATTATTTTTGTTGCAGAGTACTATGACAGATTAATAAAATACTTTCAACCATAAAATATATATCACATTAAAACAAAAGTTCATTAAGGAAGTGGAATGTAAATATCACTTCAACAAAAGAAAGGGACCCATGTAAATTTTACAGCTGTTAAGGAAGAGCTTGCCATGTATTTTTACAATAGATGTTGGTGAGTATGAAATCATTATGATTCTTAGATTTCAATGGATAAATTTATAAAAGAGCTTTAACAGATTTATATTAAAATCTCAGTATTTATAATACAGTGGAAAGCATATCTTTTATAAATTTTCGAGGTCAACATAAAAGTGTGCAAAAGAATACATATATTCTCAAAATTCTATGAGGCCGTGCACAAGAAAACTAACTTTTGAAGACCACCTGCTAGAAGCAGTGTCTTGCTTGATATGATCATATACATGATCTGAATAATATGAATTCTGAAAGTAGCCTTGGGACTGCATATGAAGTTTTTCCATATCAATTAACATAATGAGGTAATGGCCAGCCTTTCCAGGTGTTCTGTGTTTGGCAGACAAAGGCTGAGAAAATTCAGGAGGCACATATAAAAGCCCAAGCTCCCGATTCACAGAGATGAGGCCTGAACTTGCATCTCTGGTTCTTATGTGTGAAATTTACCAAATACTGTAATTAATGTGTTTCACACCAGAGTAAATTCTCTCCCAAGACATTCAATTTACACACAGAAGATCAATTTCTTCAGCAATCCAATATTTTAACCTCAAGTCATAAACATGAGAAATGTGTACAGGGTGTCTGCTTTGATGATACAAAGGAATGATGGTACAACAACATAATGAGCTTCCTCAAAAGATTACTCAGACATTAAAATAAAATCGTTTTTAAAAATACTTAAAATTATCAAAATTGAATTACTAGCTTTGCTTTACATTCTTACAGCACATAAAAATAAATTATCTGAAAATCTGACATTTTAGGCATAATTCAATTCTTAGCATAATTTTTATGTGTAAACAACGTGTGGCAATATCATTAAAAATGTCGTCTTAAATATTTTATAAGTTAACTCCTTAATAGTTTACTCATCTGTCTTCCCACAGCTCATGTTTTCATCTACCCTTCCATTCTTTCCAGAGGAAAGGAAATCACAGCTGGATTGTATCACTCCTCTACTAAAAACATGTTACTAGTTTCTAAGTTCCAGCTCCTTGACTGAGGGCTGAAGAACCTGCATGGTCTGGTTTGCTTTATCTCTTCAACTTCTCCTGTTCCAGGCAGCAGGCTTGCTTTTCTCTCAGCACAGATAAGGAACAGGCCAGAGTGGTGAACACCTTCTGCTACATTAAATGAGTCTCCCCCATCACTGCCGACCCCTGCTTCTCACCCTGCTGGCTCTGGCTCCATCCCCAATTTAAGCTCAAAGCCCCTTCCTAGGAAGGCCCCTCTGAGCATCTCTTCTGTGATGCTATCATTTCCTCTCTCACCCTTACCTCTTTTTATGATTAGACACACATTCAGTTGCATGGTCTCTTGATGGACCAGATCAGCCTACTTATTATCTCTTGTACACCGAGTCTCAGTGTAGTACCTGAATGTACATGGTAAGTGAAAACTGATGAGTGAGTGGAAGCACCTTGTGAATTACCGAGCACCACAGGCATGGAAATTATCAACCACTAGACTAGATTACACACCTATCATCTTCATGCACACTTAGGATTACTGTTGTCAGACAACTAACTAAAAGACTGACTACAAAAACAGAACAACCATAATATACAAAAAGTAACCTGTGACAGGTAAGTTTTTCTACATTTCCACTTAATCTTAAAATCATTCAATAATAATTACAGATCAGAAGTTTGTTGGACATACACACTTACCAGAGGAATTCTCAGCAGCCTTTAATACTTTCAATATCACCCACACCAACTAAGTTATGCTTGAAACACTCACGTATATGTATTACATATATTTCATAGATTACCACCCACAGTCCCAGCCAGATTTGTTTCCTGATTGGTTTCCCTTTCTTCTTTCCAATTCACCTAACTCACTACTGCAGGGTTAACTGTCTTCAAACACTCCATAAAAGGGTTTTCTAATTTCCTTAATGACACTTTTTTCAGTTATGTTTTATTTCCTAGAGCACCAAATTCCAAAATCTCTGCAAGGTTAGTAGTAATGACGTTAGTACTCTTTGGTACTCCCATTTTCCGTATTATGTGTAAATACAGAAAACTTGGCATTGAAAGAAGTATGAACCATTTTAATCTTGAGACATTCTCCAGAGCTAACTCTCTTAAAATTTGGAAATGAGAAAAAGTGAACTAATTTAGAAAGTATTTTTCTGTAACTAAATTTTTAAAAGAAGAAAATGATAGTCGATAAAGCAAAGTGTTTATTACTACAAGAATAATTCTTATTTTTTTCAAAGACTTCCAAACAAGAGGGATACAAATATATCTTGAAACTAATATAATTATTGTGCACGAGAATCCTCTTTCATGCATGATTAAAGGAAAGATGAAGAAAACCAGTAATGCTTTCATTAGAACAAAATTTATTCAATAAAAAGAGAGCAAGGGGAGATGACCATTCACAAAACACTTCTTAAAAGTTATCAAAAAAAGAGATAAAATTATTTGATGCATAAATAGTCAAAATACTATTTGGACTTGCCTTACAACTATATTCTCTTTATTCCTCTGACCACCATAAGGTCAAAAAGCACCATTTTTAAGTACTTTTCTAAGCTAGAGAAATTTACCAAAAAACTCAACCATGACACTGCTGATATACTCTGCCTTTTAAAGATACATGCCAATAAAACAAATTATCTACAGTTTTTATAATGTTAACCTTTAATTTTCGAGTGACACAAATTAATATCATTTGCTAATTTGTATTTAAATGATAATATACACTTAATGTTAAATTTCTTATAAATGTATCTTTTGACTTAATGTTTGGAATATGTTTCTTTATATTAAAAAATTAATATTTAGTATCCCTGTTACATTTGATGTCTTTAATTCTAAGTTTTTAAAAGTGATATTAATTCTAGAATTTTTTAATCATATGAAATTGATACAAAATTGCACTTTTTAAAAATAAATTTATTTATTTTCAGCTGTGTTGGGTCTTCGTTGCTGTGCATGGACTTTCTCTAGTTGCAGTGCGCGGGCTTCTCATTGCACTGGCTTCTCTCGTTGCGGAGCACGGGATCTAGGCATGCAGGCTTCAGTAGTTGTGGCACACGGGCTCAGTAGTTGTGGCTCGCGGGCTCTAGAGTGCAGGCTCAGTAGTTGTGGCGCACGGGCTTAGTTGCTCTGCAGCATGTGGGATCTTCACAGACCAGGGCTTGAACCCGTGTCCCCTGCATTGGCAGGTGGATTCTTAACCACTGCACTGCCAGGGGAGCCCTGTACCATTTTTATAATAGCAAAAGCTTGATACTGAAGATCTGCATCCCAGATTCCTCAGAAAGAATACTTTCTTTCAGCTTCTTCAGGACTGGACTCCTTTTGTTTTTTCTCTCCCCAAAACTTACATGGCTCCTCTAGTTCTGCCCGACCTCCCTCTTCTCTGGGGTTTGGAATTCAGTTTACACCCACCGTTTATGGTGTGGAAGGGGGCTTCCTGAGGGCAGAGGGTTTTGTCCCTGCTGTCCCTGCTGTACCCCCAGCGTTTTGGAACACTCAATAAACATTTGAACAAATAAATGGAATTGACAACAAATTATCTTGCTTATATCCAAAGAATTTCAAGCCTCTTTTGTTAACTTCTCCAAATATATCACAAATTCCTCTTCAGACATGCCAACACTTAAGTTTGGATCTGCGCGCCTGGCCCTTTTTCCTCCGAGCTCTGGTCGTGTCACTTGAGCAACTAATTCCAGATGAACGGAATTCTGTGGGTCGACGCGCCCTGCTGACCCGCTGAGCTTCGCAAGCGTGAATAGTTGCAAGAGTAGTGCTTTGTTCATGCTTCATATTCTCTAAAGTGGTGGGGTAAATATCAGTGATACTTGCATTTAAATACGAGTAAAGATATAAACTAGAAAATAAACCTGAAGGGATGTATCTCGCCTCCAGAACTTTATGATTGATGTCAGAAGCTTTTACACAATATTAAGCTGAAGTTGGATTTTAACAAAGTATTTTACTTTTGTATCTGCAATTTACAGAACACTCTTTACATGAACACTGTCTTAGAACCACTGACCCTGACTCTCAGCTCTGATGTAAACCCTCCTTTTCCCGGCGGCAGGGACTGTCTGCAGAGGTCAGGGCCAATGCCCACCCTGCCCTTCCCTTCCATTCCCCTCAGCAGCCTGTGATTCCAGCTTTCTCTCGTTATCCCACTTCATCATGCTCATCCTGCTAATAATACCTTGCACCTATATCTGTACAGCTTATTTGCACTAATGGCTTTTTCTTCTCAGTTTATGATTTTATGTGTTTAAAGTAGAGAATTAGTGGGTTTTTAAAATTTTGATTTCCTTGCACGAAAAAGATGAAAAAGATAGCAAACTACAAAAAGAGTTTCCTGTATGTAGAACATTATAAAGTAGGTTTCCTTCAAATTTAAAAAAAAAATTGCTTTAATAGATAAACATCATTGTTTTACCTCCAGTACTATGTTCTAGCTCTTTCTTTCTGGTCTCTGAAGCCCAGAGCTTCAAAAGAAAAATCGGCTTTGAAGAAAATTAAATTCAATAAGAAAGGTAAAATTTTACCATTACATCATACTTTTACTTTGCACTGTTAGAAAGTATGCTATCAAAAAGAACTGAGTTATTGATTTAATTTGTAAGGTGCATGAAGATAATGCACCTTAAAAATTCCTAGAGCGGGCTTCCCTGGTGGCGCAGTGGTTGAGAGTCCGCCTGCCGATGCAGGGGACGCGGGTTCGTGCCCCGGTCCGGGAAGATCCCACATGCCGCGGAGCGGCTGGGCCCGTGAGCCATGGCCGCTGAGCCTGCGCGTCCGGAGCCTGTGCTCCGCAACGGGAGAGGCCACAACAGTGAGAGGTCCACGTAACACAAAAAAAAAAAAAAAGAAAGAAAGAGAAAAAAATTCCTATAGCATGATCGTATAATATCCTTTTCCATTTGGGAAAAAAATTGTATGTATGATTTCTTTTCAAGATTTGAAATAGTTTCATTCTATACCTGCAAAATATGAAAACTAATTTTGTAAATGTTTGCTTCAAAATCCTCATTCATTGTATATTTAAAAGATAGATCTAAATATATAGAAATTTTAGGGACCATGATTTTTCAGGGCAAGAGTTCACACAAGTATTGACTCAATTTCTCCCTCTGTCTCTCTCTCTCTCTCTCTCATCAACGCCAGGGCACATCAGGTTGGACATGGCTGTCATCCAGAGGGATTTGCTCCCAATTATTTTGATCTAATGTTCATTGTCTCTGTGATGACCAAGCAATAGCATGTACTTCATCAAACACAGGAAATGCATTATTCTTTCTTTGATCTCTAAAGGGGAATTCTTGAGTAGGAAGGTGAGAAGATAGCCCTTAAGACTTTTTAACTGCGCTAATCTGAAAATAAGTTAACTACACTTATGTGAAAAGGTAGAAATTCCTAAAAGCACAGCTCCAAGATGGAGGCCCTGATTTTATATTAATCTTTAAATCAAAATGACCCCTCCTCTTTTAAATAGCTCTGTATCTCTGAGTCCCAAACTGGGGATACTTGATTCACTTGGAAGCCTGATCTTATACTTTTAGCTTGAAGATAAAGAAGATGCTGAAATGCAATACTGTATCTTAAGGAGTTATATATATTGTCAAGTCCTTTCTCCCTGCCTTTTCTCATGGTGTGTTTTACCCCTGACTGAACCAGCATCATCCGTATCTCTTCTCCTTGTCCTTTCCAAGTCCCCTTCAGTTCTAAGCCTCACACTCACTTCTCCGGTCGGCTCACTGGAGGTCTGGTATCCGATTATCTTATTTTCCCTTTCTCAGTATGTGTGTATATGTGTGAGTGAGACAGGACATCTGTGTGTTTCTCCCTCTTTGGAGACACATGAATATTAATGAGAATTAATCTGTTTAATGCTTTCTCCTCCTCTCAACTCAACTTTACCCCTACATAAAATTAGGGATGACTTTTACTCTATACTTCAAGGTGAAGCTCAGAAAACCACAAAAAATAATTTTATCACAAGGTATTTGATTCCTACCTTATTCCATACAAAAAATATTAATTTGAGATAAATACTATGCCTCAACCTAATAGCTAAAGCTACAAAGCTTCTAGAATAAAACCTGGGAGGATATCTTCATGACCTTGGCTTGACACAGATTTCTGAGACAGAACACACAAAAAAATTAACAATAAAAGAAAAATTCAATAAATTGGACCTCATCGAAGTTTAAACTTCTGCACATTAAAAATATCATTAGGAAATTAATAGGCAAGATAGTCTGGTGAAATATTAACAAAAACATATATTTGACAAAGATTAACAAAAGGTTAACATTTCTGGTCTGTAGGAAAATAAGACATTCCTTCGTACCATCTAGAAATAAAATTTAAAAGACTGACACAATATTGGTAAGAGTATGAAGCAACTGTAACCCTCATACATTGCTGGTTGGAGATCTATAAAACCTGACAATTCCATTCACAAATGTAAACTTGCCTGAAGAACTGAAAACTTAGGTCCTCAAAACCTTGCACATATGTTCATAGCATCTCTATTCATAATAGTCCAAAGGAAAAAATAACCCAAATGTTCACTATTGGGAGAGTAATATGATATTAAACAAAATAAGAAAGACAAAAAATAGATTCTATGTTAAAGCAGCAGTTTTATTGGGGGTAACACAGGGGAAAGGAAACGAGCTTGTCCTGAAGCTACTGCCACATGACTTTGTTATTGGCTGGGTATTGCCAAAAATGGTGTGACCTTGGCTCAGAAATTGAGGCAGACCCTGCAGAAGTTTGCAGCAAGAGGCTCTCAGTAAGTACACTGCTGGCACCCAACAAGGAGTCCTTTCTTGGGGGGCATTTACACAGGGCACCTCTGTGCTTCCACCCTGTGAGGCTTGAATTATGTACATTTCCAAACTAACCTGTGGTACCAGGTGTGATGACGGTGGTTGTCTTTAGTGAACAGAAAGACATTAGCTAGGAGTTAAGAAGGGTTAAGAGAGGTTATATGGGGCTGGCAATGTCCTGTTTCCTAACCTAAGTGCAGGTTACATAGGTACATTTATTTCATCACTTGTCATCAGGCTATACTTTTATGATGTGTAGACTGTTTGTATATATTTTATTTAATTCAAAAGAGAGAAATTTCAGTAATTTCAGGAATAAGAATGCAAACCAGATGACATTTGGGGGAATGAGTGAATGGTAGAAAAATTTAGAATATATGCACACACACACATACATATATATAAAAAGCAAACATACAGAAAACAGCTTCCGTTGTCCTGTGTTGAAAGACAAGAGACTTGTGAAAGTGTAAGTGATACTTATTATTGAAGTGTCATATTAGAAGTGAAATGAGCTAAGTTTAATCTAAAATCTAATAAAATGTGTGAATTAATAGACTTTGAAATATAAAAATAGCCTATAAATCTCATCTAAGTTCTTGCAATGTATTCGTCTTTCCTGAAGCAAATCTCATTTTTCTTCTCCAAATTTCTACTTTTAAAGTTAATATAAGTGACAAGTTATTAATTAAATGTTAGTGCATAGTAAATATTTGTTGAATTGAATTAAATCCATCAAAAGTAGGCTAACACAAATTTCATTTGTATTATTATTACACAAATTTCATTTGTATTATCTCTCCTGTCACTGGGAGTCATAATATGTCAAACCTCATGCTTGTCCTTTTGTCAGCACACATGCAATACAGAGGCATTGATAAAGCCACCATATGTGAGGCACTATTCCAGTTCCAAGGGATAAAATAATAAATACAACACAGCCCTTATCATAAGGAAATAAAACAGCAACCTAAGAAAATGCACTCGTATAATCAACCAAACTACTATATAATGAGGGCTACACTAGCAGTGAAAGAAAGAAGATGTGGAAGCACAGAGAACCAAGGTACAGCATTTCTTTCTTTCGTATCAGGGAAAAGTCCCTGCTACTAAAAAAACCAAGAAATTTCCTGTAAAGTGTAAATAAGAGTTCGCCCAGCAAATAGGCAAAGGATGGACATTTCAGGCAGGGAGAAAACATGGTTCAAGGCAGAGGGTGAAAGGTGAGCCTTTGTGTTGCTCTCGGGATTGTTGGAGGCTATAAAGGGGCGAAAGCTGACCCAGGAGGTGGAGGAGGAAAGGCAAGCAGACTGGTGGACAAAAGCTGGAGGGAGTAGCTGGGGAACGGACAAGGGGCTTCAGGATGGATGGAGGGACCCAGGACAGTAATAGAAAAGCAGGCTTTGAGGACAGAAGATGGGGCGCCAGAAAAGGGAAGCCTAGAAAGGCAGAGAAGTCAGAGCAAGAGACAGGGAGACTATACTCAGACACAGAAAAGAATGAAGTAATGCCATTTGCAGAAACATGGATGGAGATGGTCATACTCAGTGAACAAAGTCCAACAGAGAAAGACAACTGCCACATGATAGCACTTATATGTGGAATCTATTAAATGATACACATGCACTTATTTACAAAACAGAAGCAGACTCGCAGACATAGAAAACAAAACTTATGGTTACCAAAGGGGAAAAGGGGAGAATAAATTGGGAGATTGGGATTAACATATACACACTACTATATATAAAATAGAGAACAAACAAGGACCTACTGTATAGCACAGGGAACTCTACTCAATATCTTCTAATAACCTATAATGGAAGAGAATCTGAAAAAGAATATATATATGTAAACATTTTTGAATCACTTTGCTGTACACTTGAAACATTGTAAACCAGATATACTTCAATTTAAAAAACGGGAGACAGGACTTCCCTGGTGGTGCAGTGGTTAAGAATCCACCTGCCAATGCAGGGGACACGGGTTCGAGCCCTGGTCTGGGAAGATCCCATGTGCCGTGGAGCAACTAAGCCCATGTGCCACAACTACTGAGCCCGTGTGCCACAACTACTGAAGCCCGCGTGCCTAGAGCCCATGCTCTGCAACAAGGGAAGCCACCGCAATGAGAAACCCGCGCACCATAACAAAGAGTAGTCCCTGCTCGCTGCAACTAAAGAAAGCCCGTGTGCAGCAACACTCAATGCAGCCAAAAATAAACAAATAAATTTATTTTTTTAAAAAAAGGAGAGAAAAACAGACAGAGAAGTGGAAGGGATTCACCAGTGTGTTAACCCCAAAATCCAGGGAAGAGGAGACTTCAACAAGAAGACAGGCAGCAGGGTGAGCAGTCATGCAGAGTCGGGAAGGATGAGCACTGAGAGGAACCCTTGGCTCCACAGGTAGGAAGCGGTGCTCACAGATGGGGCAGGACAGTCAGGACCAGCCAGGATGCAGGGGACCCAGGAGGCCAAGCAGGGGGGCAGCCAGGATGCAGGGGACCCAGGAGGCGAAGCGGGGGGGCAGCCAGGAAGCAGGGGACCCAGGAAGCCAAGCAGGGGGGCAGGCAGAATGGAGGGGACCCAGGAGGCCAAGCGGGGGAGGGCAGCCACGATGCAGGGGACCCAGGAGGCCAAGCGGGGTGGCCAGACGCCTGCCTGTCGGTTCTAGAACTCTTGTTACTGCACATTTGAGAAAGGGAAGAAACAGATGGGACACTGTTCACAAAGACAAAGAGAAGGGAACTTTTTGTTTTTAAAAACTGGAAAGGCACAAGTACAGCTGAGTAAGAATAAGCTGAGTGGAATTAGCCTATGGAGAAGGAATAATTGAAGATTTCAGAAAGGAGGAAAGAGGACTACTGGAAAGAAATATTCTTTTTTTTTTCCTTTGAACTCGGATGCACGGAAGAAAGAATGAGCACAAGCATGGGTATATGGAGAAGCAGAGGCACTGATCTCACAAGTGAACTTGACTGAGGACCCTAACGAGCCCACAGCAGAAGAGGCTACACTAACATCCTGTAGACACAGCTCAGACCCTAGAGTCTCTGCAATAAGACGTCCCGTATTAAACCGTTTGGTGCCAGAATTTGACTGATGGCTCCACCTGAAATCTTGCCTCAAAAACCCCTACAAAACAGTAGAGTCACAGATGTAGAAAACAAACTTATGGTTACTGGGGGGCGGGGGGCAGGAAGGAGGGGAGGGATAAACGGGGAGGTTGGGATGGACATGTACACACTGCTATAAATAAAGTGGATAACTAATAAGGCCCTGCTGTACAGCACAGGGAACTCCACTCAATACTCTGTAATGACCTATGTGGGAACAGAATGTGAGAAACAGGGGATATATGTATATGTGTAACTGATTAACTTTGTTGTACAGCAGAAACTAGCACAACATTGTAAATCAACTCTATTCCTCCAATAAAAAAAAAAAGTAAAACTCTACAGCGACTCACTGATGTCGTGTGCACGTCCCACATCCTCCCTTCTCCCTGTCTCTCCTCCCCTCCGTCCCCAGGAGAGATCACACACTTCGTCTGCCTCTAGTGCTGTCCGGGCTGGCTCTGCCCAAGACCCAGGGCTCCTTCTGCAGGGAGCCTTCTGGGTGAGGACCCCCCTCCCCAGCCGCCGCTTTCTCCTCCCTGGACCATTTAGATCTGCTGATGCTGAGGTGATCACGTGATGCTGATCCTATGGTAAATACAACAAGAATATGATCATCACAGCGACCACCTGAAAAGTTGGAACCATGAGTCCCAGAGAGTGAAATGCGTTAACTTGGACCAAGTTTCACAGGCAGTAAGTGCTACTGAGAGGGTCAAACCCAGGCGGCAGTTACTCTGAAATCCCAGCTTTGACTGCAACCCCCTTAATCCCATCAAGAATGGGTCGTTCGAGAGGCCGGCCTGAGAAAACGGTGTTTATGTTTTCAGATATTATTCTCTGGGCAAAATTGAGGTAAAGGCTTTGGAGACTTAGGCCTGAATTTTCAAAGGACTCCAGTGGGCTTGTGTTTTGAGAACTTGCAACTAAATAGTTCATGATTGATTCCAAAACAATTCAAACTGTTCTCCAAAGGAAATTAAGTCAAGTGGAGCTGCACACGACACTTTCAAATACGACTAAGCTCTTCTCACCTCCTTCAGAAATCCTTCCATTTTCCACAGGGTTTAGTGTCTTAAACTCTCTAAACATGAAGTAAGTAACACACGAGAGTGCAGATGAATTGATTACTTAAGTTAGTTTCTGTAAAGTCCAAGTGTCCAGGGAAAGTTAAAGTTTACTTTAATTTTATTGTATTTTCAAATGTGAAAGCAATGAAACAATGCCATTTGCAGCAACATGGATGGACCTAGAGATGATCATACTAAGTGAAGTCAGAGAAAGACAAATATTGTAAGATATCACTTATATGCGGAATCTAAATGAATGATACAAATGAATTTATTTACAAAACAGAAATATACACACAGGAATAGAAAACAAACTTATGACTACCAAAAGAGGTAAAGGGGGGGTGGGATAAATTAAGAGTATGGGATTAACAGATACACACTAGTATATACAAAATATAAACAACAAGGACCTACACTGGGAACTATATTCGATATCTTATAATAACCTATAATGGAAAGGAATCTGCAACTGTATACCTGAGACCAACACAATATTGTAAATCAACTATAGTTAAATTAAAAATAAATAAATAAATAAAATAAAAACGAAACAACAAAAAAGTGCATATTTTATCACTGGAGTAATTTAGCAGCCTTAAATCAAAGAAAGATAGACAAAAATGAAATCTCCTTTATCAAGAAGAAAATGTCTGTAAATAGAAATATAGGTGAATATTCACAGTTTTTCATTGCAATTGTCAGAGCTGCAGCTGCACCAGACACGCTCTGTGAAACGGTCCTGTTAGTATTTCATTTTCACTGATGACACATCTAGGGGTGATTAGTAAAGGACTCATGCTTCATGCAAAATTCTACACAATGACATGCATCATCAAATTATTAACAATAATAGCTAAATCCTAAGAATTGCCTCTTTTTTTGTAAGTTAGTTGGCTATTGAAAGACTAAATAAGACAAATCCCAGGTTCTCTAGAGTTTGAGGTCGAAGGAGTTGGGAACAAGACAACCCTCAGGCAAAATAACGAGTTGAGACCTTGGGGCAGCTCCTGTCCCAGAGGCACACAATAGATTGGCAGCCTTCCAGGTCTCTACGGGTCTACACCGGCTCTGCAGCGGAAGTTTAATGCCAGGTTCTGTTTAGATCAATGCCTTCCAAACTGAAAGCATCAGGCTCACCTGGGACATTTGTTTAAAATTCAGCTTCTTGTCCAATATCCTAAACGTTTCTATATCAATAAAACTAAAGTAGGATACAGATATCTGCATTTACATCGCTTCCGGGGACTCTGATACTGTTAGTTTAGGCACAGAGCTTTGAAAAACGTGCATTTTGATCACCTATTCAGAATAAGAAAATATCAGAGCAGAAAGTTCTAAATTTAGCTTTTTCTTACCTGCATTATCACGCCACAACAATGCTAATCTAATCAAATTTGACAGGAAATCAGAGAGAATTTGAAATTATCTGTTAGTTATTACTTTTTTTTAAGTTAGCCTTTTCTTAAGCTGGCGGTGGATACACTGGTATTCATTCTATTGTTATCACTCTTTTTTGGGGGGGGCGGCACGCGGCATGCGTGGTCTTAGTTCCCCAACCAGGGATCAAACCAGCGTCACCTGCAGTGGAATCACGGCGTCTGAACCACTGGACCGCCAGGGAGTCCCTATCTGTTAGTTATTAGTAATGAACTTTTCGCCTAAATGCACACTGGATCTTGAGATATTGGCCAATCTAGTACAGTTAGCTAATTTACAAAAAAAACTAAGTATATTGAAATGAATTGAAGGTAGGTACTCAAAATCTCATCCTGACAAGGGTGAATGAACGAAATGCTTGGTCATTCAACTGTTTGGTCTCTGCAGCAGCCAGAGTGACCCTAGATGTATAGCTCTAGATCTATAGATCACTTCACCTTTACTCCGTGGCTTCATGCTACCTGTACCCTGATTTACAAAGCCTTCCACTGCAGCTGCTCACTTCTTGGGTTACTCTCCAGGCACACGGACACTTGCCGGACTCTCTCTGGTCTGTCTTCCCTGCGTCCATAACTCTCTTTCCCATCCTCCTTCCCCTCTTTGCCTGGCTACCTTCCACTCAACAATCTTTCTTCAGATTATACCTAAAAAAAGTCATTCCTTTACTAGACCTTTCCAACACATTTGGAACTTCGTACGTTATGCTGAAGTACTCGGCACTTTCACTATTAAAACAATTGCACCTTATTGCAAATTACTAGTTAAATTCTTTATTTTCCCTGATAGTATAAACTGAGGTCAGGGGCCAGGACTCTCCTTCTCACTGCCCACCACTGCCATCATAATGCCTGTTTATTTAATTCTTTTTTTAAAAAAAGAGAGTTTAGAGTACCTTTTAGGTAAATACAGGCAAAAGCAGATTCATATGTCTTCAATCATCTCCCTAAAAACTTAGGTTACCAAGAAGTATAACAGAAGTGCCTGGGGTTTAAATGGGGCCAATAATCTGGGTGACTCAGTGCAGTAACTCCTAAGAGGAAGTCAGTCATTTTATTTATGGCTGGTGGAAAATATACAAAGATCCAATGTTCTTAGGAAGCTTTGAGAATTTGAAATTCTGTGTAATTTTTTTTCTTTGAATGACTCTTAACAAAACAAACTAAAAAGACAAACAAACGAAATCACACTAAATTCCTTATAGAAAATGAAAGTGCTGCAGAAATGGTAATGGGTTATTGTCGCTTTGCCAATGAATATATTGACATTCTGACTTTCATGTAACCTTTCAAACGTGCTCTCCAAAGAGCTGCAGGTCTGGAGATGAGCCGACTTGTTTTAAAGGAAGAGAATTTATACCAAGAGTAAAGGTCCCGTGACTGAGCCCTTGAAGGAAGCATTATAAGGCGACATCAATAGGGCAAAAGGACATTCTCTTAGGCAATGAATCTAAAGAAATTTCTGTTTCCAAAGTCAGCCACAATGCTTAAATAGTTCAACTAGAATGCTTTTCATCCTTGGGGTAGAATTTATACTGGTTTACTATAATTAAGACCTAAAAAGTAATGAACTATAGCAAATACAAAAATACCTAGAATATGAACTAGGACAGGCTAGCCAATAGAATGAGGGGTAGAAAAGGGTACAAGCGAAAAATGTGATGAGGAAACTTTCAAAATATTAATTTGCCTTGTTCATAGATTTTCTTTCACTTACACCTATTAGTCACTGTCTGTGGTACAAATGACTTTCGTCTCTAATTAAACATACTATATTTACTTTCTAGGTTTTTCATGTTAATCATGTTAGCATCTGACATTCATTTTTGTGTGACTTAGAACCTAAGTATGTGAGGTAGTGGAATTACACTTATATAGATTTTTTAATGTACCAGCTATAGTAGCAGACATATTAAGGAGAGTGACTCATATAGCAATCATGCAAATGCTCTGTCATGAATATAATGAAAGAGCCGTGCCATTTCTTTTTTCAATGTCATTTTATAATATGCCTTTATTACCTTTGATGTGTTTGAGGCATAGCTCCTGAATGGTTACTGTGATAGATTGGTTTGTGCTAACGATTAGGTCTTTTTTTTTTTTTAATGAAATCGCTCCTTAGAATGGGAAAATGTGGTTTATTTTGAGAATGATCCTGTTTAATGTTTTAGCCTAAGAAAGGTTTGAGGGAAATTAACTGTTCTATGGTTCATGAATTATTTCTGGCCTCTATCACCATCTCTCATAAAGAGATGGGGAAAAGAAGCCATAATAACCCCACCGGTGATCACTATCAAATACAATAAGTGGCATTTTACTAAAATAAAAATATATGTCTGTTTCTCATTCTGCCGTTGCGTTCTCCAGTTTGTCACCTTAAACACTGAAAAGTTGAGTGACAGACAAACTGGTGAAGTCTGGACCCCAAATGACGATATAGTACTTTACGTTTATAAGACATTTGGTCTCAGAACATCTAAGCACTTTGAATATTTTAAAGGCTTTTAGTTGACACTGCTAAGACGATAAGAAATAGGGGATTGCTATCATCATTCTGTGTCATATTTAAGGAGTAGCTTTCATAACAAAAAAAAACTACTTGTATAGGAGAGAAGAAATGCAGAGGGGAGGTGGTGTTATGATTTTCAGTTTGAATAATAGAAAATGCCCTGAAGGGTGTTCTCTTCTGCAAATGGTCAGGTCTTTCTACAGCCATGATTTATTTTAATAGAAGCTGGAACAGGTGCGGTCTCTCTTTGCCAAAGTCTTGCCGAAGTTCATACCTGCCCTGGGCTTCAGGTTTCAGATCTGTTTAGCAAGATTGCTGAATGGCATGCAACCCAAGAACTTCTATCTTATTACATAAACAGAAGACTGACTGACTATGAAAGCCTTTATCTGAAAGTCCAGTTTCTCATTTTGAATTTGGAGAAATTAATGTACATGATCTCAATGATGTTGGTATGAAGGCTTGTCTTAGGAAAATTGTCTTCATGGCAAAAGTTTTAACAAAATGAACATTAGAGTGGAGGCATATGCTGAACAATTTTATTTCCCCAAATAAATGTCAGCATTGGCCGAGGACCAAACATGGTGCTTTTCAAAAGGTGGAATAATTATTACCAAAGTGAACAGGAAGGAAAGAAGGAGGGCAATGGAAAAGCGTGTTTTCGTTGCTTGGAATACAACAGCTTTGCCATGAACTCTCTGAAAAAATAAATAAAAGAAGGGCAAAGGGAAAAAAAATGAAGAGTTTCCAGACTCCAATTAAATATAGGGTTTTCACCTTAGGTCAAATACCATTTACTGACTTTATAAAAGAAGCCTTATAATTGCCTTACTTCCGATGAAAAATATACAGCCTTGTGCCAGCAGGTACATTGGTGCTGTTGTTCGCGTGGCCAGGTCGTCCGAGGAGCTGCTGCTTGTCCTTGAGCACGGCTGAGGAACCATCGCATTTTTAAGCCGGCAGGAAAGCGATTGTCGCAGGTCAGCGTGCGGGCCCTGACATCTGTAAACGGCTCCATGTAATGAGAATAGGTAGATCAACATAGCTCAGGCTCTGAAGTGAAATTTCATCTTATTTCTGGTACCACAAATATGAACCTGATCCTTATCTGTCTAAGAAAAAACATTCCTCCTTAACAGGCCGGCATCACTCTTGACGATTTCCACATACCTCTAGAAAATTATGAAAGACCCATTGTCTCAAAACCTGGGATAAACAGGATATTTAAGGCCTGTTAGTGTGATCGGGTTAATCCGTAAATTTTACTTTGTTTTAGAAATACCTGAAGAAAAGAATTGTTCAACACTCATATTTTTCAGATCCCACTCTCATTCAAGCAGACAAAACTATGAAACAGAAAAAAAAATGAAGACAGTATGATTAAAAGACGTTGAGTCTGTTTCTGTGTATGCAAGAGTCTTAGCTATTTTGTTTTTAGTTGACTTCGTGCCACTAGAGACGGTGCATCCTTGGCTGTGGTCCTCGGGAAAGACGTATGGTCTCTCTTGGGCTGCCACTGACCCAATGATGCTTGAGCCCCGTTTTAGTTCTAAACTGCCCCATAAAATGGTTTTCCATTTCTCAGTTTTCCTAATATAGAAAATCCCCAATATTAACTTCTCTGCTTGCATTCTAATTTCAGAGCTTTCCTGATATGAGAAATTCAGAGAACTGTGCCTTGTGGAATACAGGGAGTTCTGGAGATAGAAAGCCCTGTCATTTAACGCTGTACCTCTGCCAGGTATTTATCTTCTCCAAATACGTTCCCAAGAAGAAAAATAAAGATGTATGATACTTTTTTTTAAATATATCTTTATTAGAGTATAATTGCTTTACAATGTTGTGTTAGTTTCTGCTGTATAACAAAGTGAATCAGCTATACGTATACATATATCCCCATATCCCCTCCCTCTTGCGTCTCCCTCCCACCCTCCCTATCCCACCCCTCTAGGTGGTCACAAAGCACCGAGCTGATCTCCCTGTGCTATGCGGCTGCTTCCCACTAGCTATCTATTTTACACTTGGTAGTGTATATATGTCCATGCCACTCTCTCACTTCATCCCAGCTTCCCCTTCACCTCCGTGTCTTCAAGTCTCTTCTCTACATCTGCGTCTTTATTCCTGTCCTGCCACTAGGTTCATCAGTACCGGTGTTTTAGATTCCATATATATGTGTTAGCATACGGTATTTGTTTTTCTTTCTGACTTACTTCACTCTGTATGACAGACTCTAGGTCCATCCACCTCATTACAAATAACTCAATTTTGTTCCTTTTTATGGCTGAGTAATATTCCACTGTATACATGTGCCACATCTTCTTTATCCATTCATCTGTTGAGGCACATTTTGAAATAATATTTTTAGGATTACAGGAGATAAATTAACAACCTGTTTTATATTTTACGTAATACACCATGAATGATAAAACAAACATCCCTGGACCTGCCATCAGCTAAACAAATGAGACAGGTCTATTGCCTCTGAAGTGACCCTGTGCTCCTCCACAATCACAGCCCTCTTCCTCTGTTACAAGGGTAACTGCTACTGTGAATTTTTTGTTTATGACTCTGATTTTGGTTATCTTTTTTACTACATATATGTATCTCTAAACAATATATTTTTAAGTTCTGGATATATGGAGAATTTATATAAGTGGTATTATACCAAATGTAGTCCTCTGCAACTTGCTTAATCATTAAGATTTACTTTTGCTGATCCAATGATATAATAATAATGTTAGTACTAATAGTAATAATAATGATAATGATAACTCTAGTCCCTTGTTGATAGATAGCCAAGTTGCTTCCAGTTTGTGGCTGTTATGAACGATGCTGTTTTGAACGTTCTGGCATGTGTCTCCCAACTTACACCTGCCAGGGTTTCTCGATGTCCCTACGAGTGGAATTGCTGGCCAGGTGCATTTGCAGCTTTGCAAGATCTAGCCTTGCTTTCCAAAGCAGGAGTGCAACTATATGCTCCCACCAGTTCCTTTTTTTTTTTTTTTCCCCACCAGTTTCTGTAGAATGTGAATTACTTGTTCATTCGAAAGGAGAATACACTTCCTCCTGGCAGTTTTGGAGGTAATTTGTAAATAACTTTTCAATTCTTTCTATGAGATCAGTGAATTATGTGTTTTTGAATTTCTCTGTCAGAAAATGTTGGGCATATATAAAGAGAAAGGACAGCATCAATTCTATCTAATGTTAATTTTTTAGAATAGAGTTGAAAATCGAATTCTTTGGCAACAATCCAGTAGTCTGGTTATTTATAATGAGGTTGTGCTGGGACTTCCCTGGTGGTCCAGTGGTTAAGACTTCGCCTTCCAGTGCAGGGGGTGTGGGTTCTATCCCTGGTCGGGGAGCGAAGATCCCACATGCCTCATGGCCAAAAAACCTAAAAACATAAAACAGAAGCAATATTGTAACAAATTCAATAAAGACTTTTAAAAAATAGTTCACATCAAAAAAAAAAAATCTTAGAAAGAAAAATAAAGTTGTGCTTCCAGCACAGTAAAGCACTGAAGTGGTGAAGCGTGGGCTTGAGAAGGCAGGGCAGTCGTTCTCTCTCCACTCCATACCCCATAAGCTGGCAAGTCTCAAGTTTTATCTGCAGCATATCAATTAGGTCTAAGATCATATTCTCAGTGTCTTTCCCAGGACATCGACAAGAATAATATGTCAAACAAAAATCGGGTTTTTTGGATAAAATTGCCGAGATAAGACATCGCTTAGGTCCTCGGGGCAACCTACTCGAATAAAATTTCCTAGATCTTACATTCCGTTATCCAAATGACACTGAAGATTACAGCTTTGAAAGGCAGTCCTAAGAAGCATAAAACATATAATGCACTTCTAAGCGCTGAAGGTCTTATCTCTTGTGCTGGGAAGGATTAAGCCCCGAGGAAGAGAGAGAGACATCCTCCACAGATACACATATGAAAAGAATAAGCCATGGGCAGTGTCGTCCATATTGAAACTGCACTCAGTGGGCTCAGGAAAGCATCCAGGGGCTGTGGGGCGTAGTCTAAGGCACGTTTGCGCTGGGCTGAAATGGAAGAAGGTATTTCAGTATCACCCGGTTCTCACGAGAGCGGAGAATTCTACAACATGTTTCAAGGACGCTGCCCTTAATTTTAGTCCTTCCCTGCCCCAGTTGCAGGCAAGGGGCATAAACATTAGGGAGAAGTAAATTACAGTCTGTACAGGATCACCCGCCTTGGTGTCTGAGCTTTCATTATCCTAGTCCAGAGTGTAAAAAATATACTAAATCACAGCAATATTTGTAGATGATGATGAGAAACCTTAATATGACTCCAAATCCGAAAGAAGTGTCAGTCAGATCTGCTCTCACATAATCTAACCTCCTACTGGAGAGGCGATATATGTAGGGGTCAAGAGATGTAAACTGGTGCAGCCACTATGGAGAACAGTATGGAGGTTCCTCAAAAGACTAAAAATAGAACTACCATATGACTCAGCAATCCCACTCCTAGGTATATACCTGGAGAAAACCATAATCTGAAAAGATACACACACCCCTATGTTCACTGCAGCACTATTTACAATAGCCAGGACACAGAAGCAACCTAAATGCCCATCGACAGATGAATGGATAAAGAAGATGTGGCACATATATACAATGGAATATTACTCAGGCATGAAAAAGAATGAAATAATGCCATTTGCAGCAACATGGACGGACCTAGAGATGATCACACTAAGTGAAGTAAGTCAGAAAGAGAAAGACAAATGCTGTATGATATCATTTATATGTGGAATCTTAAAAAAAATGATACAAATGAACTTATCTAGGAAAAAGAAATAGACCCGCAGACATAGAAAACACACAGTTACTAAAGGGAAAGGGGGTGAGGGAGGGATAAATTAGGAGTTTAGGATCAACATACACACACTACTGTGTATAAAATAGATAATCAACAAGGACTTACTGTATAGCTCAGGGAACTCTACTCAATATTTTGTAATAAGCAATAAGGGAAAAAAACCTGAAAAAATATATGTATGTATAATTGAATCAATTATACACCTGAAACTAACACAACCTGTGCAACTGAAAGTAATACAACATTGTAAATCAACTATACACCAATAAAAAATAAATACAAACTAAATAAATGAAAACATCAAAAAAAAATAAATGAGTATTGATTCCTCTGGGGACTGCTGGGACCTCCCCTCCCCCTGAATAAAAGAGTTTGTTAGAGGTAAAATGCTTAGGCTACAGACCCAGACTGTTTGTTCTGCCACTTACAAAATGGTGCTTACCAATGGTGCGCTAAAGTTTCCTGTGCCTCAGTTTCCTCATCTGTTACATGAGAACGAGAATATTAGCCACATCCTAGGAGTCATGTGGGGATTAAGTAATACCTGAAGCAATGGGAAAAGTGCCTGACACACATGGCAGATTTTCAGGAATGGATTACCCTTATTGTCGTCACCGTCGTCATCAGCTCAGTACTGAACCAGCTTTCACAGGGGTCAGGTTTGTGGATGGCAGTGGTTTGGAATTTCCAATTACAGCTCATTGTTGACATTCAGCAAAACAAGCTTGTTTACCACATCACCCTCCATGCGTGGAAAGAACCAGAAGCACGATATTTGTGCATTACAGTCAGACGTTACTCTTGACCAACAGCTCAAACGCTTAGCTTTTTTTTTTATTCCTAAGATGTATAAATAGCTGCAGAGAAAAACAACTGAAACGTGAAAGAGCTTTATACCAACTGCAGAAACAAAGAGGCTCTCAGTGCTTCCCTTACGCCGTGACTGCGCAGCAGGTACACAAGGAAAATATGTCAGGCAAGAATTTAAAAACTGTGTATTCTATTTATCCTTAGGGAATGGATTTAAGCTATAATTGAAATTTTATTTTATTTCTTACACGGCACATATATGTTTTTATTTATTATTAACTTACAAACGACAAGAGGTGGACGGTTACATTTCAAAGGCCAACATTTTAAATTCTAATTGAATTTATAAATTGTCCATCTGAAAATTTTATCTTTATCTTTACTTGTTTTGTGTTTGCTTCCTTACTTTGTTCTTTTCTTCCTTATTTCTCTAATAAACATCTACAAGGCTGACAGCTTGCTTTCGGGCAAGGAGGGAAACGTTTTCAAGTCATCCAGGGCAGAAGCAGAGTAACTCACCGTATAAAGACTCTTCACCACAGGGCAGACAGGAAATCTAGCTTGCAAAAGCCACAGAAAAAAATTATTCAGTCCTTCTCAATTATTTCAATTATTTTAAATTTAATTTTAACTGAACTTTTTACAAATAATATATTTCTATATTTTTTTAAAGGTCTATTGGGGGAGCCAGAGTCTGTGCAATGGGCTCAGTCCACCATCTTGAAGTAATTCCATAAAAGACATTTTCCATTTTCTAAAGCCCTACAGCAATTCATCTATTCCACTTGTGGCATCTGCCACTCTGTACCTTGTAATTCAACTGTCTGAGCCATTGTTTTCTCTTCCCTACGAAGCCCTACAGTGGCAAGTACAGAGGCAGGTGGCGTGGAAGACAGCACCATTGGACTCATCAAATCCTTATGGAGTTCAAGAAACACCACACGCGCTCTGCGACTTAGTATGAATTTCACTTCTATTACATACATGAGAAAACCGAGGCCCACAGAAATTAAAGTACATTACACTGTGCTTCTCTGATTTCAAAGCCCAAACTCTTTTCATGAAGGCAGAGATTTGATTCATTTTCTAATTCTCCACAGAGCTGAGTGTATATCTTCACTCATAGAAATTGTCAATAAGTGACAGAAAAGAAATATTTCCTTGAAAATAGTCTATATATCAAATCATATTTGTCACCTATGTTTTCTGAAAAATTATTGTTATATCTGGCTATGCTGTGCTAACACACGCCCCCACACACACTTGCACACACAATAAAAAGAAAAGGCTATCCAGACTGCAAGACAAACGAGCTTAAAGTACATTAGCGATGCTTGTGTATTTGAGAGTGTCAAACAGAACTTTAAACATGTCTTTTTCATTACGTATTTAACCCACATACATGTGTAAACAAATAAATATTCTTTATTCTCACAGAGTATGATTCCCTTATTCTCTCAAATACCCAGGGCTCAGTGGCATTGTATCGTATCGGTGAATTTAGCTGGTTAATACAGGTTGATTACACAACTGTGTGTGGTCTATTCTATTCAAAAAGTAATTAAAAGACTTTCTAAACTTATATGTTGTCTCTGGACACCAGATTCTACCATCTTTACTTTACCAAGTAGCTGACTGCATGGGTTTAAAAATATATAAATTGTATTCAAAAGAGAAAAAAAAAACACAGAGTAAAGAACTCATTTTAATAAAACAGGTCTATTGTACAGCAAACATTTCAAATGTTTGTAATAGATCACACGCTAGCTGACACACTGCGAGCTGCCTCTGGAGAGGCCCAAGTGGCAAAAGCGTGGACAACAGCCTTCAAGGAGCCGTAGCCTGGCAGCAGCCAGGAGAGGAGGCCAGGGGGCTGTTTGTGTCTTCAGATGAGACAGCGGCCCCGCCAATCCTGTAGCTGCAACACCCAGAGTCTCTGACGCAGAGAACCCGGCAAGGGGCGTGAAGAAATACCTGACTTGTAGGGGCTTCCCTGGTGGCGCAGTGGTTGGGAGTCCGCCTGCCGATGCAGGGGACACGGGTTCGTGCCCCGGTCCGGGAGGATCCCGCGTGCCGCGGAGCGGCTGGGCCCGTGAGCCATGGCCGCTGGGCCTGTGCGTCCAGAGCCTGTGCTCCACAACGGGAGAGGCCACAGCAGTGAGAGGCCCGCGTACCACAAAAAAAAAAAAAAAAAGAAAAAAAAAGAAATACCTGACTTGTAGAAACTGGGGGATTGCTTGATGCCACGAAGTCTTGGTGTAATTTTTTTATGCACCAAAAGATAACTAATATGCTCAATAGTGTAACATAACTGAATGAAAAGGAACAAAAGTAAATGTCTTCTTTCAAACAATGACTTGTAAAACTATTTGCAAAATGCACACACACACGCAGCACAGGGTAGGGATTAAGCATAAATTCTGGAGCCGGAATGCAGGGTTTATCCCATTGACTAGACTCAATGTATCTTTAAGCAAGATGTTGAGTTAAATAGTTTTTTTTCAATTTAAAAGTCTGCTCAAACAGCAAGGTCCTACTGTAGAGCACAGGGAACTATATTCAATATCCTATGATAAATGTCATGGAAAACACATAAAGAAGAATACATATATGTATAAGTGAATCACTTTGCTGTACAGCAGAAATAAATACAGCATTGTAAATCAACTGTGCTTTAAAAATTAAATTTGAAAATAAGGTCTGCTCAGCTCAACTCAGAGCGTGATTGTCTCGTCCAGAGCATCTGAATATGGGGCTGACTTTTGAGGCGCTCACTTACCAAAAGATCCGTGAAGCAAAAGAAGGGAGAGGGAAATCTCATGAGGAAACTCATGAGGAAAAAGGGATTTAGAATGTACATGCAGCAACTCTCTTCCTAAAAAAGATTATATTTAGTCTGTCCGCATAGGAACGGGTAGAATCAGGTGAATGGAAGGTCTATCTGTTGTATGCTGACATTTTCACCTGATTTTGTCTTCATGTTTGAAAAAAAGGTGTGCCTTTCAATCACTTTTCCTCTGTCACGCTCACTGTTTTCTCTTCTCATGGACCAGACGAGTTGTCCAGATACCAGCACAGGTAGGAGGGGAGACCCACCGGAAGATGGAAATACTTCTCAGAACTTGGAGGAAATCGGCAAAGACCAGGCTCTTGCAGGTGCTTTTCTGAGCCTTGTGGGCGCGTGCATTTCAAGTCCCACGCCTCATGAGAACAGATGAGGTGCTTTTGTGGTGTCCCTCCCCAGTGGGATCAGAAATACTCAGGAAGGAACTTTCTCACGCAGGCTGCCAAAGTATTCACCCAACTCCCACAGTTCTCTCCTTGAAATGAATTCTAATTTGCTTCGGAAAATAAACCTAGTTCTTCTATGGAAGCAAACTCCTCACTGCCCAATGACACTGCCAGGCGAAATCAAAGTGCTGTTCAAAAATTAGCAGCGCAGAGGATAAACTCTGACCACTTGATTCTTGGAGGAAATAGCTTCTGAATAGAGGGAGTTTTTGTTAGACGCTCCCATTGAATGTCTTCTGCAGGAATGTGTCACGGATTTTTTTTTTTTTTAAAATTGAAGTAGAGTTGATTTACAGTGTTGTGTTAGTTTCAGGCGTACAGCAAAGTGTTCAGTTATACACATACATATATCTACTTTTTTTTTTTTTTTAGATTCTTTTCGTCACCGATTTTTGAAGCAACGACTACCTTATTTCTAGGTCAGGAGAGATTCTGCATCCTCTACAAATACACGGAGGAAGTCAGCGTCCAAGCTTCCCGGCCCTCTCTCTCCTGACAGGCCTGTGCATAGCGACCACAAAGATAGCAACTAACGCCCATCCTTAGAGCTGAAAGCAGTCGGAACCAACCTGAAGGGAATCAGAGTCAGTGAAAAGGAGTTGAGGATATACTGATTATTTCAGCTTCCTTTTTGGTTTGATTTCGGTGGGGGGCGGGGGGGAATATGTGTATTACATGGAAACACTAAAATAATTTTTTAAGAAAATGCCTATATTCTTTAGTCTATTTATATGACGATTAAGAAGAGGGAAAAGGGGAATGTTAGCAATTGCTGATCCGGCGAATGCACAATGGAAAGCAGCAAGTTATAGCCAGTTTCACATTGTTTGTAATTTGGAAGGAAAGTAACCAGAAACAACAGGCTCTTCTCTTGGAAAGCAGGACTGACTCCGTTGAGGGAGTCGAGGTGCGTCACAGAGCCCTTGTACCGACTGGCAGCGCCCTGGAACTGCCCTAAATCTAGGCTTGTCTTCGGTCAGATCATCCTGATTCCCAGTTTAAAGAAGAATGTATTTTAGGCAGCTCAGCACATCTCATTGGATGATCGCGTGAGAGTCCTGGAGGAATGGGATTAAGGATATAGGGCAGGTCTGGTTTACATCAGCGTGGGGCCACCTCCTGCAGGTAAAGGGGGCCCTGATGGAGAGCTCCATTGGAGTCCTTGCACTGGATTCCTCAGCTAACTACAAAAGAACTTATTTTAATTAATTAACAGTCTCTTTGTCATTTTTTTGTAGAGCTGATGAAAAACCTAGAAACTACCTTGGTTTTACGTCACTTCTCCTTTGGCCCACTATTTGTAATGAGTACTGGACTCGCCAAGATATTTTTAGCAGAAATAAAACAGGCCAAAGGGGGAAAAAACTATAAAATATATGAAGTGAAACATTCATCACCACAAAGATAAGTGACGGCTATTACATTTTCCAAAAACTACTACTGTTCAATAACTCTTTCCAAAGCTGACTTTCAACCATCTCAGAAATGATGCCTTTCTTTAAGACTCCTATGGAAGGTAGCTGACACTGGATTTTCCAGAAGCACCAGCTGGAGCAGAACGCACCCGAAGAGGATAGCTACTTGCCAAAACGTCGAAAGACCTCTGCTTGCAAAATGGGACGTGGCATGCATTGTTCAGCCTCTTTCCATGGTGATGGAGTTTCAATCCCAGATGTCGTCATTTGGATGGAACAAGGTCACTGAAGAATAAAATCAATGAGGTTTCTCTGAACATGGGGGTACGTGGTGTCTGATTGAAAATGATGTTTGCTTGACGCTATTGCATCCAATGTTTGTACTGTGGTTGCTGAAAGCCCAAATCTACAATTAACTTGGAAGCTTCCCGGGCTACTTTCACATTTCCTGTGTTAGTAAATGTCCTCTTTACTGCCCTGTTTCACAGACATACCTATAAGGAGCTGCTCTTAAAATGGGTAAAGCGAAAAGAAAACAACTCTTTTTAGCAATGACCCAGGTCAGGAGGCTTCCTGGTTTTTATTGCCGCTTCAAAGCCAAAACAGATAAACCAGCTTAAGGTACTACTTTGACATGGAGTGGAATGTGAGACAGCTGTCTGAGGTTTGAGATCACAGGAATTCTGCTTGAAAATCTTGCCTCTCACCCATATATGGCAAAGCCCCCCAAGCTGTCTGCTCATTGGAGCCAAGAATCCCGCTTCTATCCCTTGACCCATCAGACTAGGACCTCCAATGCTTCTGATGTGTTCATCCCTCATTTTGCAGAAAGTCACGTGAGAGCTGTGAGCCGTGATACTCAATTTAAACTGTTTGCGTTTCCTTCCCAGGATGCTCTGACCAGCAGCAGGGACCACGAGTGGAGCCCAGGATGGGAAAGTTGCAAACGCCTGGACACCATGTGTCCCATCTGCTGTAGACACCCTTGACGCACCTTAATGTCAGTTTTCTGACTGCAGTGTGTCTGGAGCCTCAGTAAGTGCCCAAGCCACCCTCAGAGGGTCACTGCTTGCTTCAAGTAGCACCTGTGTATCCCTGACCTCTCTGCCCCTCTCTGATGCCACCTGGGAGTCAACTTTGAGATGTTTTTTAGCAGGAAATGTACCGTTTGCTTCACGCCATTCTGTCATGTTGATGTGTCCAGTATTTCAAAGCTGATTTGACTAAGGAAATGTCTAAGCCCAGATATGAGCTGAGTAGATGACTTTCCAGATCAGAAGAGCTATAGCAGAGGGTTTAAAGGGAAAACTTTGATTTCTAAAGAGAATAGGAAACTCATCAGAGTTATTCACGTTCTACTTAGGAAATGTCCCATGTTGAAAATAAATGTGACATGTGAAATGGAATCTCAACTGGGGCTTCTGGTCACATCTGCAATGATGCCTAAGGTTTTCCATTTCTGTGTTCAGCTTCAATAGTAAATCCGAGACCCAAGAATCATCTTCTGGGAAAGACGCAAGAGAACAGCTTAACCAAGAACATTAGGCAGAAGCAGGAAGCTGGAAGAAATATATTGATCTTCTTCTGTTCAATGTCTACAGTGAAATAATACCAGGTTTAAAAAATAACTAGGGGCGGGCCTCCCTGGTGGCGGCGTGGTTGAGAGTCCGCCTGCCGATGCAGGGGACACGGGTTCGTGCCCCGGTCCGGGAAGATCCCACATGCCGCGGAGCAACTGGACCCGTGAGCCGTGGCCGCTGAGCCTGCGTGTCCGGAGCCTGTGCTCCGCAACGGGAGAGGCCACAACAGTGAGAGGCCCGCGTACCACAAAAAAAATAAAAAATAACTAGGGGCTAATAAGAAAGCTCATAACATCCAAATAACAAAACACTGGGGGGTGTTGCTATCATAATAATGCTTGCCATTACTTTTTAAGCTGGCTGTTTCTACAAACTGTTTTTGTTCACATTTAAACTATTATCCTGCATTTTCCATCAAATATATCATATGGAAAATGGGCACCCATACCTGATGTTTTAAATTGATCAGATATTAAAATATTGTAAGTTAAAAGCACTTGTAGCTTCCTTCCAATTGAACATTTGTTTTCCTGTGTTCAGGGGAATATTTTTAAGAAAGTTTGGTGCATATAAATAGTCCTCCCAATAACCAAATCTTGACATAAACTAAATATTTGCAAATGTTCCAGAAATTTAGAGACATCACAATTGTTTTTGGGTTTCTTTTCCCCCATTTTTTTCATGGGCTTCAGCACTTCCTGTCTCAACTTGTGCCAGGAAAGAAACTACCAAAATAGGTCTAGGAAGCTTTTTCTGTCCTACGGTTTAAGAATTCAGCCCCCAAATCAAGAGGTATTCACAACTTCATGGGATCTCTGAACTGGAAAACATAGATGTGATCAAATGTTACACATGTAATAACCACCTCCTTTGAAGTTTGGCCATAAGCGGCATTCAATCGAAGAGAAAAATCAACATTGAAAAAGTAGGAATGATGGACCCTACAATGACAAGGTTACAGGGCAAGTTGATATGGTCACTGTTAATTATAGAGCCAAAGGGGTGATAACAGTTGGTAAGTTCCCCGCCTGCCAATATATCGAAGTTGGTCCACATAAGACACTAACCATGAATTAATCACTATTATTCATATATTTTATTATTAATTAGTGAATTATCAACTGATACTGGAAAATACATTTATTATTCAGCTACCAAATAAAGCCTAAATTAACCATTTACTTCTTTGCATTTAAACTATGACAAAGACATTTCACCAACATATCTTTTTCCCTTAAAACTTGACATATTTAAGCAATTATTATTTTATGTATTTTTTCATTTTGTCATAACTTAAAAATATTTTAAAGATAATCCTTCCAGAAAGATGAGTACGTTTCCCAATGTTCACTTATCTCTTCTGAGTTTGGGTTTCCCCACCCAGCCTCAAGGATGAAAATGGCGGTAGAAGTGAAGCACTGTGGGAATATCCTTCACAGTCCAGGTTGTACACTTACCAAAGTGTAAACATTAGTCCTGCTGCAACAAAAACGCATCACCCTTCACAGTTCATAGGCCTCAAAAAAAATTCAATGGGTTTTTGAAATATTTTTCTTTCTTTGACTGTCTTCATTTTTATTTATTTATTTTATTTGGCCGCATTGCGCGGCATGTGGGATCTTAGTTCCCTGACCAGGGATCCAACCGGTGCTCCCTGCATTGGGAGCAGGGAGTCTGAACCACTGGACCGCCAGGGAAGTCCCTGGGTTTTTGATAGAATGGAATATTTAAATTCACATGTTTGTACTGCTCACAAAAGCAGACCACTTCAGTTTTGCACCCCCCAAAAGCTGCTTCTTCCTACTAAGAAATATGTGCCTAAAACTAAAACTGAAAATAAAAAATATGTAACAGAAGTTATGGGATCCCATCACCATATACACCGTCAGAGTCTCCACAGGTCAGCTGGTTGGTTGTCCTATTGTCAGTCGGCTGAGATCAACTCCTTCTTACCACCCTCATCAACGTTAGCCCGATGATTAAGTATCTTAGAATCAAGCATTTCTTCTTGCTTCCCGACTACACAACTGCTGATCACATTATTCTCTGACCCATCCTCTGAAATGCTGCTATCTGTACCCATCCGAGAGAACAAGCCATTGCGGTGAGGTGTGACTGGGGGCAAATGTGAAAAGGGAGCGCTGCACCTGGATAACTACCCCCCGCATCTGCTACAGTAGCTGATGTATCACCACTTAGAACCGTGTCCTTCCATGTCTTTCATGCTCCTTGAGCAGTTCTAGCAAATTGAACTGTCCCTCAAAACCAGATCACACCCATTTTCCTTCCAGGAGAGACCCAGAACTCTCTGAGGAATCAGACACCTCGAGAACTCAAGGAAACTCGTCCTGGATGGAGCTGAAGGTGCAGCCAGGTGAGGCTGCTGCGGACACAACGGTGAACCTTTGAGGGCAGGGTCTCCCTGCGAGGGTCCTCAAAGTCCTTCTCATCTTTGTCTTTCGCCTCTTCAGTCTCCACGCCTGGCCTGCTGTCCTCACCTGTCATTGCTTCCTTTGCTCCTTTATGAGTTAGAGTAGATGCAGATGAGTCCATCTTGGAAAATTCTCCTGGAAGAGAACGCCTGACAATGTGAGATCTCAGTGAATCACTGCTTCTTTTCCCAGCATTCCTACCCATATTTGGACTCTGTAGTCGCAGGAGAGCCATTTTTCTTGTGTTAAGAACATAGTAAAATCTTTCATGTAACACAATTATTCTGTGGTTAAATCGTTTCTTTCTTAGAAAAATGTCTACTTAGAAAATGATATATTTGATAGACCACTTTGGAAAATTTAGGGGCTGTGAGAGACGATTAGCAGCGTTTTCCCTAGCTCGTCGTGAAAGTGAAGGATAAAAAAAAAGATGAAAAAATGTGCTTGGATGAAGAATTTAACATCCAGTGGAAATTCCGTAAAGCTCGAGACACACTGGATGATGTTTAACAGAACTTACCTACCTCTGCAAAGAAAAGGAAAAAAGAACAGGGGGGAAAAAGAAAGCATGCACTTGATGTGTGATGCAGTGCTTAAAAGACCTACAGAAAGCTTTCACCACCACCCCTTTGCTTTCCTGCAGTAGCTGAGCTTTGAAAGACAGCTGCTCTGTAGTTGCTCCTCCGGGCTAAGCACATCCTCTGATGCAGGGACCGAGAACTGGGTTCTCAACCTAGAACCTGAAAGAAACCCCCAGATTCTGAAATTGACAGCGCTCTTCTCATAGCTGGAGAAGCAGTGTCTGGGGACTTCACAGTTTCTTCCCTTATCTATGTGATTTCAGGGAGCACTTTGGCTCACCTAGAATATTATTTCTGTCCTGAGGTTGCCCAGAGGGCAAAGAGCATTCTCACTCCTACCAGGCATCCTGCATTCTTCGTTTATCCAGTTTTGACAGAACTGCTTCCCAACCAGAAAGTCATCAGATTTCAAACCAAAATACACCAGACCAAGAGGGCTTGGTGCTGGCCGATCAGGGAAGATATCCATCCCTGGGACTGTGGACGCCGAGGTGATGGCATTTACGCATGCACAGGGGTTAACACGGCTACAGGTGGCAGTGAAGCAGTCCTGTCCCTTCCCATCGCACGTGAGGAGCTGCCAACATCTCTGAAATATAATATCCTTACGTGTCGGATCTTTTCCACATTATGAGTCCCACGCTCCCCAGGGAGAACCAGAAAACTCACACCCTCGGGCTCCTTTGCAGCGCAGGGCCTACGTCTGGCCGATCAGATCTACCCAGGCGATACTTGGATTCAAGCCTGAGCTATTGAAGGGGGGATTGATCTTCTAACAGGTGCTTCTGGGGTCTGCGGGGCACTGCTGCTGGCAGCGTCCATGGGCTCTCACTGATGCCGCAGCAGTGTTTTCATTTGGGAAGCCTCTGTGTTGTGGCTGGTTATGACCTTGTCTGAGTTTTGAAATCTGACTCTCTAGTCAGCCCGGCAGTACCTCCTAACAGAACGTTTTTTCTGCTTAGATTATTCAGAACAGGTTCTGTCGTTTAGAGCGACAGACACTGACCAATACATAATTGGTAGATCATTAATTCCCTCCAATTTTTTTTTAAAGAAACAACAAATACTTTTATTTTGTCGCCTATAGACGTTGGGTAATATGACAGGAGAGAGACAATTTTCCTTCTGGAGCCCTAGGTGACGAAGAGTCTGGAGGCTACTGCAGTAAACTTTTCCAGAGAATGAGAATCTAGAAAACGATGCTGGTATTTGGAAATGGGGTCCTGAAAGTTTACTGACAATTTGTGAACTAGAAAATGTGAAGAAAGAGAATGAAAAACTGATGCCAACGCTTTCAGAAACGTTCACTCCCCCAGATTTTCAGTTCCCCCTTAGCTGAGGTTTCTTTCATTTTGGTTCAGTATACAAGCACTTCTACGTCTACCCCCGTGGGTTCTGGTTTCAGCTCTCGTATTCACGGCGACAAGAGAAGAAATCTTCCTCCCCCTTTCATAGAATTGACAAAGCTGTGATAGAAAACTGTACACCGTAAGCCAACAGACATCCTGTTTTCCAACTTGGATGTTACGGGCTGAGGCAAGGGGAAAGAATGGTGACAATCAAAGCACTATCAGGTACATGTGTTAATATATGATATTTGTCTTTCTCTGTCTGACTTACCTCACTCTGTATTACAGTCTCTAGGTCCATCCACGTCGTATATGTGGAATCTAGAAAAATGGTATAGATGAACTTATTTGCAAAGCGGAAATGGAGACACAGAGAACAAACATTTGGATACTAAGGGGGAAAGAGGGGTGGGAAGAACTGGGAGATTGGGATTGACGTATATACACTATACTATGTATAAAATAGATAACGAATGAGAACCTACTGTGTAGCACAAGGACCTCTACTCAGTGCTCTGTGGTGACCTAAATGGGAAGGAAATCCAAGGAAGAGGGGATATATGTGCACGTGTGGCTGATTCACTCTGTTGTACGGCAGAAACCAACACTACATTGTACAGCAACTATACTCCAATTAAAAAAAAAAAAGCACTACTAGGTACGTGGCTGCTATAAATTAATTCACAAACAGACACGTATTGCCAAGCTATCTAGGGGATGTATCTGGGGGCAGAGGGGTGTTTTAACATGCCCCCCACTGCCCTGTCATGCTAGTGGTCACAGCCTCTCTCTAAGGCCCTCTGCTCTCCTGGGGGCTGGACCTAAGGACTTGGTTCTGGAGAGCAGCACGCGGCAGAGTGAGAAACGGTCACTTCTGCGATGAGACTATAAAAATCTGCTACTTCTTTTTTCTTTATTACAAAAGCAAACGTCCCCTATTTGAACAACCCAACTGGAGAGAAACGGTGGACGAACATGCACTGTAAACAACGGGAGAAAGTTCTACGTCAAATCTTTTTAAAACGACAGAATATGATGAAAGCAGTTTACTTCTAAAGAAGCTGTCTGAAAGGAAAGCAATGTTTACCCTGACATGACATGGTAACCTGACCCCTTACAGTAGTAGATCTGTAATGTGAATGTTTTGTCCAATCCAATATTTTAAACTTTTTTCTGCTTTTCTTTGGCCATGCCTTCCAGCTTGCAGGATCTCAGTTCCCCGACCAGGGATTGAACCCAGGCCCCAGCAGTGAAAGCCCAGAATCCTAACCACCAGTCCACCAGGGAACTCCTACAGCCTCTTAAATATTGAGAACAAATTTAAGCCTTGTCTACTTAGGAATACAACAAAATCTGTTCTCTTAGTCTACCCAATAAAAATACTGAAAAAGCAGCTCATTAAATTTACATAGGTTTTCATGGACGTGCCAATCACGAGTTTGAAGAAAAAGAATCAGGAGAAACGTCATCACATGGTTTAAACAACATGTAATTGAAACATTAGATCAACTCTGGCTTGTATACCAAGTGGTGACAAATGCCCACCTAAAGTTTTCACGAGCTCAGTAGCCTAAGTACTTGGTTCTGAAGGACAGCACACAGCAATGTGAGAAACGGTTACTTCTGAGATGACACTATAACATTCTGCCATTTGCAGCAACATGGATGGACCTAGAGGTTCTCATACTAAGTGAAGTAAGTCAGACAGAGGAAGACAGATACCGTATGACGTCACTTATATGCGGAATCTAAAAAAGGAAAAAAAGATACTACTGAATTTACATACAAAACCGAAATAGACTCACAGACATTGAAAACAACGTTATGGTACCAAAGGGGAAAGGTGGAGGGGAGGGATAAATTAGGAGTTTGGGATTGACATGTACACACTACTATATAGAAAACAGACAAGCAACAAGGACCGACTGTATAGCACAGGGAACTCTACTCAATATTTGTAATAAACTATTAGGAAAAAGAATCTGAAAAAGAAAGATATACTTATATGTATAATGAATCATTGTGCTGTACATCTGAAACCAACGCCACATTGTAAGTCAACTATTCTTCAATTAAAAATAAAATAAAATAACATAGAAATGAAATCAACTTTATTGGCAGTGGAGAGGCATTGTGCAATATTAATTCAAAAACTCCTTGAAATGTATTTCATATCTATCATAGTCAATGCATTATAAGAATTATAAAAAGGAAGCAGATTAAATATCCCAAACCCTAACAACTAGGAGCTTACAGGAAAGATAGAATCAAAAAATATCTATGATAGAAGATAGAAAATGATCCTTGTGAACATAAATATCATGGGATTTCAGAAAACGTAGAGATTTCCGAAGATAAGGGGACACTGTATGAAGGGTGATGGTATCTGGCACTAGGAGGAAGCTCATTCCAGGGGGAGGAAACAGCCCAGCGAAAGTGCTGAGGCGGGAAAGCAGGGTTAAAAACTTGAGAGTGTAGTTTGCCTGGAGGGCTCAGTCTGCACCGGCAGCCGTGAACCGCACACTCAGCGAAGCAGGTCCAGACCTCCACCTCCTTTGCAGGTGCCTTTTATGCCTCAGATAATGGGACACACACTATGAGTGTCAGCTGGAAAATCATATTATCATAACTGACTGAAAAGGCTAATCTGACAGGCTGTGTGGTGTGAAAGAGAAATATGATCGCTCGGTAGAAGACGTTCATGAATAAGGTAATATATACACACTACTATATATAAAGTAGATAATCAACAAGGACCTGCTGTATAGCACAGGGAACTCTACTCAATACTCTGTAATGACCTATATGGGAAAAGAATTTGAAAAAGCATGGATATAGGTATGTGCATAACTGATTCACTTTGCTGTACACCTGAAACTAATACCATATTGCAAATCAATTATAATATAAAACAAAAATTAAATTTAAAAAAAGTAAATTTAAAAAAAGTAAAATTCACAACTAACGGGGTCTATCAGGCAAAAAAGAGGGGGACAAAAGAGTCGAACATTAACATTCCAGTGGAGTGGTGTAATCAAAGAGTGCTCTAGGAAGATCAAACCGGATGAAGGGTACAAAGAGAGTGATCAAGGAAGACAGAAAAGTGAGTGATGGAGAGGTGCTGACAGATGCAGGGCCTGACAGAGCTCTGAGTGGATGGTGACAAGAGGAAGGGAAGTGAGGTTCTAAAACACAGTTCAAGACAGGAATGAACAAGAACTGATGTTACGACGAATCTCATGAATGGAAGTCACAGAATCAAGGTCAGATCTAAGGTTTAAAGCTGGAGGAGTTTGTGGTCACTGACAGCCGTAAGGAATGTACTATAAGGAAAAGTTAGTTGTAAAATGGGGAAAAGATAAATTTGGGCAGGTGGAGTTGCATAACGCAGCCACCATTACCTCAATCAAGCCTTCCTAAAGCTATTGTTACACTAATACACTTTCTTTTTCAACATTGTAATACACAGTGAGCCTTCCATTTCAGATTTTCAGTTTCTCAGAAACTCTGCAGACATTTGATACTTCTAAATATTTTCGAGTAACCATTAGCTTATGTGTTTCATCTTGTTGCATACTACTGTAGCAGAAGTAGAGAGATCAAAGAATACTATTGGTCTAACTTTTCTGTGCTTTAATGTTTGGGTTATATAGGAACCAGAAATCATAGTCACAGCTGAAATGGATCCTCAGACATTCCACAATGTCCTATTTGGACATCGGTATGAAGACCCAGCAATAAAGAATCTAAAAACATCTGAAAGTTACTTACTTCAGGAAGAGCTGGCAGGTGACTTTGATCTTACTGTTTTAGTAATATGAACCAACACAGACAGTCATATAAAGGGCAAACCAATTAAGGTTGTTTAATGAGTAAACCAAATAAAACTATCAAATACCAGATTATTAGTAAAATAATCAGAGAGAATGATATAGAGTCAAATATAAGTGGGAAGAAATGTCCTGCTGAGTTTTTAAAAAAGTTAATCCAATTCTTAAGCCATACTTAAATGGCCTCGGAAAACAGATATTATCTAGTCTACGCCCTAAACTATAAAAGAAACCATAAATAAACACATGAAGACTGATGCTGTCCAACAAAATAACTTGCTCATAGAAATTATAAAGAACCAAGTATCCCAGTGATATTATGACTTTAATGGTAGGAAGAGTAAAATAGTTCAGAAGATCAAGGAAGAAATATATTAAGGTTAGGGTTAGGGTTATTTTTCACACTATAATCTGTTGTCTGCTGGCTCCTACAAATCCCATGTTATGTCTGAAGACGTGTTAATCTAGGCAAGATATTTCCCCTATGAATAAGGTTAGCAATGCTTCTCTCTTTAATAAAGACTCAAAACTTAATATGAGTTTCAGAGTTTTAGAAGAGATATTTTCCAACTCGCTATAAATTTTAAATTAAAAAATATAAAGATAGTATGTATTCATTGGTCAGTTCTATACGATATATTTATCAACAATTAAAATGACACAGTTAAATAACAGAGGAGAAATAGAAAGATTGGCCAATTTGGGTAAAAAAAATAGTTTTTTATAAGAAATAATATTTTTTCCACCAATAAAACGACTTTGCCTGAGTGAAATAAATGAGTCTCCATATGAAGGTCATATGGGGTGTGTGTGAAATGATTCCTGAACCAAATATTCGAAATCTTATTAGGAAAGAGGATTAGCTTAAGATGGGTATAGCAATTCAGAGTCTACAGAAGAAACCAGGAAACTTAACCACGGTTTTATTCATTGGAGAAATCTCTTCAGAATCTGCCTAAGGGTTGAAACAGACTCCACTGAAATGCACCAGAGAACTGGGTCCCCAGACAGGCCTTTCTCGAATTACACAGAGCAACTGCTGTAAGCTTGACCACAAAAAAAGACCAAGCGCTCCAAAATGCTCCACGCAGGACAACCTGCTTGCATTCCTGCTAGATTAAACAATATGTCCCTGCATCGGACCAGATGGATTTTTTTCATAACATCAAACCCCAAATCCAAAAACTTTCAGCATCCCGACGTTCAGTTCAAAATCTCCCCTAATTGTTGACAACACAGCAGCTGCTAGGAGCCCAAACCTGACGGAGAGAGCGTTTTCCATCCTCCTACCGCAAAGAGAGTGAGGAAAGGAGATCTTCCCTGCCCACGACTATCTGATTTGGCTCGGATTTGGAGGAAAGTTGGGGGAAGGGGAAAGGGAAAAGAACAAAATATTTTGGCTACGCTGAGATAATGGGAAAGTCCCTTAAACAGCCCTCTGCGTTCTGAGCAGTTTCTCATCTTTGTTTGGGGTAAGAGAGAAGCCAGGATATATGAAATCTTATTTTTAGTTTGATTCTTTGGAAAGGGGTGTATTCCAGCAACTTCCACAAGTTCAGGGAAAGGATAAAGTGTAAGTAAACAGCTTAGGAGCAGGCTGTCCAGCTTCTTAGAAGAAATGAACTGGATGAAACGGATGATTTATTTCTCACTTTTCTAGAAAACATTGAACTCCATCTAGGCAAAAAAGCAGATGCAGCTGAAGCCACGGCTATCCAAGTAATTCGGACGGGTGTGTGCCAGCGGGCTCGACTTTTATACTCTCTTCTGATTTATTAAGAAGAAGGAGAGGCAGGGATCACTATGGTGATTAGAACATGCTCCAGAAACATTCTAGAGTCACAATCTCTAGCCCACTGATTAGGCTACTGCTCAGAATCTGTACGAACATGTTGAGAAGCACATAAAAGGTCCAACCCTCCCATAGCTACGACGGCCTCAGCACAGAAAGACTTCCCAGAAACCTACGAGTCCCGCAGCTCGGCCGACAGATTTGCCAGGACACGTGTTGTGGTTAATGAGCTCCAAAGAGAGGAAGTTAGTAGCGTGGGACTCACCTGACTTAGTAGCAGTTTAGCAGTTTGGTTCTAACCATTGTGCTGCACCCAAGGAGATCTCCATTCTCTGGGTAATTGCTGTGCTTTAATGTTTAGGACCTTTAATGATGGAATGCAAGGGGATAGGTACTACAAGTAATCGATCCACAACATTCTGTGGGAAGTGAGATATAAAAAAACCCAATGCATTCATTAATTCATGAAGAAATGGAGTCTTGAACTGTAAAAACGAGCCTGCATTGGCATTTATCTAACAAGACTTAGGAGAAGTAGACATCGAGATGAGAAGACACACGTTCAGTGGTATAGAGATTCGTTCAAAGTTCTGAGAGTTAAATGGAATATATAGAAAACATTCCACGTTACGTGGATGGATGTAGAGATGATCAGACTAAGTGAAGTCAGCCGGAGTCAAACATCATGTGACGTCACTTATATGTAGAACCTAAAAAAAAAAAATGACACAAATGAACTTATTTACGAAACAGAAACAGACCCACAGACATAGGAAACAAACATACGGCTAACCAAAGGGGAAAGCTGGGGACAGGGAGCGATAAATCAGGAGTTTGGGATTAACATGTACACATGACCATGTATAAAATAGATGAACAACAAGGACCTACTGTATAGCACAGGGAACTGTGGTCAATATCTGTAATAACCTGTAAGGGAAAAGAATCTGAAAAAAATACATATATATATATATATATATATATATATATATATATATATATATATATATATATATATATAACTGAATCACTTTGCTGTATACCTGAAACTAACACAATATTATAAATCAACTATACTTCATTTAAAAACAAACAAAACAAAACAAAACAAAAGCAAAGAAAGAAAACATCCCATGCTGGTAAGCAAGATTGCAAAACAGGTTGCCAATTCTTCTATCCGCACACCATTTGCAGTGTGACTTGATGAGGGGTGGGTTCTGTTTCTTTACCCATTAAATCTGGGCTTGGCCACGTGACTTGCTTTGGCCACTGCGACGTTACCAAGAGTGACACGAGCAGAAGATTGAAAGTTGCTTTCACTTTTCACGTAGGAAGAAGAGGTTAACCTCTTAAGCCCAAGTCACACCCGTCCCGTGCTGACAGCCAGCACCAGTGGTCACCAGTACCAACCACCAGTTATGTGATGAGGCCACAGAGATCAGCCAGCCCCTGTTTGACCTACCAGGTGACTGCAACCACATAGACGAGCCCAGGTGAAACTAGAGAAAACCTCAGACTCGCAGAATAGTGAGCTAAGAAATGATTGTTCATTTAAGACGCCAAGTTTTGGGTCTGATGGGTTACACTGCAAAAGCTAATAGTTGACATGCTATAGAAGATGTCATAGAACAGTCAGTGTTCCTAAAGGTGAAAAAAAAATGCATACCTGACTCTAGCTAGTTTCACAAGGAAAGGTACCATTAAATAAAATAGTAAACAGTTCCTAGACCCTCCAGGAGGGCAAAATGACTAAACTTTGGAGCCAGAAACAGTCTACATTGCCCTGCAGAAACTCTGTCCTGGGTACACCACTGCCCGGACCCCAGGGACCAGCCACACCAAACTGCACCTGTCACTTTGGACATGGAGCCCTGGATGCTGTTGGTAGGACCCCTGCCGCTTTCGGAGAAAGGGCAAGTGCTGGCCCTCAGCAGATGGATCCCATACGTCACCTCTTTATTTGCATCACTGGCTTCCCAATGGAAGTCTCCAGCGGGTCTGTGTGGTTTGCAGAGTCAGGGAATATGCCTGCCCTCCAGTAATAGAGCAGGGTGGCGGGGAGTGAATCTGTGGCTTTGACCTTGTGGAAGAATGAGCTTATAAATTAAGAAACGCCCTCAAAGAAAGGGTTCAAAAGTGTGGACAGCCAAAGGTAACTTACAAATGCCCTTCAATGTCTGCTCCTTCATATATAGATGTTTCTTTCTCACTTACGTATGCAAACAACCAGAAGAAATACATTCCTCTTAATATGATGTAACCATCACTCCGCAAATGAAAACTGCCACACACCCTCCCCAAAGGGAGACACTACAAAACCTCATCCATTCAGCAAATAGAGCCAGTCCAGGGTCTCTGAGTCACGCCATTTCTCTTCTGATTCCACCAGGGTCCTCTCTTGTTGCTTGATATTCTATAAGCTACAGGTCAGGATGTAATGTTTCCCACCATCAAAACATCCTATACACATGTAAAAGAGGGAGAGGTCAAGAGGGGAGACATTAGAATATTCACATGTGTACATGACACAGGAAAGAGGGGAAGGTATAGGTACTGCAAGTAGCTGCACTTAGACTTTTAAACATGTCTCCTTCTTTCTCTGAACCATGTCGCCTTTGCCCTCAGCTGGCCGCTCAGTAGATTCGGGTCTTTTACCCAGCGAAATAACCCAGACCCTTATTTCTCAGAGATCGGAGGGCAGAGGTCCCACCTCCATGCTGTAATCTTTTATTCATCTTCATCGTTGGGCATGACAGTCTCATGACACATCCTGTGTTCTGGACACAGTTCTCCCCGCCCCTGTTACATACCGGTCACACTAACAGGCCACAGGAAGAAAGTCCCTTTGGGGGACAAATTTAGCAGGAAGTAATTAGGTAGTAGAGGACAAAGCCAGTCCACCGTGCCCATCGCCGTGAACTTGGGATCCCTTCCTTCGGAGCCTAGCGAGGGATCAGCAAACTGCTTCTTAAAAGGGAGATAGGAAATATTTTAGACTAAGAGACAAAATCAAAGATATAATGTAGATATTTGCATAACCATTTAAACTGATATCACTGTATAGCACAGGGACCTCTGCTCAATATTTTGTAGTAACCTATAAGAGAAAAGAATCTGAGGGAGAATATATATATATATATATATATATATATATATATATATATATATCCGGAAACCAACACAACATTGCAAATCAAGTGTACTTCAATAATAAAAAAATTAAAACATACAAACCCATCTTAGCTCAGGAGCTATAAAAAATATAAATAAAACACAAAAGCAAGCCAGCGACCAGCTTTGGCTCCCAAGGCTATAATTTGCTGACCCCTAGTCTAGGTTATACCACGTATTTCTGGCACATGGAATTATTTTGGCATTGGTCACCAAGTCCAGACGTCAGTGAACAGTGCAAACAGAACCACTCCCAGTTGGTATGGGAACCCGTATCAGTAAATTCAATCTAGTTTAAGATTAAGCGTCTCTCCTGACCTGACACCATAGACTCTCCCATACCTCAACTCTAGGCTCCCTTATGCGAATTAGCAAAGCTGCACAAACATCACGTGCGAGCCCTGTCCTTCCAGGCTCTATTCCCTCAGTGCCTCTACACCCACCCCAGGGCACTGATTCTAGTTCTGGGTCTGAAGGTGTGGTGGGCTTTTTAGGGAAATGGTATTGTTGGGAGAATCTTCCTTCCCCTTTCAAGTCTGCTCCTTTAGGCAAGGTTATTCTGGGCTCATCCAGCAGGGCAGGAAGCATCTCATCGCACCAGAGAGGAAGGACGGCTTCCTGTGCTAGGCCACTTTCGTGATTTGAGCAGAAACAGGACCTACCAAGTGCTCTTACTTAGCTACTCACTCTTCCAGGAAGGCCTGGCATCAGCGTCGCGAACCACAAAGGGCCCCGAGTTCACTTCAGGCCAAGTTCCCCTGGAGACAGCCCCCCTGCTCCCAGGGCCGAGCTGTCCACAAACCCCCAAACTCTCCTTGCCAGAGCCAGACCTCAGGTGCCACGGCCAGAACTTCTGCCCCTGCATCCACAGGTGACTCCCACCTCCTCTCCCACGCCCTGACCCCCGCCCCCCCGCCCCCCCCCCCCCAGGGCCAGAGGATCCCGCTTCTCTGCATCACGGGCTCGGACAAGTGGTCAGATTGGCAAGTCTGGGGTGTATTTTGTACCCTCAGTTATTAAAGAAATATTAGAACACCTGTTGTCTGGTTTCCACCCTGAGGAGCTGCAGACTTAAGCTGCTCGATGCTCCTGGGAAGATAAGTATAATAACCAGTTTCAAAAATCACCTGCTCAGAGCACTCAGCAGAGATGAGAAGTCTCACCAGAATTCTCTGGAACCTGCCTGCCCCAGAGGGCAAGCCCCGCCAGTGCACTGCGGAGCCGCGGCTGCAGGTGATGGAACACGAGACACAGGGAGGACGGTGCAGGGTTCTGCAAAAGTGAGAGATGCCGGATGGGGCGTGGAGAAAAGGGAGCCTTCCTGCACTGCTGGTGGGAATGTACACCGGTGCAGCCACTGTGGAGAACGGTACGCATGTTCCTCAAAAAACTAAGAATAAAGCTACCATATGATCCAGCAATCCCATTCCTGGGCTTATATCCGGAGAAAACCATAATTTGAAAAGATCCATGCACCCCAATGTTCATTGCAGCACTGTGTACAATAGCCAGGTCATGGAAGCAACCTAAGTGTCCAGCAACAGAGGAATGGATAAAGAAGATGTGGTACATATATACAATGGAATATTACTCAGCCATAAAAAGGAATGAAATAATGCCATTTGCAGCCACATGGATGGACCTAGAGGTTATCATACTAAGTGAAGTAAGCCAGACAAAGACAAATATCATATGCTATCACTTATATGCAGAATCTAAAAAGAGATACAAATGAACTTACTTACAAAACAGAAACAGACCCACAGACTTTGAAAATAAACTTATGGTTACCAAAGGGGAAAGCTGGGGCAGGGATACATTAGGAGTTTGGGATTAACACATACACACTACTATGTATAAAATAGATAATAAACAAGGGCCTACTGTAGAGCACAGGGAACTCTACTCCATAATCTGTAATAACCTATAAGGGAAAAGAATCTGGAAAAAATATATATATATATATATAGCTGATTCACTTTGCTGTACACCTGAAACTAACACAACATTGTAAATCACCTATACTCCAATAAAATAAATAAATAAATTCTTGGCTACCAGTCAAAAAGAAAAAAAAAGGTAGAAGAGAGAGGCTTACAGGAGACAGAGGGGCTGAGAGTTAAAAAGAAAATTAGGAGAGAATTGACGTCAAAGATCTCAAGCAAAGGGAGAAATTCAAAAAAGGAAGGCTGGGAGAGGTGTTAACAATAGTTCAGAGGTCAAGAAATATATACATTTCTTAGAAGTCAGCAATTAGGGGGATAGAGGCAGCCTCCACTGCAAGGTAAACGCACAGGGAAGCCAGATTGCAGTTGGTGGGAAGAGAATATAAATGGATAAATGGGTGCAAATACCAGGCCCTTCCCTAACAGAGGGCAAAGTAAGGACGGTACCTGGAGATGCACAGAGATCCCAGGAAGGGCTCTTTTATTTAATTTGGAAGGAATCTAATCAAGTTTAGGTGTCGTTTCCTTTGTGAGGAAGGAAAGTGACCCTCTCGGATTTCTGGTGGCAGGATGGAGCGAGTTGGGATCTCAAGGAAGGACTGGAAGCTTTACGATGAAAAGGGCATCAACCGGGGCCACACATAGGCATGTTTTCAAGCCGTGCTGAGATTCACGCCAGAAGTCCTTCTAGAGACTCAAAGGCAACCATCATCGAAACACAGAGATTGGAGTTACAGTAAGAATGTGGCACAAAGACGAGGAAGCAGGAACTTTGAGGTGATGGTCAGGGGTCTTCTAAGTCATGGACCCACGATCCAAGCTGGGTTTGTAAGAAAGTGACCTGAGGGGGTCGCTAGGTAATAAGGGGGTTCCAAGAGCCTAGAAACTTCTATGAAAAAAAGTTTGTGTATAAATGAAAGTTTTTCATCCAAACACCTATTAAAGGGGGCAGAGTGCAAAGCATTTGTCGCAAAGACAATGAAGGGACAGAGAAGGATGAGCGCAGGTCGGATTAACACCGAGGCTTGAAAGTTGCTTATTTGAAACACGGAAGATGGAAATAGAGGACCCTGGTGATTCTTGCCCTAAGCAAGCACACTTGTTCCAGACTCCGAAATTACACAGTGCATCACTTTCTGCGAGGTCAGTGCCTTAATAAAGAAATACAGGATTCTCTAACTTCTCCAGAGATCATGTGTAAATAGACATCACTCCAGGGGCTGTGTGTCTTGGGCAGACAGCAGAGCGGATTGGGTGGTGTCACACTGCAAGACCTGATGGGAGAGGCGACATTATTATTATGGACCACGAAAAAGGCCTTGTGATCTCTGAACATACAGAGAATATTAGACTGTGAAAGTAAAGCTGCTTCAAAGTCATGCATTCATTCCCTCAGTCACTATTTATGCTTTTTCTCTAAATACCAGGAACTATGCTAGGCATTTGGAATATAATTATGAGCAAAAATGTGTACATTACCACTGTCTGTGGAGCCCCCAGATGAGCTGGGAGCGCACGGCCACCACACACTGAGGTCAGTGTGATCACACAGGGTAGCAAGTGCCTGGAAGGGGAAGAACAGACCTGCAGACCCGGGAGGAGCTGCCTAGCAGTGGAAGTCGTGCCTGCATGCAAGTCTGCAAGGCGAGTTCAAGAAGTGAGGACCTGAAGGGCCGACAGAAGTAAAGTGTGTGGGGCAGGTCAGGGACCTGAGGCAGAAAACGCCCTGGTGAATTCCAGCAACGGGAGGAGGGCTGGAGGCTGGAGGGAAAGATGAACTCGTGAGGGGAGGGAAGCCCAGACTGTGTCATCAATCCGCCTCAGAGCCACAAGATTGGAAAAACCTCCCCCCTCTCCCCCCAAGTTAACAATCCATGGATGGTTTTGAGCAGGAAAACGACGTCATCAGATTTTGTTTGAAAAATCAATCGAATGTATTGAAGGGGAGAAGGTCATCTCGACAGGGGGATTGTCGCTGAGACCAAGAGAACAGCATGCAGACGGGGAAGCATAGGCGACTTAAGCGTGTGTGAGCGCAGAGATTGGAAATTCAAGGTGGGAAGAGAGAGATGGGGTGGTACTTCCTCCCTCGGTTTCTAGCTCTCAGGACTGGATATTATATATTATATAATAATATATTATATAATTATATAATATATTATTATATAATATAATAAAGTATCAAATATTTATATGATTAATCATAATATAATTAATAACATATTAATATATAATAAGGAGCCTAGATAGAGATGTGAGACTCTGGGATAAGACCAGATTTTAGGGGGAAAAAATCATGAGTTTTTTTTAAGGCGTGTTGAGTTTGAGTTGCCTAAAAATGAGATATTTAAGAAGCAGTTGACTCTAGCTGTCTACAGGTATACATCTGGGAGTCATTCGTTGCATAAAAGGTGTGTGGAGCCGTGAGCATGGACACGATTTACCTGCAGGACCAGAGTAGAGGGCGAGAAAAGAAAAGGGCTGGAAAGAAGGCTTAAATGTAATATGTAAAGGTCAGAGGAAGGAGGAAGCCACCTTCATAAAGGGATTCTGGAAGCAGCATCTGGAGGGAGAAGAGGAAGTGGGATCCGTGTCCAGGGAGCCCAGGAAGCAGGTTCTAGATGGAAGGGCTGCCTGAGATGTGCAGGTTCCCCTTCCAGGTCAGGGAAGGTGCAGACAGAAAATATCCACGGTGTTTGGAGACCTGGCCCCCTAAGTGGGTTTTATGAAGATACTTTTCATGGGGGGGATGAAGCCACAGTCGGAGTGCAGGGTGCGAAGGACTGAAACACAGAGACTCAGAAGGGCTGGCAGCGGGATTTCTTTGAGGAGTTGAGCAGAGAAGGTGGCAGAAGAAAGATGGTGGAACGGTGCTTGGTCTGCCCCAGAGAAGGGGTCTCATCCAATGCCTTTTTTATTGTATACGGTTAAAAAGTTAAATGTAACAGAGCGTTTAAAATTGGATGATCTCACATAAAACTCCAGCTGTCCTTGAAATGTCCGCTCATCTCACCGCACAGGTTTACAGCACTAGCTCTCGTTTGCCAAAAGAAAACCCGAGGCTGGGGATTTAGGTGACTTGCCCAACACGACAGCTTGGAAGCCAGGACTGAAACCCAGCGCCAACCCCAAGTCCTGCCGTCCTTTGCATAATTCATTCTGTGTCCCAGGAAACTCTCAAGATCCCGGGGGCTCGTGATGCAATTCTGGGGTGACTGGAGGCCCCCAGTGACACTGGCGCTTAGCTGTGCGGGAGAAAGCACAGCCCTGCAGTCTGGGCTGCTCTGGCCCTGCTTCTGTAGCTCCTGGGTCTGACGTGTGCTCCCCCTTGATGTGTTTGAAAGAAAGCAGCAGGGATCCCTGGAGAGATTCCTCTCGAAGCAGGGCCTGCAGATGTGCAGATACACGGTCAGTCATGACTCATGAACTGCTGAGAGTCAGGAAGAGCCAGGAATCCAGGGAGAAGCAGAGCACTCAGCCAGGCTCGCGTTCTGTACTCACGATGGCTGCCCTCCAAACATCTGGTCTCCAGGATGGAAACCTCTTTCCTTAATTCCGTTATGGTCCTCAGTTCAGGGAGCTACTGTTCCAGAGATCAATAAAACTCAACACGAAGGCTCTTCTCGGCCTCTGTCAGGGAAACTCTGAGTTACTCTACTGTTCTGCGTTGCTATTCAAAGAGCCCTGTTTCCTCTGATATTGATGTGATTCTTCTTGGCTACAAAGTAAATGTGTCATTAACGTAATTAACTAGAAAATAAAATGTTACTTTTCCTAAGCATCAGAATTTATTTTTTTAAAAGCTCCATGTTTTTGTATATTGTGAACTCTGGACACAAAATAAAGAACTTTTAAATGTCTTTCTCCTTCAGGATTATTCGAGTGCTTCTTTATTTTCCTCCCTCTGTCCAACCTACCCTCCCCTCTTTGCCACAAGTCTGGAAAACACAGAAAAACATTACCTTGCCTCTTATTGTGGGCCTCAGCAAATGTCTTGGAAATGGTAAACATTTACAAACATGCAATCAGTTTGAAAGTTTCTGTCATCTTCATGAAAAGTTAAATCAAATGGTTTAACTTAACAGAAAAATACTTAACCAAAAAATAAATTCAACAGACATGAGGAGAAATGCCTTATTGTATCTTGAAAGCAAGAGTGGATGTCTATTAGTTTTGCGTCCTTCTGGGAAGATACCTATGTACTATCATCACAAGAAAATTTATCCTCCGAAATGAACAAAGATATGTAAGGAATGCAAATTAGAACAAATTGTAGCTGGTGAACTAATAAATTATAAATGATTAAAACTATCTAATTAGATTTATGTATGCTTTTCTTTTTACAAGCCACTATTTTCAGCTTTTTGTTACTAACAACCAAATAGTATTTCTAACTGATATACCCTCAGAAAATTACCAGGACAATTTTTCTATTAATTTTTCTTATTAGTGGCTTTGGGTAAACCAGTTTTTTCCCCAGTTTTCTTTACTTCAGACAGAGTTGAAGACAAGACCCTGGCTAAAAGAAACAAAACGATGTATATACCCAGAAAGAGATTATGTATGATTATGTATTTTTAAGGCAATGAAAGTAAAAATGTTTTTATTTCGCATGACACAGTTATTCGTTTTCCTCTGCAATACTTCCTCGTGAACTAATTTATGACAACATAATAAAAAGTGCTTCTTCCGTGACTTAAAGAATTGTATTTGAAAACATTTAAGAAAATAAATGCTATCCTTAAAATAAATCAAATTGTTATTCAAGACATCTAAGGATCAAGTAATAGTACACACCTGCTGCTTCTTTGTGAGTTTCCTGAGCTTGACTTAAATACCAGGATGGTCATGGTCATGGTCTGGGCTCCTGGGAGTCTGGCCCTGGGATGGAGAGCAGAGGTTAGGATGCAAGAGCACATGAGAATGAGCCCTTGTGACCGACACCTGTGAAAGCCCACCTGTGGTGGGTGCCCTGCAGTACCAGCAAAGGCCTCTGTGGGCCCCAGCAGGGCTGTGAGGCCCAGACGACCCTCGAAGCTCTCCCGACGGGGCGCGGGACCCAGATGTTTAGAGCCCATGTCTGTCCGTCATTGCATAGCCCCCCCGCCATGGGGACATGACCTTGAGCCCTTCAGACACAGCAGGTATCATCTACCTCCCTCCCTACCCCTATGGCTACATTTACATTCCATTTCTCTTATCACAGCGATGCTGCCAAAACTTATGGAAAGAGGAATATGACGAGGATGTGTTTGATTGGTGACATTCAGAAAAAAACCCTTTTAGGGTCAGACAGCTCCTCTCCCAGCATCAGCACAGCTCCCCTGGATCCACTTTCAGGGCTGTGATCCTGGAGGAACACTCGGCAGGCTCCCCGAGTGTAAACATCCTCTGGACACTTCTAGTCACTGTGGCGCTTCCGCTGCACGTCACTAATTAATAGAGGAAGATCCATACCATTTTTCTAAAACTCAGAATTTAATTTAGGGTTCGAATTCTCCCCTTCCTGGGATTTATCTCCTGCACGCTAGCTGCCTGCAGTAAAGGACGTTTGAGTGAACTTCTTTTTCTTTTCCCTCTAGGTTGGCTTCGCCCCACCCTTGGCCCCAGTGTGTCTGTTGCTTCTGATCGCTCCTGTTCTGGGTGGAAGGGGCAGGGAGATGCGAGGATCGGGGAACAGTTTGGTTAGTAAAGAGCAAGGTTAAAGGGACAGGAAATTGGGCTTGCCCGGCACTGAGCTGGTCTTGATTTCTTCTCGGCATCGCAAGTGTTTGAACCTGAAGAGCAGGTTCTGTGTGTGATACTGTGTGCTCTTCCCAAGTCCACTCCCACCCAAAGTTTGAAGGCGATTCCCAGGACACAAGTAACATGGTTTCCTCTGAGTTGCTAGATATGCTTCTCTACCCAAAGCCAAAGGTATTGGCCCCATCACTCCAGTCGACCCTTTGGAAGGTGGAAATGGTGGCGAGCACATTCTCTCTCTACACGTGGGCTACATCTGGTCCAGAGAAACTCTCTGGTGTGGATGGAGGTGTGGCTTCTGACCACTGAGCCAACCTCCCTCTAAGTCCTCTGCAGCCTCGGGCATGTGCAGTCGATCCCCAGACTCTGACTGGTCTCTGTGAACCTTCCCACTAGTCTTGAGGGAGACGTGTTTCCTTCCCTGTGGGAATTCACAGCACCCAGCGTTCTCCAGAGAAAGACTTGGCTTCCAACATCTTCCGAATTGATGTCCTGTCCTCTGAATCAGTGAAGGGTCAGAGGTCCCGAGCCAGGTTTCTTCACCTCTTTCTCAAGTCTTGCATGGATGGTCCAGCGTATCATGTTGGAAAATAGTGATACTCGCCATGGTGCTTTTGTTGGTGATCTTTACGCCTCATTCTACAATGAGGCCCTAGGAGTGCTCCGTTTTAACAGGCTGCTCCACAACATTATACATTCACAAGGTAGAAACAGAGTCGTACACATTAATCCGCCAGGCTCTTCTGAGACAGAAGCGAAGCACATCCCAGCACTCACCCTTTAGAGACTCTAAGGGAGACCTGGACTGAACTCCCTTGTAGGCCGAGTTTGCTGGCATCTCTGATGATACAGTCAAATCTTTCTTTAACAATTTAGGTCATTGACCTGACTCACGGAATTGCTTGTCAAATCAGACTCACAGGAATCAGAGCTTTTATCTGATATCAAGCTTCATGAAATCATTCCAAAGATGCAGGCAAGAGCGAGGCTCAGAGAAAACAGAGAGACATCTGAGCCATCCATGGCAGCTCCCCAGACTTTGGCTCAGAATAGATGAATTCTCCACGTGAGTTTCTTGGGGTTCCTCATACGGCTGGAACGTTTTAAATATGAAATAACTCCAGGGAGTGGCATCGCCTACATTACTCAGGAGGCCACACCTTGCGGATCCTGGGTTCTACGTTTCTAGGAAATCCTTAGCTAGGGGTGTCCTACTAACAGCAGCTCAGAGTCAAGGGCTTTTCTTCCTAGCAAATGACATTAGCCTATGACCCAGAGGTCAGGTTGACCAGGAGATCAGAGAGCAGTCACCTACCTCCTTTTCTTTCTCGTAGGAGCACTTTCATCACCTGTAAAAGAGAGTAAGAGGGTCTCAGACCATCTGCTTTAACTCTTTCCTCCCAGGCATTTAACGCTTAATGTACAAATGGGACGAAAAGAGTTGGCTTACCTCTAGGGTATAATTTATAACCTAGTGTAGTACAGATAAAACAGACATTCAAGGGTATTACACAAATGTAATTGACTCATAGCATAAGCGCAAGAGAGGGTGCAGCACGGGGAGGGCGAGAATGAAACCATTCATCCAAAGCAAGATGGGGTACCATCGCCACAAAGAGACGGACGAGAGGTTGGGATCTCAAAACAGCAAATACCACATCCTCAGACAAGAGGTGGAGGACAGGCCAAAATAGATCAAGGTTAAGGCAATGGGTTTTTAAATTATACTGTGGGTCAGCTATGCACCACAGAGTTCACCACTTAGTGGGTTTCTGAGAAGTTTAAAAAAATGTTGAGGACGCAAATAAATTTGAAAAGGCCTCTTGGCAATTAGGCAGAAAAGGTAAAGAAGACTTTTACTTTAAAAGGTAAAAGAATACAAAGAGACCACCAGGAAACCCACATTTTCCTAAGGCTCTCCCCTGAACTTTCTCTAGCATCTGTGCTTTAGAATTTCTACCGTCTTTTTCCATCTCTTCCTACTCTCCATCTGCTATTCAATGTTTTGAAGGCACGACCTATAGCCTAGAGACACAGTAGGCTCTACAAGAGGGTTTTTGAAATAATTATATAAATATGCATAGAATCATTATTCTGACTTTAGATCTGTGCACTCCCTCTCACCTCTCTCTGAATATTTTTGAAGACATTAAGAATCAAGAGTCCTATTCTGCCCTGCATTCTCTTTCTTGTTTACTTCAAAGCAATCACAGATGCATTTCTTGGAAATCATAGTGATGCTCTTTTTTTTAATTTAATTTGTTTATTTATTTATTTTTATACAGCAGGTTCTTATTCGTTATCTATTTTATACATATTAGTGTGTATATGTCAGTCCCAATCTCCCATTCATCATTCTTTCAATGATGTTTTATAGCTTTCTAGGAGACATCTTGTACATCTTGTACATCTTTTGTAGATTTATTTCTAGGAATTTGATATTTTTTATTGCTGTTATAGATGATACTTTTAAAAAAACGATTTTGTTTCGGTAAATTGAAATAAAATTGATTTCTTGACTTTATATCTAGCAACTTTCTAATTTACCTCTTAATTAGAATTTTCTGTAGATTCTTTTGGATTTTTGGCCCAGTGGTGAAGAATCTGCCTGCCAATGCAGGGGACATGGGCTCGAGCCCTGGTCTAGGAAGACCCCACATGCCGCAGAGCAACTAAGTCCGTGCGCAACAAGTACCAAGCCTGCACTCTAGAGCCCGTGAGCCCCAACTACTGAGCCCACGTGGCACAACTACTGAAGCCCATGTACCTAGAGCCCATGCTCGGCAACAAGAGAAGCCACTGCAATGAGAAGCCCACGCATCGTAAGGAAGAGCAGCCCCTGCTAGCTGCAACTAGAGAGAGCCCACGCACAGCAGCAAAGACCCAACACAGCCAAAAATAAATTTAAAATAAATAAATAAATTTATTTTAAAAATAAATAAATACTGGTGTAAGAAAAGTGATGATTTCTAAATGATGTCTATTTTGTTCCTACTTTTCCTTTCCTTATACCTTTTACTTATTTTATTTCCTTATTGTACTAGCTATGTCCTCCTGTAATGTATTGAATAGAAGTCTGAGATGTTAAATTGAAAACATTGAGAGCAGTCATTCTTATCTTGATTCTGATCTTAATGGGAAAGCTTTCAAGATTTCACCATTTTGTATGATGTTTGCTTAGGTTGTCTTTTGTTTTGTTTTGTTTTTGTTTGTTTTTTGAGAAACTCTTAATAAAATTAATGCTAGACCTTTGTATTTCTAGTTTACCAAAAGTTTTCTGGGGGGGTGGTGGCAGTGTGATGAATTGGGTGATTGGGATTGACATGTATACACTAATGTGTGTAAAATTGATGACTAATAAGAACCTGCTGTATAAAAAAATAAAGTAAAATTAAAAAATTTAAAAAAAGAAAACATATTTTTGTTCATTTTTCAATCATGAATGAATATTGAGTATATAAGATGATTTTCTTGCACCTGTTGAAATATCCATAACATGTTTTCTTTATTTTATAGTATGTTGAATTATATTGGATGATTTTTTTTACTGTTAAATCAACCATCTTTCCTAGAATAAATCCAACTTTAATATAGGCATTATGCTTTTTTATAAATCACTGGATTTGCTAAAAATTAGTGTAAGACTTTTTCATCATGAGTGAGTTGACCTGTGCTATTCCTTTTTTGTACTGTCCTCATCACGTTTCTGGCTTCATAAAATGAATGGGACAGTTTAAATTTTTTCTGTTTTCTGGAAAAGTTTGTGTGAGATTAGAATAATTCCTCAAATGATTTATAAAATCTCTGTGAAGACATAATTATAGGTTTGATTTCTGTTTCTAGATAGATGGAGAACTATTCAGATTTTTGTACTTCCTTTTGTGTAAGTTTTAAGAATCTGTATTTTCCTGGGAATTTATCCATTTTATCTACACTTTCAAATTTATTGGCATAAAGTTATTCATAGTGTCATTTTATGATGTTTAGAATGTCTGTAGGATCGATAGTGTTAGATCTCTCATCATTCCTGACTTTGCTTACCTGTGATGTCTCATTTTTCTCTTGTCAGTCTCAGTAGAAACTTATCAATTCTGTTAGTCTTTTCTAAGAATTAACTTGTAGTTTTATTCATCCTCCCTATTGTGCATATTTGTTCTATTTCATAACTTCTGCTCTTTATTATTTTCTTCTATTTTCATGGGCTTAATTTGCCTTATCTTTCTAAGTTTTTGAGATGCATACTTAGATTAATAATTTGCAGCATTCTTCTTCTCTAAAATATGCACTTAGAGCTATAGATTTCCCTCAAGCACAGCTCTAGTTGGTTTAATATGTTTTAATACATAATTATCCATTGTCTTAAGTTAGAATATTTTCTAATTACTGTAAGAAGGTTTCTCTTTGGTCCATGGGTTATTTAGAAGTACATTTCTTACTTTTCTGTCCAAATATATGGGGATTTTCAAAGTATTCTTTTATCATTGATTTCTAGCACAATTACTCTGTGGAAGGAGAACATTTTTTTTTTAATTGGGGTATAGTTGATTTACAATGTTGTGTTAATTTCTACTGTACAGCAAAGTGAATCTGTTATACATATACATATATCCACTCTCTTTTAGCTTCTTTTCCCATATAGGCCATTACAGAGTATTGAGTAGAGTTCCCTGTGCTATACAGCATGTTCTTATTAGTTATCTATTTTATACATATTAGTGTACATATGTCAATCCCAATCTCCCAGTTCATCCCACCCTCAACCCCCTGCTTTCCCCCCTTGGTGTCCATACATTTGTTCTCTACATCTCTTTTAAAGATAGTTCTCCAACACAAGGTCAAAGCTACATATTTGAAAGATAAAAATCTGTTTAAGAATAAAATCTTACTCAAAGGAAATTCTGTGAAAACACCTAACAGAAAAGTCAGGTCATTCATTTTCTAAAAGATTTGCTCCCTGCTGTGTAATCTGTAAAGAAGTTACAAAAAAAGAAATGAAAAAATCTGACCCAGAAAAAAATATCAGAGAGAAAATGTGGTGAGTGTATTTCAACATGAGCAAACTTAACTTAGAATGATCATATGTTAGATGAATGGATAAAGAACGAGTGGTATACAGACACACACACACACACACACACACACACACACACACGATGGAATATTACTCAGCCATGAAAAAGAATGAAATAATGCCATTTGCAGCAACGTGGATGGACCTAGAGATTATCATACTAAGTGATGCAAATTAGACAGAGAAAGACAAATACCACATGATATCGCTTATATGTGAAATCTAAAATGTGACACAAATGAACTTATCTACAAAACAGAAACAGACTCACAGACATATAAATCAAACTTATGGTTACCAAAGGGGAAAGGTGGGGGGAGGGATAAATTAGGAATTTGGGATTAACATATGTATATATATATATAAAATAGATAAACAACAAGGACCTACTGTATAGCACAGGAAACTATATTCAATATCTGTAAGAACCTCTAATGGAAAAGAATCTGAAAAATAATAGATATATGTGTATTTATAACTGAATCACTTTGCTGTACCCCTGAAACTAACACCACATTGTAAATCAACTATACTCCAATATAAAATAAAAAGTTAAAAAATGACAACAAAAATAAAATAAAATAGATAACCAGCAAGGACCTACTGTAGAGCACAGGGAACTAGACTCAATACCTTGTAATGACCTATGATGGAAAAGAATCTGGAAAAGAATAGACATGTATGTGTACATATAACTGAATCACTGTGCTGTACCCCTGAAACTAACACGATGTTGTAGATCAACTCTACTCCAGTTATATATATATAGGAAATCTCTACTGTCTAGGCTACCCAGTCCCTTACGGCAGCCCAGACTAAGACAACACTCATGCATGTCATTTTCGGAATAAGAATTATCTCATTAATTACACACTCCCTCAAAGTCGCTCCTTCCGCACCAGCAACACTCCTGTCTAGCATCTAAGAGTGACACTGGTTATACAGAATCCATTAAGTTCAATAAATAAAAATTTCAAACCTTAAAGAAGAAAAAAAAAAGAGATTGCGAGCTGCCCTGACAACTGCTGGAATCCTGAGGGCCTGGTGGGGCTTAATCGCACTTCCCCTTCCCGCTGTGACCCGGCTGATAAGGCCCTGCCAAACATCCTCCTTATCAGAGGGACCAGATGCCTTCCTGCTTCTCCCTGGGCAACAGGCTTCAGCTCCCGCCAGCCCACAGAATTACTCAACCCGCTGTCCACATTCTCCCCAGAAGCAGGGGCTCCACTTCTGGATGGGGCACGCCTGCGTCCCACGGGCTCTGCATGATGAGCGGGGCTCTGCTCCCTGGCCTGTGTGTACAAGTGACTCATAAACTGCTTTTGGTCTCCTCCGTCCAATGTCAGCCATCCCTGAAAGTCCAGGGCAGGAGTCCCACACACACACACCAATGGGGTGAGTGGGACGGCAATAAAGCACCATCCCTTCCCTCCCACCATGAGGATTCTGACCCCCAGACTTGTGGAAGCACCTAAACTAGAGCTTGGCTCCCTCTGCTTCCCAAGCGTGCACCCCACCTGGACACCACTTAATACTCTCTCTAGGGATGTGCATTCTAGTGCAAACAAGAAGAAAAGCGTCCTCCAGACCCCAGACCCTACCTTGATGTAGACTGCAGTGAAGATGTTACACAACCTTTTTTTTATTATTATTTTGCTGTAGGTCTATAAAACCGAAGTTTGAGTTACAGCCGGAAATATAACTGGCAGGAGACAAAGCCTTTTGCATCCTTCACCAGCCCTTTTTCCTCCTCTTGGCAGACGCTCACGAAAAGCCTATGTATATCCAGGATTCTTGGTAGAAGCAGAATCAGAAAAATGAAGATAATTTGTATGTGTTGAATATTCAATAGAAATAGATATAAACTTCCTAACAGTCTTCTAAGTCTTCTTTTTCTTTTGTAATGCCTTCCCTCACTAAGTCTTCACAAAACAAACAGCAGTTAGGGAGAGTCATCTCCGTGGCACAGCGAGAACAGGTATGCCCAGAGAGTTTGGGGAGTTTGCCCAAGGTCACACAGGGGTGGATGGTGGAGCCAGAACTGGAAACCAGGAGAGCACTTACAGGTTATTCCCTGCTTTGCTATCTCCTCAGCAATACGTGCCAGGATCAGGTAAAGCTCTGGGGGCACCATAACACCCAGCCTTCTTTGTTACACATCCTCCTCTAATTCTGTCCTCCCCGCCATAAGCTGATTTCTCCCAGGTACCCTTTGGAGCCTCCCCCAGAGCGTGGCTCATACAGACACATATTGCACAGAATGTACGGAGGGCTCAATGAAGGAATATTTTAAAATGTCTGTTCATCTCCACAACCACGCTACAGCACCACCAATAGTGTCTGGATTCAGTTGATGAGACTTGTGTGCAGTGTGTCCCCTCGGGATGCACTCTGACAACGCTGCTCTTACTCCCCTGCCCCCCAAGTCCCAGGGGTGACCTACAGGGTCTCAAACCTCTGCTGAGGGCTTCAGCACAGTTACCCTTGTGGGTCTTGTGATGGCAACACACCTTTGCCCCTCTCCTTCCCTTTCATCTTGCTTACCCATACCCTCAACAGCTGTTAGGGAATTTTTCCAGATGGGTACATGAAGCCACATCTCAAGGTCCACTTTTAGGAAACCCAGCCCAAGACAACAGCCTTTCTATACAGAACACATTCTGAAATGAACTGCTCTTGACCGGCTTGAAAGGACCTCAGTTGGCCAGGATCGCCTTGCTTCCAGCACTAGAAATAGTTTGTGTCTATGTTGTCTTTTGCATACATATCATCTGATCAGTTACGTGTTGGCTTTATCATTGGACTTGGAATTCTGGTGTTTCCTCCATCCTGCTCCCATACTGTCTGCTGTGAACTCATCCATGTAAAAAGGTACAAACCCTTCTTAACATGTACCAACTATTTTATGATGCCTTTTAATATCCCCTACAACCTGTAGTTAAGCAAGACAACAGTTATTGTCCCCATTTTGACATGAGGCTGCGTAGGCTTGGAGGGGAGGCCACCCAGGCAGTCGTTAGGAAATTACGCTGCTGAGCCTGGGATCCAGGTCCTCAGGCTCCTTCACTTCTGAGACTAAGTCCTCAGGCCCTGGAAGTCATCAGCCTCATTCTACATGTTCTTAAAATCTCTTAACTCTTCTACTTTCTACGTTCAGAACAACAGATCTTACATGGGACATCAGAGCAGTCTGGGACCTTCAATTCCACGCATATGTGGCAAATCGTTACATTCTAATAGTAAATCTCCCCCTGCCATTTGTACCCTGGGTGCAGCCATGGGTCACTTGCCACGGTTATATCATCTGGAACAAAACCACAGCATGCGTAGGAAGGTGCCTGAAAGGGAAAGTATCTTTCTGATTTGAAAGACAGAATTTGGAGCATCCAAAAATGTCTTCTGTTGGATTGCTCACCTTCTGCACTAAATCAGGTTATTGTGACCTCACGCCTCACAGTTATTTTATTCCTGGATTTTTCTCAGAAGTTGCCCATTGAGGAGAAGTGAGGGACAAAATCCAAATATTTTGACTATAAAATATTTAAAAATTGAGATACATTTATCTGGCCCTTATAATATTCTGATATGTTTATTCCTCTTTCTCATTCCTTATATGAAGGTGTTTATTTATGATCCTAATTTCAAGTAATGCATTTGATAAAATAATCATTAATTATCTTATATTGATAGGAAGCAAAGGCAAAAACATATAGGAATATATTGACTCTTCTCAGTATTTTAAAACATTTTATCTCAGTTTTCCATTGGAGATTTTAATTCAATTGGGCATATTCTAAAATTTGTTTTTTTGATACATTTTTTTAAATTGAAGTATAGTTGATTTAGATACGTTTCTTTTTTGGTTTATGAGGGACAGGGGAAGGAATTTTTAGAGGTCATGTTACCTCTTCATTCTGCACAGAAAGCTCTCCTTTGCCAACAAGAACAGTGTTGATTGAATTAAGACCACTATTGTCTTTATTGGGAAGAAAGTCCATATCTGTCATGTTGTAAAACAGAACTAGAAAAAGCTATTTATTTCTTCTTGTTCTCATAGCAATCTTTTGAATACACTTAGCATTCAATAAGACTTTACAAATGAGATTAAAACAACATAGTTACTTTAAATCAACAAGTATTTATTGACTGCCTACTATATGCCATACACCCTTCTAGACTCTGAAGTTATATTGGAGAACAAAGCAAATCCAGACTCACGGAAGTTAATTTTAGTGAAGAAATACAGACTATTATGTCAGATGGTGGTAAAAAGTTGTTCAAAAGAGATTAAAGTCAAGTAATATCGATAGTGCAGGTGGGTGCAAGAGTCAGAGGAAACCCTGCTGAGTGGAAACCCAAAGGAAGGGGAAAGTCAGTCTATTCACGACTGGAAGAAAGAATATTGCAGGCAGAAGGAAAGCAAGTGAAAAGGCTCTGAGGTAGAAACACATCCAGCATCTCTGAGAAAAAACAAGGAATGGAGAAGGGGATCATGTAGCACCTAGGGGTCCATGGTCTATGGTGAAAACTCTGGCTTTTACTCAGGATGAAACAGGAAGTTACAAGGCTGGAAGCTGATGAGTGACACAGTCGGACTCAAGTTTTAAAATTCAAACTTTTCTAAAAATCTGACTGCTATGAAAGGAAAAAAAGAAACAAACAACAATTCATTAGGAAGCTATTGAAATAGTTCTGAGGAGAGCTAAGAGGAGTAGGAGGCAAGGGCTGAGAAGTGATTTGACGCTGGGTATATTTTGATGGAAAAGCCAGTGTGGCTTCCTGGTGGATTGGATGGGAAGGATGAGATTAAAAGGAATAAAGAATAACCCAAGTTGTTTGGCCCCAGTGGTCAGTAGAACAGGCTTTTCTCCCTTTGAGGAAAGGGAAATCCATAGAAATAGTGGGCTAGGTGAAGAAATGAATAGCTTGACAAGCTATGTCTAGATACCCAACGGAAAATGTCTCCTAAGTGGTTGTATGAAGGCGTCCAAAGTTTAAAGGAAAGCCAAGGCTGGAAGTAGGCATCTGAGTCATCAGCACACGGTGATAGATTTAAAGCCAGGGGATTGGACAAGACCACAGAAAGGAGTGTGGAAGATAGAGAAAACGAAAGGGAACTCGGAACTGCATGGACTTTGTTCATGAACATGTTCCCAAGCAGAAGCTCCAAAGATAGGAATTTCCTATGGATTCAAATACTCTAGTTTTTACAGAATTGGTACCAAACAAATTAAACCTGGCATCATCCTTTCATAAAGGTCTTCTCTTCTCCATGTGTTGCTAAAACTCCTAAGTTCTGGAGATATCTATTTATGGAAGATTTTTTTCACAAATTAATGGTTGACTGTGATAATGTCAGACAAAGAATAGTAAATGGTGAAAAAAAAAAAATGTACCAAACCATATAATTACCCCCAATAATCCTCCCTTTGTTGATAATTATCCCCAATTATCTCTTTATCTTTGTAATTCATCCACGTAACCAATAATTTCCTTTCATCCAAATGCCTTCTTTACTTCTAAACAGATTGAACAAATCTACTTACAAACCCTGTAGGCGGGTGTGGGTGTGCGGGTGTGTGTTTAACACATTTTCATTTTAATGTGAACTCCTGAAACACTCTTTTCACTTTGTTCAAAAGCATTGATTTTGCAGAAACAAAACTGTGACCAAACACACATAGCACATAGGAGACCTAACAGGATGGTTCTTTAGGAGAAGTGGTATCTGATCTGATCTGAGAGAGAAAAAGAAAGAGAGAGAGAGAGAGAGGCTTTATAAATAACATTAAAGTAATGTGAGGCTTATTATATAACACTAGAATTTTACCAATGTACTAAATCCAATATATTATTTTGTATATTTTTATACATTATGTTATATATGATATATAGCATATATATGCTGGAGTTGTGTATATACTTTTAAGTACACATTGTGATATATTTCAAGTAGGCACCAAACACAAAACTGTTTTATAACAAGACATTTTTCTGGCACTAATCTGTCATACCAGCAACATTTCAGCATTCTTGAATATTTGGGTAATTAGATTTTAAAAAATCATTTTTTTAAAAACTTTTGGAACCAAATTTTTACCATCACAGTAGTACTGGGAGGAAGACATAGAATATGTTGATAATAAACCAGTGTCACAAGCCATACACCCAGCTTTCTACACTTTGTGCAACGATCATTTTTATTCCATCCATCCCCAGATACTTGAAATGATCTTCCAACAACAGCTGTTACGATGGATGCCCATGAACCACCTGACGTCAATATGGCAGATGTGGGTACTCGCCACAGCTGTAAGCACGCAATAGAAGGGGCAGGAAAACTACTAAACCTCTTTCTACACACAAACAAAAATAGTTTGCTTGTTTGCAGGTTAGAGAAGGAAACCCTACATTCAAGGGACAAAATGAAGTAAGCTGGTTGTCTTGCAATACATGGCCTAAACTAGTTATTAGTCCACTATCCTCCAAAAAATTGTTTTGGCATCCTAAAAAATAGAGACGCATATCTCTTCATGTCAACTCTTTGGCTTTGCGTGATTCTATTAGGCTCACAGGCAAGAGAAAACAGTTGTTTCTGTAAAAGCCATCACCTCAGACCCATCTTAAGTCATTCTGAATCTTGCAAACACACAGGCAGCAGCATTTTACCATAAAAGACAGTGGGACATGTTTACGTTTAAATGTGATTTTGACAAATTACTCCAAAAAATTCTCTCAAGCCTGTTTCGTCCAGCAAATGTGATGGTCAATAAGATAACCACTTGACAATAACAATGTTTATTCTTGTTGTCTATTTAGGATTTCTCGGGTTTATCATTTAGATTTCTTTGGTCCTTTTATAGGTATTTATGTTCCAAAGAACAAAAAAAACAAAGCACAGGCTTGGTTGTGCTGGACTTCCGTGGTGATGGTTTCCGTCAAGACTAACCTCCTCTAGGACCTGTAGCCCAATGTCACATTTCTTTTCCTACTGTGGTCAAATAACTGGCTCAAAAGTAAAGAAGGCAGTTGGTGAGGATATTTGAAGATCCTGGTGGAAAGCAGACCACAGTCAGGAAACACATCAGACGCTGGGCAGGAAGATGGTACAAAGTGTGAAAACACAAGTGAAAATGCAACGTCAACTATCTTCTCCTATAAAACACTTTAACTTTGCACTATAATCACCAAAAGCTTTTGAAGCCTAAAATACTATAATTTTAATAAATACCTAGAATTTTTTTTAATTTAGTTTTCCCTGAAGGAAATACAGAGATGAACACTTTACGTTATAATTGCGACATGTTTACTGAAAATCCAGTTTTTCCAACCTATTTTAGTCTGTACAAACGTAAAGAAGTGAAAAACTTTACAAGTGTCTCCCCTCATTCCAGACATTTTTCACTGATAAAAAGTCAAAGAGTACAAGATTGTAATTCCAAGATTGTAAAGTTGGCCAAAACTCTGCGACTTGCAGTCTTCGGCCGGTTTTCACTCCCTCCCTGAGTTGTGAGTCTGGGTTTTGAGTAGCGAACCCTTTGCAGTCCACAGGAGCTCAACATGCAGAAGGAATTGTGTCTGGTGAGGCCGGTCTTTGTTTTTTCACTCCCCCCCTCCCCACGTTTTGTAAATGTTTAGTGTGGAACTAACATATATTCCTGCTTTATCTTCTGCTTTTCTTCATACTATTATACAAAGTTACATCCAAATAGTATAATCCAGAGGAAGAGTTAACCTTTCCAGAAACAAAAATACTTATTCAACTAAAATGAAAAACATGCATTAAGCCTTAAGCAAATGGTGCTCATATATGCACAATAAGTGCCTCATAGAACTGGCAAGGAAAGGTCAAAATATACATACGTATGTAAACTTTAGAGGAATGACTCAGAAAAGTATTCCAATTAATTCACAAATTACTTTACCTCTCTCTGTCTCTGTCTGCCTCTGCCTCTCTCTCTTTCTCTGTCTCTCTCTCTCCTAGTTATTAAGACTTGAAGAAGCTGAATCACTTGGCCTCAAATTTTCCACATTAGTGTCTAGTCTAAAATGGAATTTCTTTTGAAAGTTTAAGCAAAATCTGTCTGGCTGTTTGTGAGTTATAGGAACATAGAAGAAATATGCTTCTTCAGTTATAAAAAGTACTGTTAAGAGTTTTCTTTTCACTCTTGTAAATTAAACGGCACCAAAGCTATAAACTTCAGACTTGGAAAGATTTGAATCACAAGGAGAAAAGAAAACCTAGCTGAAATCAATGAGAGTCTAAGTATTTTTATCCCTTAACTTACAGAACATCAAGAAAAGTGATTTGAAAATAACTAGCAAGATATATCTGTCTACCTGTCTAAAAGGTCACGGAATTATTTTCATAGGGTAGTTGCCATGCACGTCTGCATGCAAGAGCTCTTTCTCTCTCTCCCCTAAATTCTAGGGAAATTAAGTTAAAAAATTGCAATATTAAAGGGGAGATTATTAAGAAAATACAAATCAGGAAATTATTAAATGAATAATCCATGAGTAAAATTAAATATAAGTGAATGTTGTGTATATGTGTAAGACATCTTTAGCAAAGCACTAGAATGATGTTTGGAGTACAGACCAAGTTTTCTGTCTTAATTTATGCATATTACATGTTGTCCTGTGCTCCACTCTCACTGCAGATTAATCCAGCCCTGCTCCTCTCTCTCTCATCCCTGGTCGCTCATCCAGGCACTTAACCAGCTCTTCCTCCATCCAAAGCTATGAGGTCAAGAAACCCTATGTACCACGGTTTATTAGCATCATCTACTTTATTACTCTAGACGACTCAAGAAACAGCAGTTTTCCCATAACTTTCAAAGGGAAGCATCATCACCTGCAGTTGTCTGCCCTCTGAGATATGCGTGAAAGTGTCCCTCCCCAGTCCCTATTTTTAGCAATGTGACACTGGCTTTGAATTTGTCACCTCTCTCCTGCATCCTTTTGCATCCTTGACTATAGGTCACTTCTTTATGTCTTGTAACATATTTGAAATGAGACTCAACGTCTGTTTTTCTTTTCTCCACTCTGTTTTCCTAACAGCTTGTGCCACATCATCGTTTGCATAGATGACCATCTCGATACCCTGGTCTTCCGGTTCCAACACCTCCATCAGACTTTACTTCCGTGATTTCACCATGACCTACCCCCACCTTTGCCCCCATTACGCTCTCAGGGACCAAGATCTCCTACTTTTCACCAGCTTTCTTGCCTCGATTCAGGTTCCCGCCTCCTGTCTCCACTCCGTGCTCCACCTCGGTTTCTAAATGCAGCTTTATCTACGGCTCCTTAATGTACAGTTTTCCAGGTTATGACATCATATGACTACATAATTAGATCTCGCCTCTAAATCTTGGTCTATAAATTCCAAATTTTACCTACTGACTTACTGCTATGAAAAATAACAACCAGACATTTTTCTCCCCCAGGCCACTCCTGTTTGTTACTAATACTATGATTATTATTATTATTATAATGATGATGGTTGTGATGGTGACGGTGGTGATGGTGGTGATGGTGGTGGTAATGGTGATGATGGTGGTGATGGTGATGATGGTGGTGTTGGTGATGGTGGTGATGGTGGTGATGGTGATGGTGATGGTGATGATGGTGGTGATGGTGGTGATGGTGATGATGGTGGTGTTGGTGATGGTGGTGATGATGGTGATGGTGGTGATGGTGATGGTGATGATGGTGATGATGGTGATGGTGATGGTGATGATGGTGGTGATGGTGGTGATGGTGATGATGATGGCGATGGTGATGGTGATGGTGATGATGGTGGTGATGGTGGTGATGGTGATGATGGTGGTGTTGGTGATGGTGGTGATGATGGTGATGGTGGTGATGGTGATGATGGTGATGATGGTGATGGTGATGGTGATGATGGTGGTGATGGTGGTGATGGTGATGATGGTGGTGCTGGTGATGGTGGTGATGATGGTGATGGTGGTGATGGTGATGGTGATGATGGTGATGATGGTGATGGTGATGATGGTGGTGATGGTGGTGATGGTGATGATGATGGCGATGGTGGTGAGGATGATGATGGTGGTGATGGGGATGATGGTGGTGTTGGTGATGGTGGTGATGGTGGTGATGGTGATGGTGATGATGGTGGTGATGGTGGTGATGGTGATGATGGTGGTGCTGGTGATGGTGGTGATGATGGTGATGGTGGTGATGGTGATGGTGATGATGGTGATGATGGTGATGGTGATGGTGATGATGGTGGTGATGGTGGTGATGGTGATGATGATGGCGATGGTGGTGAGGATGATGATGGTGGTGATGGTGATGATAGTGATGATGATGGTGATGGTGGTGATGGTGATGATGATGGTGATGATGGTGGTGATGGTGATGATGGTGGTGATGTTGATGATGGTGATGGTGATGATGATTTATGATTTTTCTCTTTGTTATTTTTTTAAGTTTATGTACAAAACTTGAATCTGAATCTGTTAAGCAACATTAGAGAGTGTTTCTTAAACTCTTATTATGTAAGAAGAGGAATATGAAATTATTACTCCTGGAGAGTAGAACCAGCTACAAAACTTCTGCTTTTCATTCTCTACCTCTCTGTACTGTCTGAACAAACTGTCCTTGAGTTGCTTGTGAAATAAATAAAATAAAATGGAGATCTGATTATGACATCCACTCACGATGACTGTTTTCTCAAAAAGATTAGCTTTCCAGTCCTCCTGTTATGCTGTAATCTGTACAAACCTCTCTTCCCACCCCCATCCCTCCAAATCTCAGCACCTAATTCGCTTCCTGCTTTGCAATGGCTTTCCGTACTAATCTTAGTGCTCTGCCCAGGCTCTGGCTGACTTGCTGAGAACGATGCCCTCACACTGTGGATGGGCTTCACTTACCAGGTATGTGACTCTCACAGCTGCAGACTCTAGCCGTCCACACATGACTTATCTGGAAAATTATGATGCTGGGTCGCATATGCAATTCTTGATTTTTCATCATAGAAATCTGTCAGGAAGAAGGTCAGGTTTGCCACATCCTCGAGTGAAGGCACGTTGAACGGAAGTTCAGCCCCCTCCCTAAAGCCAGATTTCTGTTCACTTTGCCCTGGTTTTGCCACTGCCCACCACATTTTCCCCCACACACACCTGCCCGCCAGCAGCAGTCAGGCAGCTGAGGTCCCAGCAGCCTCAGGGACAAAGTGACAAAAACGTGGACTTAATCTTCAACTTCTCTGATCCCTCCAGCCCTTCTTGGCTAGACTGTAATTAGCTCCAGGTCAAAGAGCAATTTTTACTTCAGAAGAAATTATTTAAGCTGAAGTAAAGGAGCCAATAAGCATTTTTATAATAATATGATGGAATTCAAAAGTTCTCAGTATACTTTCTTTTAGCAACAATCCCTGGCTTCATGAGCAAATTTATACATTTATTTTTCCCTTAATTCAGCAATTTCAGCAGAGTTCTCATTTGGGGAATGTATTCCCTTTTATGTTTTATTCCCATGATTAAATAAAAAGAACTTTTTCTTTCACCACGTGTGTTTTTCAAGAGTGAACTTTCCATTCCATATGGTGGATGACAGTGGCCAGCCCAAGTGCCATGATTCCCTGGCAGGGCTCTGAATTCTTGTCCCCAAACCAGAAAGGATGCACTCACCACTCAGCTGAGGGGGCCGTCCACCAGAAGGAGACTCCTCGGGCTGCTTGAAAGAAACAGACAAAGAAAGAACCTCACAGCCAAGCAAAGAGAATATAATATTTTAAACCATTCCCAAAATGCTTGCAGATGTTGAGTACAAAATACGAAGGAAGGACAGTCTCTAAAATTGGACAGAGAAAAATGCAGATTAAGAAAGCCACATTTTCCATTTTGGGGACCTAAAAGATTCATCCTCAAAAGAGTATTCTCCATCAAATAAGAACACCAAATCGTTCCAGCAAAGTTTATCAAATCTACAATTTCAGCACAATAAGGCAGAATTTCTTTACAAACAAAATATTCTGCTGTATAGCTATAATCTCATCATTTTATAATCCTGAGGCCCCTTCCACCTCCCATCACCAAGTCTAAAACATGATAAAAGACCTCATTTCTCATCATTGCAGTAGAATCGTAGAGGAAAAAAGGAAAGGTCGCCTAGCTCCAGTTTCCTCTGCCTTCCATGCTCCATCCACGTCCAGCATCCTTAGACCTTTCCCGTCTCTGAGCCAATGGACTTGTTGACCCCTCCATCTCGTGTGTCCACAGCCGACTCACCAAGCACATCCCATGCCTTAATTCTTTCACTCCAGCATTTGGGTGAGTGAAAGTGCAGTGTCTCAGCACTGCAGAGATGGGGTGTGACACCAGAGAGCTCGTGGGGCTCACATTCTAGGAAAGGGACAGAGGCAAGAGATAAACACCCAAGTGGAAGATGTCAGATGTTGTAAGTACCAAGGGCAGCAACGACTTGGGGAAGGAACTGGGGATAACGTACTGGGACAGTGGTGGTGACTCTTAGAAAGAGTGCAGTCAAATGGCATGTGGGAAACCACCCGCAGGAGGTGAGGGGTGAGTCGCCTGTCTATTCCAGACAGAGAGACAAGCAGTCTCAGGGACCCTGCAGGGGAGTACGCGTGTCAGGTTTGAGGGTTCCCAAGGCTGACAGAAGGCGTGGAGCAAAGACAAGGGAGGGAGCCACTCAGAGAAGAAACTGCACCAAGTGGCCCATGGAGGGGCCGGATGGGCACTGTGGACATGGGACTCCACTCCGAGTACAGCAGGAGGTGCCCGAGGGCTTTGTACTAGCAGGCGTCATCCTCCGACTCCCGGGTTTACCAGGGTCCCTGGGCTGCCGTGTTGGGCACAGACTGGGGGGGGGGGGGCTGGGGAGCACTGACATGGAAGACAGTGTCGCTGGGAGCAGGGTGTTCCTGCTGGTGTTGATGAGACGATGCAGGGCTCTGCATATCTTGAAAGCAGAGCTGGACAGGACTGACTGAGGGATTGGATACGAGCGTCAAATTGTGTGATGTCCTTGAGGAAATCTGATGTCAGACCAGGTTAGAACCTCCCGGCACACACTCCCAGGGGCCTGACCCCGTCCCTGTACAGGACGCACCGTTTCAGTGTTTGTCTTTGTATCTGTGTATCTTCTCCTGTAACCCCAGCTGTTAAGGTAATGCCTTTCCTGTACTAGAGGCCAAACGATATTCTATGAAATTATTAAGAGAAGGAAAAACTACAGCATTTGTACATTTTATTTCTACACGTAATGCTCTGTGGTAACTTGCTGGCTGGATCAATTCCTATTCACCCATCAAAAGCTAATGCAGATATCACCTGAATCTTTCATCTGCCACTTCCGAAAGCAGAATTAATTACCATCACCCCTCTGTTTTTGTATCTTGTACTATTGCATTTATTACCACGTCTTACAATTGACTTTTGTAGTGTAGTAAAAAAAAATTCAACAGATGTGCTCTTAGCAAACAAAGATATCTAATAGCCAAGGGTTTGTGTTTCTACAAAGCAGTAAACTCTCCCAACACACCCTGGCCTCCAGAGGATGTGCTATGTACACAAATGCCAGTATAATGACTTTTAAAGGGAGAGCAAACAATATATTGAGTATTTATGTGTCACATTCTGCGTTAAGTACCTAAACGATCACATTTACTTTTCACAAAACACTAATAATTAAAACAAGTGTTATCCTATCTTACAAATGAGAAAATTGAGGTAAAGATCCTTGGCCAATTCACTCACGTTGTCAGGGCCATAGTCGAGACCTCAGGTCTTGAGTGGAGAGACTGTCACCAGCCAAGCTCTGTGCACTGCTGTCTTTCTGAAATGAAAGGGGTTGAGTTTCGTGCCCCACCCTTGAGCAGACAGAATAGATGCAGGAGGTTACATTTAAGCTAAATCAAATGTTCAGAAGGAATAGGAACTCAGACCGCAAACCTGAAGCCCAAACTGACCATGTTGACATGTATTTCCCAGGAATATCCAGATATAGGAGAGGCAGGACCTTTCCCATGGGGTGTGACAGGAGGGGCCTGAATCCATTTAATTTCATTTCCTAGAGCTTGGACGTTCTTCAAGAGACACAGGCACTGCATTTATTTTCCTGTTTATCTCTTCTCAGAGTTCACAATTTCTGTAGGTTGCGCTCTTCCTTTCCATTTTATGACCTGCTAATGAGCAAGTTCTTCTCTGATTTAATGAGACTCATTCAGTCTTCTACTCTCAGCGGGGAGTCCACTCAAACCCGAAGAGACGAAGTGGCTAGACCATTATCCTACAGGTAATTTTCAGTAGGGAACCTGCCTGTCCTCTGACTACTGGTCAAGGACTCCATACCACACACCACATTTAGTCTCATGAAACAGAGTCACATGCAAGAAAATGCAGACACAGAAAGGAAGAAAGGAAGGGAGGGTTTATGATCTTCTCTTAAAACTTACCACAAGCTCGAGATGCAGGTTGTTATTAATTCCATCTAGTGGAAATGCTCACTGATGCTCTTTTCTGGGCTAGTGCCTTGTGGGTTCACCTTGCTACCACGGAGGAAATCCAGAACCACCACTTAAGGACACCGGGAAACGAATTGCTGACCATGGCTCTCTGAGGCCAGCTGTTCTCCGATCCACCCCTCCCTCAGCTCAAAGACATGGCAATCCCAACCAAATTGGATAACAGTATCCCCAACACACACCAGTAGCTTTTAAACTGTAAGGAAAACCAGAATCACATGGGGAAGCCTGTTAAATGCAGATTCCTGGTACCGGGCACTAGAAAACATCAAATCAAAGGATTTGAAATGATAAGAAATCTAAACTGCTTAAAAGTACCATGTATTTTTTGAGACAGGTAGTCTTTGGATTACAATACTGTGAAAACTACTGGCCTTCCACCTGCAATGCATGTCATCATGTTTTTCTTAGTTTGACACTATTATTCTATGAATTAGGGCGATCAGTGGAGGCTCTATTGGGAGAGACTCAGTGGAACTTTCTTTCTCAAGTTGCTGGAAAGGAATGTTGAGGAGAATACGTTTTCAGAGTACAGTTCTCTACTGTCCCATCGGCACACGGGCTGGCAATAAATTGTTTACTGGTATTTACTTCCTCAGTTTATAATTACTGCATAATCATGCCCTTAATTAAATTATATCCCAGCAGGTAAAATTTCTAGATGGCATTAATTTGCATGTAAGGTTGGCAGAATTATCACAATCTAGAACAAGCCACAAATGAAAATACATAGTAGATATATATTAGTCAGGAAGGAAAATGAGTGTAAAATCATGACATTGAGAAACAATGACACCACAATTTGACCTTTCCCTCAGATGATAACCTGACCTCAATTTTATTCTGTTTGATTAAAACTAGATAGCTTCTTGAAAGCTGATTCTCTGCTCTCCTATTTTATCCAAGTTGCTGGGTCAAGAGATAAACAGTGAGGCTAAGAGAAATGGCTCCAACACTGAGATGCACGTCAAATCTTCCAAGAACCTCCAGAATTTACTGAGCCTGCAGGATGGCTTTTGTGATCATTTTGTGTGAAATCCAGTACTGTGTCAGCCTCCTAGGGCCTAAAGTGTGCCTTTCTTGAAAGACCTCAAAATTTAGTCATCCTAGCTCTAAATGAGTGAAAATGTGCTTTGTTGAAACTTCCCAACAAGTAACTTCATTTACTGTGGAAGCTTGCATTGTTCATGGGCCTGATGGAAGTGCTTGGCACATGGATTCCCAGAGTATTCCAACTTTAAAAACAAAAAAAGAGAAGAAGAAAGGAAAAATGGTGGAAGTTGAATATTTTGAATGCTAAAAACAAAATATGTGGTTTCTAAACACTTACAAATAAGTTAATGCAAAGATTTGCCTACATGTTAAGAAAAGTCCTCATGAGTGATGACCTGCTTGATGAGAAAATGAAGCATGAGAGAAAGTGACAGAGAACAAGAGACCCAGGTGGCCCTCTGAAATTCGAGTCTGTTGCTATTAGCTCTGGTATAATTATCTTCCACTCCCTTAAATTTTCCCCCAATGCTAATCCTCCCCATGAAATCTCAGCCTTTACTTCAATCAACACTCCAAGAAGTAATGTATTCTGCTTAACATCTAGCCAATTAGAAACACCATACATGGCACATAGTTACAAGAGGTAGCTTTTGAATAGTTACACATATTTTTTAAATGTATCATAATTAGAGAAAAATTAACTTTTATGCTTTTCACAAAATTATTGGGGGGGTGGGACTACAAGGTAGCTTTTCCTTACCAGATGCCAACAATTTACAATTGGCTTCAAAATGTTTATTTATACGATAAAGGTGATAATTTATGTGACTGTAACACTTAAATCTCTTTATTACTGAGATTAGGTTATTTCTGAACTACGGAGACATTTCATATACATTCTGTTGAAGAATTTTATCATCTTAATATGTCCTCACATGTAAAAATAAAATGTCAGGCTTATTTGCAATACTAAAGATTCCACTTTATTAAACAGGAAAGCTGATAGAATTTACCCAATTACGTTGTCAAAATGGCTTAACTTTCAAAAAGTTAAAACAACAAAAGTTCTGGAGTACAATGTTACAACCCACATTCTTTCTATTCCTTATTTTCTCATTGCCAAAATTCAGAGAATTACAGAGCTCTAAATGCACACGCTACAAGGGCTCATTACTTACTATTTGATAAGTATCTGAAATGCCGTGAAACAAAAATACATAGGATTTCTCTGGGGCCCTTTCTAGCAACATGCTGGTTATACCAAAGTTTGATTTCCATGCCTCCCTTATTCCTTTCCGTGCTCTTCCTCTACCTCTGGTTCCCAAATCCACGGGGTGTCTCCATACTCCACCTCAGTTTTTTCAAGATCCCCAATCCAATGGACTCTCCAGAAATACCCTCCCTGGACAATCACGTATGCTCCATCACCCTCTCCCTCCACCTCTCCTCGTGACAAATGCCCTGATCAAGGAGTTTAAGCCAAAAGAGAATTTACTGGCTGCTTTAATTGGGAAATCCAAGTGACTGTATAACCTTTATGCACAAATGGATCCAGAATTTTGAATGACGTTGTTAGGAATCTCCCTCTTGCATGCATCAATTATTTTATCATTTATTATTTATTTGTAGGCAGGTTCTGCCCATGAAGAGCAAAAATGGGTCTGGAAAGCTGTAACTCTATACAGCACTTATTATCTACAGTCACAGAAGGAGAAAGACCCTTTCTCTTTCAGCATACGTATAATTTTCCCCAAAAGGGCCTTGACTGGTTCTGCTTGGATCATGTGACCAAGCTTGACAGTCCCCAAGGTTAGTGGGACACGACTATGATTAGTCAGCAATGACTGGTTTCCCACTGCCATGGCAGAGAAGATGTCATGATTGATAACATACCATCTGAGTGAATGGCAGTTCACAAAAGGAAAGAAAGGCCATTGTTTTGTGTCCACCAAGGATTGAATCCACCATACTAGAAGTGTTTTTATTCTTTAAGGATTCTTAATAGTAAAACTATATTCTAATAGTGGCATGGATGGTAGTGTGATTGGGATGTTGAAAAAAATTATTATACTACAGGTTCCGTCCAGAATCCACTTGAGGATAGCTTGTCTTAATTTGCTTTTTACTGTATGTCCAAGATGACCTAATTTCCAAGGTTTGCTGCTCCCTGAAAATATATGTGCACTTATTCCTTTCCAAAAGAAACATGAGAAGTGAATCGAAGGTCAGAAAACCAAAATCTGCATGTACTTCTAATACAAATTGTAATCCATACAGACAAAGTTACTGGGAAGTTTGTCTCCAGTTCGTTTCTGAAGCATTGTTATAAACAAAATCATTCTCAGTAAATGGAAAATCACATTATTGTTGAAATAATCAGGTACAAAGGAAAAGAAATAGAAAAAATAGATTTTTTTCTCAAAATATAATTCTTCAACCTCAACTCTGATACCCCTGATGAAAGATCATCTTAACTTGTTAAAATGAGACAGAATCTCAGAATTACCTCATACAAAATTACCCTCAAGGTCTCCTTGAACCTAACATAGTTTATACTATATATATATATATATATATATATATATATATATATATATTTATGATTTTCTGACAAGGAATCATATCTTGCAGACATATGACATCAGGTAGTATCTTGTCCAGTTTTTTTTTTTTTCTAAAAGACCATGAAATCTGACATTTCACTATTTAGAATCTTAGATTAAAAAAATACTGTTGCCGGGCTTCCCTGGTGGCTCAGTGGTTGAGAGTCTGCCTGCCGATGCAGGGGACACGGGTTCGTGCCCCGGTCCGGTAAGATCCCACATGCCGCAGAGCGGCTGGGCCCGTGAGCCATGGCTGCTGAGCCTGCGCGACCGGAGCCTGTGCTCCGCGACGGGAGAGGCCACAACAGTGAGAGGCCCGCGTACCGCCAAAAAAAAAAAAACAAAAAACAAAACAAAACAAAACAAAACAAATACTGTTGTCAATAAATTTCCTCATGGGCATGTGTGTTGAGCTTGGGTTGGAAGGTGCTACGGCAGCGGAAAAGCCTACATCTGCTCTCGCTCTGAACCACAATGTGGCTGGCCTCGATCAGCACTGCCACCCAAACCTCCAGAGCTGCTCCCACTTGGAGGGACCAGGCTCACACACCTGCACACCTGCAACAGCCATGGCCAGGCCTTGTAGCCAGTCCCACTGGGCACCAGACCCACATCAGCGTGCCCACAGCAGTTGCAGCCAGGCCTGGAAGAAGCCAGCCAGGGGCCAGCCCTACCCACCAGCATGCCCACATGCCACAATCACTGGTCAAGGACAACAGGAGGACACAAAGGCAGCCCACATAGGGGACACCCCTGGAGAGTTGGCTCTGGTGACTGGGGTGGGGGATTGCACCACTGGGTACCACAGGAAACCTTCTACATAAGGCCACTCTTTAAAGACGGGGAGACATGGCTAACACACTGAATACATAGAAACACAGTATGTTAGATTTGGGTAAAAGGAGGAGACAAAAGAATACCTTCCAAATAAAAGAACAAGACAAAGTCTCAGGAGAAGAACCAAACAATACAGAGATAAGCAGTTTACCAGGTAAAAAGTTAAAACATAAAGATGCTCACCAAATTCCAAAGAAAAATGGATGAACTTGGTGAGAACTTCAACAAAGAAAAAGTATAAAAAAGGACCAGTCAGACTGAAGAATACAAAAACTGAAATGAAAAATACTCTAGAGGGACTCAACAGCAGATTAGAAGATGCAGAAAAACAGAGCGTCAATGTGGAAGAGAGAAGAGTGGAAATCACCCAATCTGAATAGCAAAAAGAAAAGAGAATTTTAAAATTGAGGCCAGTTTAAGAGACCTCTGGGACAATATCAACCTTACTAACATTCACATTATAGGGGTGTCAGAAGGAGAAGAGAGAGAGAAAAGGACAGAAAACATATTTGAAGAAATAGTGGCTAAAAACTTTCCTAACCTGGATAAAGTAACAGATAACCATGTCCAGAAAGCACAGAGTCCCAAACAAGATAAATCCAAAGAGACCCAAACCAAGACACATTATAATTGAAATGTCAAAAGTTAAAGATAGGAAAAATCTTAAAAAGAGCAAGAGAAAAACAACTAGTTTCTTACAAGGGAACCCACATAAGACTACCAGCTGATTTTTCAGCAGAAACTTTACAGACCAGAGGGACTGGCATGATATAGCCAAAGTACTGAAAAGAAAGATCTTACAAGCAGGAATACTCTACCCTGCAAGGTTTTATTCAGAATTGCAAGAGAGATAAAGAGTTTCCCACACAAGAAAAAGTTAAAGGAGTTCATCACCACTAAACCAGCCTTACAAGAAATGTTAAGTAGACTTCTTTTAGCAGAAAAGGAAAGGCCACAACTAGAAAAAAAAAATTATGAAAGAAAAAAATCTAACTGGTAAAGGCAAATACATATTAGAAGTACTGGATAAACCACCTATAAAGTCAGAATGAAGGTTAAAAATTAAAAGTGGTAAAATCATCTATAACTAAAATAATTAGTTAAGCAATATGCAAAATAAAAAAAGATGTAAAATATGACATCAAAATCATAAAACATGGTGGGGAGGGTAAAAATATAGTACTTTTAGAATGCAACAGAATGTAAGTGACCATCAACATAAAATAGACTAAGGTGGTGGAGGACTGAGACATGGAGATCACCTTCCTCCCCACAGATACACCAGAAATACATCTACACGTGGAACAACTCCTACAGAACACCTACTGAACGCTGGCAGAAGACCTCAGACCTCCCAAAAGGCAAGAAACTCCCCACGTACCTGGGTAGGGCAAAAGAAAAACGAATAAACATTGACAAAGAATAGGGACGGGACCTGCACCAGTGGGAGGGAGCCGTGAAGGAGGAAAGGTTTCCACACACTAGGAGCCCCTTCACGGGCAGAGACAGCGGGTGGTGGAGGGGGAAGCTTCAGAGCGACGGAGGAGAGCGCAGCCACAGGGGTGCGGAGGGCAAAGCGGGGAGATTCCCGCACAGAGGATCGGTGCCGACCAGCACTCACCAGCCTGAGAGGCTTGTCTGCTCCCCCGCCGGGGCGGGCAGGGCTGGGAGCTGAGGCTCGGGCTTCAGTCGGAGCACCGGGAGAGGACTGGGGTTGGCGGTGTGAACACAGCCTGCAGGGGGTTAGTGCGCCACGGCTGGCCGGGAGGGAGTCCGGGGAAAAGTCTGGACCTGCCGAAGAGGCAAGAGACTTTTTCTTCCCTCTTTGTTTCCTGGTGCACAAGGAGAGGGGATTCAGAGCGCTGCTTAAAGGAGCTCCAGAGACAGGCGCGAGCCGCGGCTAAAAGTGCGGACCCCAGAGACGGGCATGAGACGCTAAGGCTGCTGCCGCCGCCACCATGAAGCCTGTGTGTGAGCACAGGTCACTATCCACAGCCCCCTTCCAGGGAGCCTGGGCAGCCCGCCACTGCCACAGTCCCGGGATCCAGGACCAACTACCCCGGGAGAACACACGGTGTGCCTCAGGCTGGTGCAACGTCATGCCGGCCTCTGCCGCCACAGGCCTGCCCCGCACTCCGCGCCCCTCCCTCCCCCCGGCCTGAGTGAGCCAGAGCCCCCGAATCAGCGGCTCCTTTAACCCCGTCCTGTCTGAGCGAAGAACAGATGCCTTCCAGCGACCTACACGCAGAGGCGGGGCCAAATCCAAAGCTGAGCCCCAGGAGCTGTGAGAACAAAGAAAAGAAATGGAAATCTCTCCCAGCAGCCTCAGAAGCAGCGGATTAAAGCTCCACAATCAACTTGATGTACCTGCATCGGTGGAATACATGAATAGACAACGAATCATCCCAAATTGAGGAGGTGGACTTTGGGAGCAACTGTAGACTTGGGGTTTGCTGCCTGCAACTGATTTGTTTCTGATTTTTATGTTTATCTTAGTTTTGTTTTTAGTGCTTGTTATCATTGGTGATTTCTTTATTGGTTTGGTTGCTCTATTCCTTTTTTAAATTATTGTTATTTTTTTATTTTAATAATTTAAAAAAATTTTTTTCTTTCTTTTTTTCTCCCTTTTCTCCTGAGCCCTGTGTCTGACAGGGTCGTAGTATTCCAGCCTGGTGTAAGGCCTAAGCCTCTGAGACGGGAGAGCCAAGTTCAGGACATTGGACCACCAGAGACCTCTGGGCCCCATGTAATGCCAATTGGCAAGAGCTCTCCCAGAGATCTCCATCTCAACGCTAAGACCCAGCTCCACCCAACGGCCAGCAAGCTCCAGTGCTAGACATCCCATGCCAAACAACCAGCAAGACAGGAACACAACCCCACCCATGAGCAGAGAGGCTGCCTGAGGTCATACTAAGTTCACAGACAACCCAAACATACCACTGGATGCGGCCCTGCCCACCAGAAAGACAAGATCCAGCTTCATCCACAAGAACACAGGCACCAGTCCCCTCCACCAGGAAGCCTACACAGCCCACAGAACCAACCTCCCCCACTGGGGGAAGACACCAAAAACAATGGGAACTATGAACCTGCAGCCTTACTGTGTTTGGAGACTCCAAACACTGTAACTTAGACGAAATGAGAAGACAGAGAAATACGCAGCAGATGAAGGAGCAAGGTAAAAACCCACCAGACCAAACAAGTGAAGAGGAAATAGGCAGTCTACTGAAAAAGGATTCAGAGTAATGATAGTAAAGATGGTCCAAAATCTTGGAAACAGAATAGAGAAAATACAAGAAATGTTTAACAAGGAGAACTAAAGAGCAAGCAAATAATGATGTACAACACAATAAATGAAATTAAAAATTCTCTAGAAAGAATCAATAGCAGAATAACTGAGACAGAAGAATGGATAAGTGACCTGGAAGATAAAATAGTGGAAATAACTACTGCAGAGCAGAATAAGGATAAAAGAATGAAGAGAATTGAGGACAGTCTCAAAGACATTGGGGACAAAGTGAGAGTGGCATGGATTTATATACACTACCAAATGTAAAACGGATAGCTAGTGAGAAGCAGCCGCATAGCACAGGGAGATCAGCTTGGTGCTTTGTGCTGTCCACCTAGAGGGGTGGGATAGGGAGGGTGGGAGGGCGATGCAAGAGGGAGGAGATATGGAGATATATGTATACATATAGCTGATTCACTTTGTTATACAGCAGAAACTATCACACCATTGTAAAGCAATTATACTCCAATAAAGATGTTAAAAAAAAAAAAAGGCTCACAGGTGAATTCTACCAAACATTTAAAGAATTAACATTTATCCTTCTCAAACTATTCGAAAAAATTGAAGATGAAAGGAATGCTTCCAAGCTTATTCTACAAGGGCAGCATCACCCTGATACCAAAACCACATAAAAACACTAGAAAAAATTACAGAACAATATTCCTGATAAACATAAATGCAAAAATCTTCAATAGAATATTAGCAAATGAATTTAGCAATACATTAAAAGGGTCATACACCATAATCAAGAGGGGATTTTTCCAGGGTTGAAAGCATGTTTTAATATCTGCAAATTGGGGAATTCCTTGGTGGTCCAGTGGTTAGGACTCGGTGTTTTCACTGCCATGGGTCAAGGTTCAATCCCTGGTTGGGGAATCCTGTAAGCCATACAGCACCGCCAAAATAAAATTAAATTAAATTAAAATAAAGAAGAGAAATATTTGCAAATCAATCGTGACACACCACATTATGAAAACCAAAGGTAAAAATCATGACCATCTCAATAGATGCAGAGGAAGCTTTTGACAAAATTAAATGTTCATTTATCATTAAAAACTCTCAACAAAGTGGATATAGAAGAAACATACTGTAACATAATAAGGGCCATATATGTTAAACCTACAGCCAATATCATACTCAAGGGTGAAAACCTGAAAGCTTTTATTCTAAGTCCAGGAACAAGACAAGAATGCCCACCCTCACCACTTTTATTCAACATAATATTTGAAGTCCTAGCCTCAGAAATCAGACAGGAAAAAGAAATAATGTACACAAATTGGAAGGGAAGAAGTAAAACAGTCACTATTTGCAGATGACATGATCTATATATAGAAAACCCTAAAGACACCACCAAGAAACTACTAGAACTAATAAATGAATTCAGTAAAGTTGCAAGATATAAAATCAATGTACAGAAAACTTTGAATTTTTATACAGTAATAAAACACTATTGAAAGAGAAATTAAGAAAACAATCCCATTTACAATAGCATCCAAAAGAATAAAATACCTAGGAATCAATTTAACCAAGGAGGTGAAAGATCTGTACTCTGAAAACTATGAGACATTAGTGAAATAAATTGAAGATGACACAAATAAGTGGAGGGTTACACTATGCTCTTCGATTGGAAGAATTAATATGATTAAAACATTCATACTACTCAAAGAAATCTACAGATTTAACGCAATCCCTATCAAAATATTAATGACATTTTTCACAGAACTGAAACTAATAACCCTATAATTTGTGTGGAATCACAAAATACTTCAAATATCCAAAGCAATCTTAAGAAAGAACAAAGCTGGAGGTAACATGCTCCCTGATTTCAAACTACACTGTATAGAAATAGTAATCAAAACAGTATGGTACTGGCACAAAAACAGACACATAGATCATTGGGACAGGGTACTGTAGAGTTCAGATATAAACCCATACTTATGTGGTCAATTAATTTACCACAAAAGAGTCAAGAATATATAATGGTGAAAAAAAAATCTCTTCAATAAATGGTGTTGGGAAAACTGGACACCTACATACAAAAGAATGAAAGGAGAACACTTTCTTGCACCATATACAAAAATAAACTCAGAATAGATTGAAGACTTAAATATAACACCTAAAAGCATAAAAGTCCTGGAAGAAAACATAGGCTGTATGGTTTGGCATCAGTCCTAAAAATATTTTGGTGTATCTGTCTCTTCAGGCAATGGCAACAAAAGCCAAATTTAAAATATGGGACAACAAAAAAAGCTTTTGCACAGTGAAAGAAACCATCAACAAAACAAAAAGGTAACTTACTAAATGGGAGAACATATCTGCAAATGATATGTCCAATAAGGAGTTAATATCCAAAATATATTTTAAAAACTTACATAACTCAATACCAAAGAAAATTTAAAACACCAAACAATCCAATTTAAAATGGACAAAAGACCAGAATAGACATTCTTCCAAGGAAGACATACAGATGGCCAACAGACCCATGAAGAAATGCTCAGCATCACTAATCATCAGGGAAATGCAAATCCAGACCAAAATGAGAGAACACCTCACACCTGTCAGAATGGCTGTCATCAAAAAGAACACAAATAACAAATGCTGGTGAGGGTGTGGAGAAAAGGGTACATTTGTGCACTATTGATGGGAATGTAAATTGTTACAGTCACTATGGAACACAGTATGGAGATTCCTCAAAAAAATTAAAAATAGAACTAACACACAATCCACCAATCCCACTCTCGGTATTTATCCAAAGAAAATGAAAACACTAATTTGAAAAGATACATGCACCCCTATATTCATTGCAACATTATTTACAATAGCCAAAATATAGAAGCAGCCTACATGCCCATCGATAGACGAATGAATAAGGAAGATGTGGTTTATGTATATATGTATACATATTTGTAGGAATACTACTCAGCCATAAAAAAGAATGAAATCTTGCCATTTGTGACAATATGGATGGATGTAGAGGGTATTAATGCTTAGTGAAATAATTCAGGTAGAGAAAGGTAAATACCATATGATTTCACTTATATGTGGAATCTAAAAAACAAAACAAACAAACAAATAAAACAAAACATAATCAGACTCATAGATACAAAGAAGAAAGTGGTTGTTACCAGAGGGGAGGGGAGTGGTGGGTTGGGAGAAATAGGTGAAGGGGATTAAGAAGTACAAACTTCCAGGAATCAAATAATCACAGGGATGTGATGTAAGCATAGGGAATATAGTCAATATCTCAATAACTTTGTATCATGACAGATGGTTACTAGACCTATGGTTATCAATTCATAATGTATATAAATATCAAATCACTATGTTGCAGGCCAGAAACTAATATAATGTTATATGTCAACTATACTTCAATTAAAAAAAATTAGTTTGCACCTGGAGAATCATAGAAAGATTCTGGGAATGATATACAACCATGACATAGTAAGTAGTATTAGGAATTCGTTATAAGATAATGCGGCAAAAACATTTAAAAAATTAGATTATTACATTTGTAACTTGAATTAACATAATAGAATGCTACAACTTTTCAGTACTCTGCAAATTCTATGTGCTGATAAACTGTATGTTTATATTTTAAAAATTAATTTTTTGAAATGTGAGTAGTGTTAAAACATCCCCAATCCTCTGGACAGACACCCTCTCTGCCAACTTTTCTGTAACCACCCCTCACCCTCCACCTCTCTCTTTCCTCCTTTCTTTCTCCCTCTTTGTTTTTCATTGTGCGCACGCGCGCGCACACACACACACACACACACACACACACACACACACACACAGGCTTGCATATGCAAAAACGTGTTTCCATTGTATTTAATGGAAAACTTCCTCACACCACATAGGGCTTCAGACACAATCCCTTGAGCGGCTTCGCATTAGACCTGGATCTTGGTGTCACATAGGTTCCACACTCTGCAAACTTCCCCAGGCTGTGTTGTTCTTTAGTAGTCCATTCCCTGCATAGTTGTCAAAGAGCCCAGGTGAAGGAATGCCATGGCAGTGTTCAGCTCTGGACTGTCCATAAGAATATATGACCATGTGCAGAGTGCAGATGAAAGCAAGAAGCCCTGGCAGCTTTGGAAAGCAAGTTGAAGTGAGGCAGATCGTAACTTTTAAAGAGTCACTGGGACACAGCCTCGAAAAATGCGGCTTAAAAGTGGGTGGTTGGAAACCGCAGCAACTGCGGAACCTCTTCATTTAGCTTTAAGGGAACTTCCTCTTTTTGAGCAAAAGCTTCAGACTGTCTGGAATTCCTGAAAAGAAAAGTGTGTGTTTGCTCTTCAGGTGGTAGACGGGATGCTAAGTAAAGAGCATTTTATTTGTTCTCATATTTTGTCATGAGGTGATGGTGTCACGTTTTTAAGTATATTTATGGATCTTAATTTTCAGTCATATTTCCTCCAAAACTAAAGGGCAAGGACAAATAGTCTACGGCAAATATGCATGTAGATATGTAGAGAACGCATGTATGCACGATAATGTCTAATTCAGTGAAAAATATCGAGGAACTGGTTAGTCTATTTAAGTGAATATTTTAGATAATAAAATTGAGCCTCTTCACGTATGAAGAATTTTTGAAATGTTTTCCTTTTTATAAGCAAAGTGTTATGTACATCACCACATTCAAAAGAAATTTTAATATAATTTAACATTTTCTTAATGACAGATTGGTCTTAAAATCCGTTTAGATGCCTACAACTGTTTTTCCATATACTTTATGTTCTCCACTGCATTCATAACTAATCAACTTGCTGTAAAATCAACATCGTCTCTATTATCACTCTGCCTACTTCTGCCCAAGGTCACTGCCTCCTTCCTTTCAGCCCTCCTAGTAGTGTGTACGATGATAAACAAGGTCATCTGGCTATTTCAAAGTGTCACTTAAGGAGACTTTCAAATCAAAAAACAAACAAAAATCAAAAAACAGCCTAGTCATCCCCAAAGCAGCTTCTCCCAACTTCCCAGCTCATTGCCTATGAAAACTCCAAAACGTATGAAACCCAGGATGAAAGAGATTCCACGTACCCCGAGGCAGACTGGACAGAACTGAGCACACACCTACCTAAAGGAAGGAGGGAAGACCCTTTAGGTACTTTCACAGCCCTGCTCACTGGATCAGTCACACAAGATACATACCAACAAGAAAACAAAGCAGCTGTCCTCCTATTGGACAGATGTCACAGTTTGCTTAGTTCAGAGTTCCCTTCGTGCTCAAATTAAACTTAATCCTACCGTCCACCCCAATACCCCAAAACACACACTCATTAATACCTTCTTCATTCTTTTAGAAATTAAAGCTTAAAGGAAACATCTAGGCAAGGAGAGAGTAAAATGCTTTGGAGGAAAAGGGATTGGGTGTTTGATGTCACTTTGGAAAACGTAACCCCTCAGTTAAGGATTGTAAACAGCAGGAAAAGACTTAATAAATCCAAAAGTCTGGCGATTATAATTTTTATATATTCCATTGCTTTTCAACCTAATGGCTCTATGAAAGGTAGATTTTAGTGCTCTGAGAACTGGGCTAGGAGCTGTGCACAATGACACAGGACAGCACTGGAAAAAATGCTTGTGACATCAGTGAAACAAGGGTGCAGGCAGTCGACACAGCTTGTCCGTGGAAAACACGAGTTCTAGAGAGATCTCTGCTCAGTCAAGTAAGAGTGAGAAAAACAAAACCATGTGGTCTTGCAAAACACTGCAGGGCAAGAAAAAGAGAACCACTTTCTGAAGGCTAAGCAGCTGAGAAGCCAGGAAAATTTCTAGGAAAGTATGTCATTCTCAGAAAAACACAAAAAAGATGAACTTAAGGCCCAAGGGAAACAGGTGCAAAAAATTTTTTTAATCCTTTTGTTTTAAAAAGATCTTATATTTTGAAAGATCCTCGACCTATTAAAAGTGACATGGGTTAGATGAGAAAATATCACAGTAGCATTAAAAAAGTGCATATTGAAGGTAATAAATGGTAACATTGACAAAGAATAAAAATAAAATCCTAATGTGAAGACTAAGCTAGATACATCTCTGAATAACACAGAGGAAAAAAATGGCCCAAGGAAAGGAAAACAGTAAGTAAAAATTCATAACTGAAAGAAAATGACAACCAGAAATTAATAGAAGTTACTGTGGAAGAAAGCACAGTACCTAAAGCAGAAGCAATAAGGAAAGATGTAGTGAGATAAAATGCTCCTATGCTAATAAATGGCCAACGTATAGATCAGAAAAGCTTAGTAATCTTTTTTTTTGCGGTACGCGGGCCTCTCACTGCCGTGGCCTCTCCCGTTGTGGAGCACAGGCTCCGGACGCGCAGGCTCAGCGTCCATGGCTCACGGGCCCAGCCGCTCCGCGGCATGTGGGATCTTCCCGGACCGGGGCACGAACCCGTGTTCCCTGCATCGGCAGGCAGACACTCAACCACTGCGCCACCAGGGAAACCCAAGCTTAGTAATCTTTGAGCATAAGAATTATAGAGAGTTAAAGTATGTTTAGAAAAATGGTGTTAGAATAATAAAAAAATACTAAAAGCACTTGAACATCTTTTTTTATTTACTAAAAGTCAGGTTAGCCCTTACTTCTTCCAAATGGTAAATGGCAGAAAAATAAAAGTAAATTTCTAGAGTTTGAGGCAAAAAAAGTTATCCCCCAAACTGCATTTCCTGTCAAGTTGTCCTCTATGGGTACACACCACAAGAAAAAGGATAATTGCAAATATGCAAAAACTCAGAAGACATAACGCTAACATGTATAGCTTGAAAAAAGTAATAGAAAACAGTATCTTAATTAAAGAAAACAGTATCTTAATTAAAAACACAGTATCTTAACATCTAGAGATGATCAAACATAATTTTTAAACAGGTATGTCATCACATAAAAAGATAGACAGTAAATACGTTTCAATGGCATATGTTCACATTTGAAATATTGAAACTTTTTCTAAAAATAAGATATATGGCATAAATAATATTTTAACAATTATCTAGGTAGAAATCACTAGATCGATGATCACAGTTTCACGTGACCATGGGGCCTGGGATAGAAGGCAGATAAGGAAAGAGGCCCTGTCTTGATGTACAGGGAGTGGGGACAGCCATGCTGAGCTGGGGATGTGTCTGCCAGCCAAAGGCAGCAGATGCTGCTAGAACCACTCACACCATTACCCCACAATACAGGCAGGTCAACACATTTCAAGAGAAGCCAGATATCCATATGCGACATTGCAATTTTTTAATGTACAAAGACAATCCAACTATTGAAAAAAAGCACTGGAGGGTGCTAAACAAAATGTGTTTGAGATTTGAGCCAGGGCTAACCAGGTCTTAACCTAGGCATTCAAAATTATTGGAACGTCTTAGAAATACAAAGGTAAATAAAGACCAAAGATGGTAGGTGGGAGGTTTGGAGTGTAGAAATGTCTTGCTTTCTGGGATAAAGGGGGTCCAAAACAAATATTTGATTGGAAAATTAGTATTATATAGAGTCTAAATGTTTGGACAAAAATATACCAACAGGGCTTCCCTGGTGGCGCAGTGGTTGAGAGTCTGCCTGCCGATGCAGGGGACACAGGTTCGTGCCCCGGTCTGAGAAGATCCCACATGCCGCGGAACGGCTGGTCCCGTGAGCCATGGCCGCTGAGCCTGCGCGTCCGGAGCCTGTGCTCTGCAACGGGAGAGGCCACAACAGTGAAAGGCCCGCGTACCGCAAAAAAATAAGTAAATAAAAAATATATATATACATATATATATATGCCAACAAAATTTGTAACATTTAAATAATAGAGTAAGATAAAGCAAACAAACCATGGCTAGGCAGCAATGTCCAGCTGTGCTGATTGCAGAATTCAAAAGGACACTAAAATTTAAAAATAAAATAGTGGTTAACTTTTTTTATACAAATACTATAAAAAGAAGGCAGGAGAGGACAACAGTTCAGAAACTGTAATAAGTAGAGTGGCAAGATAAAGTGCAGTAGGTAAATCCAAGTAAGTTACTTTATTTTGAAATATGATTTAGTGAACTTTAAAAATAGAATAACCCATTTGCAAAGCAGAAATAGAGACACAGAAGTAGAGAACAAACATATGGACATGAAGGGGGGCAATGAATTGGGAGATTGGGATTGACATATACACACTAATATGTATAAAATAGATAACTAATAAGAACCTGCTGTATAAAAAATGAATAAATAAAATAAAATTCAAAAAAATAAAATAAAAAGTAAAAATAGCATAACGATGTGGTACAACATAATTACCAATAAAAGGATAAATTAATAATTATTAATAAAAGGATAAATAATTAATTAATAAAGATACAAATTTTGTAATCATAACTTTTGAAAATACCTGTATAAATATAAGCATCTGAGTAAATGTTACTCCATAAAGAACATATCAAGGCATTTTCTATAGCACAACTTGTACAGCCCACACTTACTATTAACATAGTGTAATTGAGTCAAAGAAGCTACCAAAATTTCAAACTAGGTTATTTAGAAAGTAACAATGCAAATGTGCTTATTAAACATATGTGATGTGACAAAAGTTTTAGCCAGTGGCAACTGTATACCTTTAAATGCTTTCTTAATATTAACAGAAGGATGAAAATAAGTAACAAATGAAATTAACATTCAAAGTAAGAAAGAAAACAAAAGTAGACTAAAGTGGTACAGATGAAGAAAGAAAAAACATGAAATTGAGATGTTAGAACAGATTTTTAGAAAGCTGATTTTAAAAACCCATAAAACCTAAGGGCCAGGCCAATCAAATGATGAGAGGTACACACAAAATTTTGAATGAAATAATTAACAAATAGATATGGCTAAATATTTAAAAAATAATAGTATGTGCAATTCTGTGTTAATTCACTTGAAATTCTTGATAAAATGTATGTTTTACTAAGAACAGATAAATTACCAGATGGTTATGTTTTCCACTAGTTGAACCTCAGGTTAATAAGAAAAAGGAAACCAGTTTTACAGACAGAACACAAGAGTAACATGTCAGGAAAGCTGTCCTCCTGCTCGGCCACTTTCCACATAGTGACCTTGGCCAGGTCAACTCATGCCATTGTCCTCTTCTTCTCCACCATTAATTGAGAACTTGGAAAGTGGTCACCATTGAGATATCTCTAAGCATCAGAATTCCTTGCTTCTCCCACCTACTAATCTGCACACAGGCATGAGTATGTGAAAGGCTAGTAAAACATAAAAGTAATCAAAACCTCAAAGCATCATAATTATATTGCAGGTCGACCCTCTGCCTGATGTCGCTTTTGTCCCTTCACCTGTTATATGTCCCTATTAGTTCAAACACCAGAGCTAAGGGGAGATATACAAACCAAAGAATTTAGTTCAATATTTCATTCATTCACTGTCTTGTCTTGGAATTCTTTCTTCTCTTACTGTTTCTTAAAATATGTCTCTTTTCCCAAGTAACAAGTCATGCACTGTCTTTTCTTCTGGAACTCCTGGGGCTGGTTTCCAGTACCGAAGTCTCCCTCCAACTCATACTTCGGGTTTGTGGCTTCTTTTTATATGGTTTATATGGTTATATGGTTTATATGGTTTTATGGCCATTATATGGAAAATGGCCAAAGTGAGCATCTGTGCGTCTTTCTCCCAAAACTTCTATGTCTCACACTTTCCCTGAAATTTCTCTGTAGGTTTTCATATCATTTGACATCTCTTTTTTAGGGAGGGTGACACTCTAAATAAATCTTTAGCCATGACTCCAGTATTCATATAAATTTTACTCCACTCCTGCTGCCAATGTATCAAACTGGTCAGATTTTGAAACACAAGCCGGTTATAATTTGACTGTAATAGGCCCTATAAGTAAATATGTTCATCATATTTTTTTCAAAATTATTATTCCAACTAATCACAGGCTATCACAATAGCCCTGAAGTAAACCAAACAAATAGCAGAATTCCCTGTCAGCATGCCTGCGGAGGACGGAGGGGGTAAGGGGAGAGAGCAGAAGAGGGTTCATTCAAATGTATCAAGAACCTACATCTAACTAATTTACAGTTTTCACTCTTCCTATGATTTTCCCCACTGCTAACAATTAACCATATGATATAACCTAAGTGGTTGTGGTTCTGTTTTTTATCTACTGAGATTAAATTTTCCTTTATCCTTTACACATTTGCTTGCATTCTGAGAGAAGCTATCTTATAACAGTGTTGGGGTCTCAGATGTGACAAAACTATTCATCTGATGCCCATACCATGGGTGACATTGACTGGACACTCATGATATACTATTTTCTCTAATAAGGACTTTAATACCTAAGCTTAAAGTTCAACACTACATTCATCACAGGAAACTAGGAAGAACATCAACTGACACAAGTAGGCTCTCAATAAATAGCACTGAATGAATGCGTGAATACATCATTTCATTAATCTTTTCAACACAAAAAGAGTAAGTGCTGAAATCCTTATTCTCACGCACAAGGAAACCAAGGCTTGGAGAGGGTGGATTACTTGCTTGCAGTCACTTTGCTACTAAGTGGCCGAGTTAGAATGTAAACCCAAGTCTGACTGAGTTCCACGCCCTCACCGTTTTGATGCCCTAAATCCACCACCAATGTATTAAAGTTCTTCACTTGCTTCAGTGGATGTGGGACTAGGTAGCACTTTACAGGCATCTCTGTATATTCTAAGAATGCCCCAAAACTTCTGGAACAATCTTGGCTGTGTTTGAGCCAGGGAGTTATGCGTGTCTGAGAAACAAAGAGGGTCACAGAAAGGGTCATTACACACAGTTTGCACCCTTCAGACCATGGCTTCTGACCATTATTTAACATTCATGAGTAGTAAATTCCCTGGACATTCTAAGCATTTTAGGTCATTTCCTGGGCCCTTGCTAAAAACCTTTATTTTTATACTCAGAAAAGCAAATCTAAACATAAATGAAATGGATATTGTTATAGAAAACGTTTGGTATTTTAAAGATCAATCATTATAAATGAAAAATCAAACATTAAAAAAATTTAAATGACTTAAAAATCAACTAGAGATTTGTCTGTTTCAGAGCACAAACATGTACATAGGAAGAAAAATCCAGAAGTGAAAGGTAATATATGACTCGTGTGGCAGTACTCAGTCCTGATAGACCAGACCACAGCAAATAGTCCACCTGAGTATTCTTTCATTGTTAGAACTTATTCAAACCCTATGGAACGAAATAATCAAGATGCAATCTAAGGTTAATCATTGCCTTTCTTCAGAATAAATGTTATGCATCCTTTCCATAGGCAGAAGCCAATTCTGTATGAAGTACACCCGTGTTACTAAGGATTTTAAAAGGCCCCTCTTCATCTGATGAGAGATATTAGTCATTCATCATAACTCCACAGTATATCCAAAAATATTCCTGTGAAGAATCATTGTTATATTGCTATTAATATTACAAATGTATAAGTAGCTTTTCATCCAAAAAGGTCAGATTATTCATATATATATATATACATATACAATTTATGGAACCAAATCATGCCTTAGTATCATATATACAGTAGTTTTGCCATTCTTCATTGGTCATTTTTTTAATATGTCATGTAATAGACATATTATCCTCCATTATATAAGTTGGATTTCTAAAATAAAAATTTGAGTGTACATCAGAATTGCAAGTAAATATTTTTAAGTTACTCACAATCAAGATCTAAAACCAGGTGATTCATGATCCTAGTTGGATTTTCTCTTGTATGATTGATAGTGATGAATCACTTACCTGGTTTATAATCTTGACACTCAACAAATTAATAAGTTATTGACAGATTTGTCCCACTTTTCATATACAAAAATATATGAATATATATATATTCATATATAAATATATATTTCATACATATAAATATAAAGATTGACAAAATCTAGGGCCAACTTCACTCAATGGGTGAATCGAAATTAAAATTAATAATTCTTATCACCCACCTTTGCTTACCCTAAGAGCTACTCTGCACATACGTCAAATTAGCAAACACTGGCCCTCAGAGCTTTCCTTAGATGCCAAGCCCGTCTGGCTCTTTCATTTTTGACTCCTCACTAACTAACCACCATAACCATGAACTTTTAAAAAGACCACTCAGCCTATAACTGGGGAGAATTTGATGTCATCCACACCAGCAGACTCACATTTTACCCTGGGGACAGGACCCTGATGTCGCTTCACATGGTCACCATCACAATCCTGCTTTTCTGTTGACCTCAGTCTCTGGAAGAGTCAATCCTGGCCAAGCCAGAACAGTCAGTGACCACCTTCTGGCTCTTTGTGTGTCGCCAGGTAGAGGGTCCAGCATTCCATATTCTGAAAACTAGCAAATAAGGGTCAATACAATTCTATTCCTATGGAATGCCAGTTTCCATAGACAAATTTGTTAATGACTGCTAGAATTATTCATTATAATTTGGAGGTCCTTTAAGACCAGTTACACTTCACATTTATCTGTTTAAATTCAAGCACTGGAAAGAATAAACTATTACCTAAAGGAGGACACCTCACATGACAAACAGAATCTCTGGTGTTGAAAAGATGTCAGCTCAATCCATGATTCCGCTTCTCATTGGCCATTCACCAGCCATTTGACCTAGAGGTGGCCACCCAGAGCCTCAGTCTCTCATCTCTAAAAAGGGGTAGTGCCAGTCCCAAGTGCAACCCCTACTTCATGAGGTTATTTGTGGGGATTAAATGAAAAAATGGAACTAAAGAAAGAACGTAGCAGGTACCTGGCACATAGGAATGGCTCAATAAATGTTGTCTATTAGTTTTATTTCTCCCAACACAAAAATAAAAGTCGCCTTGATTTCAACAAATATTTATTGAGTATCACCATGTGCCAGACAACATTCCAAGCCTGTGATACATCAGTATACACGACAGACAAAGATCCCTGCACTTCCTGGTGGGGAGAAGCCAAAAATATACAATGAACATAAAATATGAACAAAACTGTGGAGATTTAGAAGGTGAATAACACAATGAAAAAGAAAGGAAACAGGAGTAAGGATGACTAGTAGTTGGTGGGGCTGATTGTAGGGTGGTCGGGGGAGCCTATAAAATAAGATTTGGCTTTCTGAGTTTCCCAGTTTAAGAATTATTAAAATTGTACTATTTTTCCTTGTAAACTGCATGCATTTAACTAAAAACTCACTGGTCAGAGTTACTCAGCAGCATATATTTTTCAAAATCAGAAGCCTCCTCATATGCCATCAACCCTCCTTAAAAATTGCTGAGGTAACAATTGCAGAATCAATTGTTGACAACAGGTTGCACAGTCATGTCTAATGTTACGTATAGATCAATGTTGTCACAGAAAGCCTCACTCTGATTTTATCATGACTTTTCACACATATTTCTCCTTTCCCAAACTAAAGCTGTTTTCTATCAGAGTTGTGAGAGCTCTGAGATATTCACCTGGCAAACAAAGCCAGGTGAATATCTCAGAGCTCTCACAACTCTGATAGAAGCTAAGTTTCCATAGCTCTGGTTTTTGCAAACTTTTAGGGATTTGCTTTGATTCTCTAGAGATCTACAAATATCAATTTAAGAATCAGTGTTCCTAAACATTCCATGCAGCCAGTAAGGTCAGAAATATCAGGATAAGTTTCTAGAAACAAGGTATCCAACCCAAATTCCACTAATCTCTAAAGAGATCATTGGTTAAATTTTAACTCCGGGATTTATGAGTAGATTCTATTTTTTTTTTAAATATACACCTCTGCAGTAACCAATAGTTGGCCGTTATGAACGAGTCTTTTCAAAACAATGCATTATTTGGAGAGTCAGATGGGTGACTGGAAGGTTCGTCAGAAGCAGCTGGTCACATGTAACAACCTTTGCAAACTTGACACACATGTAAGTACCAGTTCCTCAACTGTACAGCGAGACCAGATCATTAGGGTAGATACATTAGGGCAAGGAAAGGTGTTCCCTTTCCCTGTCTCAGGACAGGCAGATATGCTGTGCTCATCCCCCCAAAGCAGTATTATTCCCTAAAATAATGATTCTCAAGGAATTTTTTTAGAGAATTCCAAACATGAGGAGCCAGCCTATCTCTATTTTAATCACAAATCCCTAGCCTGTAGAGAAATTCTCATGAAGTTATATGGGATAAAACGATAACATTTTTTATAAGTATGTTCTCACATTCACACATAAAGCTGTCCAAAAGCCTAATATGGTTCAGTTTCCACAGTGCAGAATCTGTTAACTGCATCTGCCTATGTTTTCCAGCTCACAGCATCCTGCAGTGCTAAGTATCTAATATAAACACTCCCCACTGAGACTCCTCATAACCCCTGGATTTTTTTTCTTCCTTGAAGTCAGTTGGTGAATTTAGATGGCCTAAATACTAAAAATAAACTTGGTTTTTCATTCTTTACTGACATAATCCAACCCCGCACAGAGAGTTTAATAACGATTATCCTCTTTACAATCTTCCCCCAAAGACTAATGCAATGTTCATGTAAAAGTCCAGAGAGAGGATGGCAGAACAATGATTTGGCAACCTCAGATATCAACTTCAAGAAGTGAGTGCATTTTCTCTCTACAATTTTTATAGGTTGTTGTTTTAACTTTAATGATTACTGAAATAAGCATATATACAAAGAATGCAAGTCTTAAGTGTATAGTTTGATGACTTTTTACAAGGTTATCACACACATACCCACCACCAGATCAAGATGAAGAGCATCGCGAGCTCCCCAGAATCCCTCTTGTGCCACCGTGGAATCATTGTCCTATACCCAAAGTAACCGCCATATTTACCTCTATCACCACAGATTAGCTCTGCCTGTTTCTGAAGTTTATGTGAACGGTGTCACACATCATTTTGTACTGTTAAGTATTTAGCTTTATTCCTTGCTATTCTCTCTGTGAGATTCATCCATGTTATACGCAGCAGTAGTTTGCTCTTTTGTTATTGTAGAGCTTTGCGTTACATAAGTAGTTTTAACCATGGATTCAGTTCCTTTAAAAATACAAGAGCATTGAGACTTTATGTTTTGTGTCAATGCTTGAAAGTTGTGTATTTCGAGATTTACCCACTTCAACTTAATGACTTGCTTATTACCTTCTCCAGTCTATGAATCTATAATAATATGATATTTTCGTTCCTTACAATAGCATTGTATGTTTGTTTCCTGCCCTTTGTGTTTATGACTTGTATTGCTAGAGGGTTCATCAATTTTATAACTCTTTCCAAATAATCAAATTTTGATTTGTGGGGTTTTTTCTATTTGTTTCACTAGGTGTTTCATTGGTTTCTGCTTCTTTATATTTCTTTTCTCTTAGGATTTTTAGCTTTAATTTGCTGTGGTTTCTGTTGGACCTTGAGAAGGCTGCTTGGATAATTGTTTTCTAGAATTACTTCTTTATTAATGTATGGTTTAATTCTGTGGTTTTCTTCTCAGCTTTTGTTTAGCTGCATACCACAAGTTTTAATATTTTTAACTAAATGAAAATCACATATTTTCTTACTGCTATTGTGATTCACCTTTGACCAAGGTATAATTTAGAAAAGTACATTTTTATTTTCAACCATTTTTACAGATTATCTACTTTTACTTTTGCAATTGATTTTGAGGTTAATTCTTCTGTGGCCAGAGAATATGCTATGAGTATTTTCAAATTTTTGAATTTGGTGATGATTTGCTTTATGGTACAGCATATGTTCTCTTTCAGCTAATACCAGTGGGAGACAATTCTCTGTGAGTCTCTTGTGTTTCTGCAAGTCCTTGGGGCAGAAGTTCTGACTCTCCTTAGTCTGGACTGTTCTTTGAAGAATGTCTGTGCAGAGATCAACTTTGGAAGATGAGATAGTATCTCCCTCCAGAACAAAAGGCAGGTTTTCTTGCACACTGGGAAGGCTGTCTCTCTCTGGAATGGCAGGCAGGCATGTTTACCATCCAGTGTAAAAAGCTCAAGTTTCTAAGCCCTTTCTCTTCTGTAACACAACTCACGGCATGTGCAGGTATTACCTGGCCTTCCCGTCATCCTGTATGAACTGAAGCTCAGGGACCTGGCACAAAACACACTGATGTGTGTGCAGCTTGCTGTTATGTGAGTAATAAAACCCACTGTTTCTGGTTCAAGAAGAATCTCACATCATCTGCAGGCCTTCATGAATCATAGCACACTAACATTTTAGGTTAAAGAACTGGATAAAATTGAGATGAAGTCAGCAAGACGGTAGAAGAGGAAGTCCTAGAACTTCCTTCTGCCAGGAGACACTGGCTCAAAAACAACACAAACCAATTCCCTCCATGAGAGGTCCAAGAACTAGTTAAGAGACTCCTGTACCCCCAGGTAAGTTCAAAACCAGCCACAGAAAAGCTGCTAGGAAGATTCACTCACCTGCTGTAGCCCCACCCCCCCAGCTCAGTGTGACATAATTGGGAGAAAACTCCCAACCCCCATCTTCTTTCTGGGGAGAGAAAGAGAAAGCTGAAACGTATGTCCAACATTTTGAGGGGCGCTGTCCAAGGGACTGCTTTCTGTCTTCCCTGTCTCAGAGTGCTAATGGGACCTGACACACCTGGGTGCAGGGGTGTGTCCTCCTTCAGAGGACCCACAATATAGCAGAGAGAAGCCAATACAGCTCAGGAGACAAAATGACAATAGTTAAGTCCTTCATTATCAAAAACTATTCTAAATGTAAATGGTTAAACTCCCCAATCAAAAGACATAGCATGGTTGAGTGGATTAGAAACAACAGCAATGAGATACAATTATATGTTGTCTACAAGAAATGCACTTTAGATTGAAGAGCAAACATAGGCTGAAAGTGAAAGGATGGAAAAAAGATATTCCATGAAAATGCTACGTGGTAACCAAAAGAGAGTATGGATGGCCATAATCATATCAGACAAAATAGATGTTAAGCTAAAAACTGTCACAAGAGATAAAGATGGTAATTATATAATTATAAAATGGCAAATTCAGCAGGAAGAGCTATCATTTATAAATATATATCCAGCTAACATCAAGGTACCAATATATGAAGCAAACATTGACATAACTGAAAGGAGAAATAGACAGTAAAACAATAAGAGAAGGAAATTTCAATACTTCACTTTCAGTAGTGGATAAAAAATCCAGACAGATGATCAATAAGGGAACAGGAACTTGAATGAAACTATAGATCATACGCATTTAATAGATATATACAGAACATCTCCGACAGCAGCAGAAGATACTTTCTTCTCAAGCATGCGCAGAAGTATCGCCAGGATAGATCACACGTCAGTCACAAAACAAGTCTTAACAAATTTAAGAATGTTTAATCATACAAAGTATCTTTTCTGGCCACAATGGAATAAAAGTAGAAATCAACAGAAGAAGGAAAACTGGAAAATTAACAAATGGTGGAAATTAAACAACACAACTGTTGAACAACAAATGGATCAAAGAATAAATCATCCAGTAAATTGGAAAATAAGTTGAGATGACCAAAAAAGAAAAAATAAAATACCAAAGTTTATGGAATACAGCAAAACAATATTAAGAGGGAAGTTTATACTGATGAACATGTACATTAAAAAAGAATTATCTCAAAAAAAGAACAACCTAGTTTTAAAGAACAAATAAGGAAAAAGTTAGCAGAATAAAGAATAGAATAAATATTAGAACAGAAGTAAATAAAATCAAGAATAAAAAAAAGAAAATATCAAAATTGAGTTAGTTTTTTGAAAACATCACAATACTGTCAAACTTTTAGCTAGACTAAGGAAAAGAGAGAGGAGACTCAAACAAGATGAGAAATGAAAGAAGAGACAATAACTTACACCACAGAAATAAAAAAGATTGCATGTCACAAAATGTTTCACCAAAAGAAATATAAATTCCTAAAAATATGCAACCTACCAAGACTGAATCATGACGAAAGAGAAAATATGAATAGACCTATAACTAGCACGGTGATTGAATCAGTTATCAAAAACCTCCCGAAAACTAAAACAAAAAAGCCCCAGACCAATTGGATTCACTGGAGAATTCTACTTAACATTTAAAGATTTAATGCCAATCCTTCTAAAACTCTTCCAAAATATTGAAGAGGAGATCATTTCCAAACTCACTTTATAAGGTCACATGTACCCTAATATCAAAGCAAGTGAAGGACACGACAAGAAAAAAAAATAAAACTACAGGGAAGTATTACTGATGAATATAGATGCAAAAATCTTCAACAAAATAAAAGCAATATGAATTCAACAGCACATTAAAAGTATCAGACACCAAGACCAACTGGGATTTATTGTGGGGATAAAAAAAATGGTTCAATATCTGAAAATCAATGTGATGCACCACATTACCAGAAAAAAGGATAAAAATCACATGATCATCTCAATAGAAGAGAAAAATCATTGGACAAAATTCAACACCTTTCATGAAAAAAACACTTAACAAACTAGGAATAGAAGGAAATTACCTGTCTAATAAAGGCCCAGAGATAAACCCACTCAGCTATGGTCAACTAATCTATGACAAAGGAGGCAGGAATATACAATGGAGAAAAGACAGCTTCTTCAATATGAGGTGCTGGGAAAACTGGACAGCTACATGTAAAAGAATGAAATTAGAACACTCCTTAACACCATACACACACACACACACACACACACACACACACAATGGATTAAAGACACAAATGTAACAGGACACTATAAAACTCTTAGAAGAAAACATAGGAAGAACACTCTTTGACATAAATCACAGCAAGATCTTTTTTGACCCACCTCCTAGAGTAATGGAAATAAAAAGAAAAATAAACAAATGGGACCTAATGAAACTTAAAAGCTTTTGCACAGCAAAGGAAACCATAAACAAGACCAAAAGACAACCCTCAGAATGGGAGAAAATATTTGCAAACAAATCAATGGACAAAGGATTAATCTCCAAAATATACAAACAGCTAATGCAGCTCTATATCAAAAAAACAAACAACCCAATCAAAACATGGGCAGAATACCTAAATAGACATTTCTCCAAAGAAGATATACAGATGGCCAAGAAGCACATGAAAAGCTGCTCAACATCACTAATTATTAGAGAAATGCAAATGAAAACTACAATGAGGTATCACCTCACACCGGTCAGAATGGCCATCATCAAAAAATCTACAGATAATAAATGCTGGAGAGGATGTGGAGAAAAGGGAACTCTCTTGCACTGCTGGTGGGTATAGAAACTGATACAGCCACTGCAATCAACTGGTGGCGCAGTGGTTGAGAGTCCGCCTGCCGATGCAGGGGACACGGGTTTGTGCCCCGGTCCGGGAGGATCCCACGTGCCGCTGAGCGGCTGGGCCCGTGAGCCATGGCCGCTGAGCCTGCGCGTCCGGTGCCTGTGCTCCGCAACGGGAGAGGCCACAACAGTGAGAGGCCCGCGTACCGCTAAAAAAAAAAAAAAAAAAAAATGAAATAATAATAAATGAAAAGGCATATTCATACTTCAAATAAAGATACACAGATGAGAACTCTAGGATGTCTTAGAATACCAGGTATTTCCTATCTCAAGTGGAGAAGAATGAACTTAGACCTAGAACAGCAATGTGAGTAAGCACACAGTTGGTCCATCTAAATTTGTGTATGCTTTGAAATGTTTGGGTCCAGTTCTCTTCAGCTGTGCCAGGTAACATTAAACAAGAATGGCCCACACAAACGTCCACCAGCAGTGTTTAGAGGCAGATGAGCTCACACTGTCCATTTTGTCAGGATGCTTCAGCCACGGAAGGCTACTAAGTGTATTCCTTCTCCACAAATTAGGAAGAAAGTCTCGAAGAGAGGCAATGCAGTGTTCTGCTGACTACTTTTACCCAAGAAGGAACTGTTTGTATTCACCCTTGATTTTCATCTCTCAGTTCTCCTGAGTCCATTTTGCCAAATGGTGCTTTTTCACTTTGCAGCAAGAGAAATGAGGTTTTCTCCTAAATAGCTGAAAGCCATGGAGTAGATGATTGGATGGCTTCTAAGCATTCTTTAGGTACCATGGGGTGGCGTGCGACCATGATTCAGCCACATACTTTAGCTTATCTCATTTCACAAAAATGTTTATCTACCAGAAAGATCCGTGTATCCGAAGCTGAAGAATGCCAGCTGTCCCAAAGGAGACTCAGGGGAGAAGACAGGAACCTTTGGTGACTGGGACCTGGATTGAGGGATTGCTCCCCAGAAGAAGTGAAGAAAAGAATTGGGGAAGAGGTTAGTCCACATTTTAGCAGAGGAGCCAGAGGAGGGGAGGTGTCTCTTAACATGTCATTTTCATGAGGCATGAAAGTGACTGTCCGAGCCATGTGTGAACAGGGCATTTTCACCTCTTAAGTGTGTGCTGCTTTTATTTACCTGTGTTGAAAACACCACAGGGCCAGGGTGGTTGAACACCAGCAGAATGTTGAGTTATGAGCACACCCTACTGGTTTGGTGTGAGACCACAATAAAAGACAATAGAAGGTCTCAAAGGTTTTGAGGGGTTTGTGTGTGTGTGTGTGTGTGTGTGTGTGTGTGTGTGAGAAATTATGGAAATGATAAAACATACAGTATTTCATAATTTTCATATGACACTAAATAATAGTGATATGAATATTAAGTGTATATGAACACAGATTAATATATAAATACATATATTCTACAGGATCTAATCCTTTCTGAACTTTTTGGATGCCTTGCTACACCTTCTTTCCCTCTTCTTGTATTTTTAAGACTCTTTTCACACTGTCAGCTGACATTTAGTGTTAGCAGACTCTGAACGCAGCCCAAGGAGGACTCTTCTGAAGCGAGTCAGTCTGACCTGGATCCACAGAGACACCTGCACACATCACACTGACACCCTGCTCTTGACCCACCACCTGTTTTTTTTCTCTTTCTCCCTCGGTTTTTGCTTTCATCCAGCAAATTCTTCCAACAGCTGTGTGATGCCAACACATGGAGCCCCCGAGGAGGACATTTTTCCTCCACACCAGAAATGCAACCCTAATTGCTCCGTCACATTTGGGGTACAATTTCTACTCCACGGATCTCTCATCATGTTGGCCGTATTTGAATTAGAAAATAGCAGTGTTTTCAGCCATGCAAGAGGAACACAAATTTACTTAAATATCAATACATAGCCGTAAATATGTGGTCTGTTCTCCTGTGACTAGAAAATAAATGAATGTGTCACGTGATCCTTTCCAACTGCTCTCTTCCTGAAAGAGAGACATTATCTAAAAACGGATGTGAGGGGCATTGCAGTGGTGAGTGAAGAGTTTCAGATTAATTCTTTTGTCTTTCAGCAGTAATAGTGACCAAAACCACATGGCTCTTTTTACATCATGATTTTACTACCTCTCGATAGGTATGCATTGGAATTTCACTACAACTGTATTCTCAGTGTCCAGACAATAAGGGATTAGGAATCATTAACTAAATTCCTATTAGTAAATGGGGACACAGAAAAGCAAATTTATCATTCTACTTTTATGAAGTCCAAACTTTTTGTTTCAGAGCTCAGATAAATATATGGATACAATGGTGCAAAAGGAATTTCTTCCCAACTTTTTTATCTATCAGGCATAAGAAATAATTTTGTGACCAAATACTAAACCTCTTCCAATATAATAAAATAAAACTCAACAAAGCTCATGTAACCACAAAATGTAATTAATATTTGGCAGTGTTTGCCTTCCATTTGCTTTTGGCTCAAAACTAACTCTGAAATTCCAACCACATTATTCATTTTACAGTGGCAGCATTCCTGAATTTGAGGCTCACTCTTTTAAAACTTTGACTCATACTATGTTTTGAAAATTGAAATCTGATAGACAATTGTGTAAAAATGGCAAGGTAAATTCCATGAGCCCAGGCGCTGCGCCTCTCTCTAGGGACCTCTGTGAAATGCAATATGCATCCTGCTACCAGATGAACCTAACAAAGCAGAGTTGGAATCGTATCACTCAAAAGTCGTTACTGGCTCCCCAATTACCTACAAAGTTAAATTCTTAAGTCTTGTCCTCACATGCAAAGTCCTCTTCCATCAACATCTCCATCTATACTTCTATTATTCTCTTTTGGACATTCCTAAGTTCCAACCTCACTCAATTACTTTTCTTGTTTTTTTTCTGATTCATAAAGGTTTTTTTCTCTATATACATGTATTTTTTAAATTGAGGTATAGTTGATTTACAATGTTGTGTAAGTTTCAGGTGTACAGCACAGTGTTTCAGTTATATATTCTTTTTCATTTATATATTCTTTTTCATATTCTTTTCCCTTATAGGTTATTACAAACCACTGAATATATTTCCCTGCACTATATAGTAGGTCCTTACTGGTTATCTATTTTATATATAGTAATTTGTACGTGTTAATCCCAAACTCCTAATTTATCCCTCCCACCACATTTCCGCTTTGGTAACCGTAAGTTTTTTTCTATGTCTATGGATTTATTTCTGTTTTGTAAATAAGTTCATCTGTATCTTTTTTTTTTTTTTTAGATTCCACATATAAGTAATGTCATATGTTTGTCTTTCTCTGTCTGGTGTACTTCACTTAATATGATAATCTCTAGGTCCATCCATGTTGCTGCAAATGGCATTATTTCATTCTTTCTTATGGCTGAGTAATATTCCATTGTATATATGTACCACATCTTCTTTATTCATTCATCTGTCAGTGGACATTTAGGTTGCTTCCATGTCTTGGCTATTGTAAATAGTGCTGCAATGAACATAGAGGTGCATGTGTCTTTAGAATGGTGGTTTTCTCTGGATATATGCCCAGGAGTGGGATTGCTGGATCATATGGTAATTCTATTTTTACATTTTGAGGAACCGCCATACTGTTCTCCATAGTGGCTATATGAACTTACATTCCCACCAACAGTGCAGGAGGGTTCCTTTTTCAAATGGACAGCCTAGAAGAAATGGACAAATTCTTAGAAAGGTGAATTATTTTCTACTTCTTCAAATTCATCTGCTGTTTTCCTCTATGTGACTCTAATGCTATCCAACAACTACCATGGACCAATTCAAATTCCATTCCAACTACATTTAATAGTAGAGATGAGGTCAACAGTGATGAGTAGCACCTGACATTGGTGCAGGCTCATCATGGGCAAAGCATTGAATGGAGCCCTTCACACCTGCAGTAGGTTCTTCCTTCCTCTGGGCAACTTGGGTGGTAGGCTCTGTTGTTAACGAAAAACTGAGATATTGTTATAACCTGTCCAAGGTCTCATACCTTATATGCAGAAGAGCTCAGATGGCAAATACCTTCTTTCTCAGAAGAGTTTTTTGATTTCTCAAACATTATAAGCGGACGTTATCCAGGTACGTCAGGCAGAGCTCTTAGGCTGCTTTTGCTAGGAATTGTGGTCACCAGCAGCGTTTAGCCTATGCGTCAGCAGCCATTCATATTCCTGTTCTGGAAAGTCAGAAAGGCCCAGTGCTCTGCCCCCTTAGAGGTCTGGCTACCACCAGATTCCAGAAGCAAGATTATGTTTACCTTAATTCCAGGAAAGGGCAACCCGAACCCACTGTGTTACTGCTTGGATACAAAAATTTCTTTTTTTTTTTTTTTTAAATTTAGCTAGACTAGCAGTTCTTAGTATGATCTCTAAGTCTCTTTCAGGGAATCTGCAAGGTCAAAACGATCCTGTAATAATACTTAGATATTATTTGTACTTAGATTTATTTGTCTTTTATCAGTGTTTCAGCATCTCCACTGATGATGCAAAAGCAGTGGTGAGTAAAACTGTCGGAGTCTTTGCACAAATAAAGACAGAGCTGCCAAACTGTCCTGGGGCGTCTTGTGTTCTTCACTGCCAGTGTATTCACGGGGTAGAGAAATTCCACTGAAAATGGCCTTGAGAAAGCAACCAAATTTACTAATTTTATTTCTAGACCCTTGAAAAAGTGTGTCATTAGTGTTCTGTGTGCAAAATAGAAAATTTCATGCAAAATTTAGAATTTTAGAACTTTGTCTTCTTCACCATATTGGCAGTCTCCCAATACTTTTAAATTTTTCTCATGAGATTGGTGGTTATATTAATGATTCTATGTATGTGTGTGTTTATTAAAATGAAGTGTATTAACATTTGGAAGATCTGGATAAGTTGGTGCACCTATATTTCATAATGGCCAGTGTGTGATGTTACAAACTCATGTGTGGATAAGCAGTCCCTTTGATCTTAATGGAACAGAATACAAAATGTTCATGGATATAGTTTCAAATTTCCCACTGTAACTAATCTTCAATAAACTACCACTTGTTATGTTGTGATATAATATCAAAAAAATCCAAAATTATTTGCAAAAGATACTTAGTTACTTTTTTTCCAGCTACATAGATCAGATGAGGTTTGACATCAGATTTTCTTCATGTGCTCCAACCAAAACAATGTATCTCAACAAACTGAACATGTGAGAACCAGGCATCTTCTAATAATCCAGACACTAAAGAACTTTTCAAAAAAGTAAAGAAATGCCACTCTTGCCATTTTTTGTTTTTAAGAATAAAGTTATTTTTCATAAACATTTATGTTTAACCCATTATCACTATTTTTAAATTAATAAATACTTTAATTCCTTATTTTCTATTTCATGATATATGTTCTTATGGTATTTTCAATCAACTTTAAGAGTGTTCATGGATTCTAAGACCAAAACGATTATATACAATTGAGCTAGGCCCTCATTTTTAAGGATAAAGACAATGAGCTTTGCTGAATTTTTATGCACTGTTCTCAAAAGTGTGAACATGTCTGGCAAACACCTAAGCTGACACATGTGTCTTGAATATCTTATTTTCACCACGAGAGCCCATTGTAACATTTCCTATGGTCAATAGAGAACACCTAACTCACAAATTAGAACCATTTCTGACATTCACTGCATGATGGGAAAAGCCTCATGTGTTGACCACGACAGAGCATGTATAGTCACCAGAACTTGGGATTTCTCCTTAGAATATTAGCTGACAACACCTGGAGTTTACATTCCCCATTAGAATTCAAAATTCATCAATTGAGTTTTAACTTAATCCAAATGAGAAACATGTTATACTACGCACCAATGCTGAAGTATCGAAAATAAAATTATAGACATTGAAACCACCAACCAGTTGCCACCTCTCTTTGAATCTCTTCAGTTCTTTAATGTGCCTCTTCCAGGATACTTAGTTATGTATTCTGCCATGTTTGTATTGAAAGCTTTCTGAATTTATTTTACTTCCTGTTATTTTCAAAAATTCTGACATGTTACCCATCCAACCACTACGGATAGATATAAGATATGATGACTGGGTAAGCAAGTCCTCAGAAACAGGAGAAATCTAAGAAGAATGCCAGCAGGAAGCTGGTCAGGTGGACCCTGCATTTCCAGAAATACACAGGGAGCGACAGGAAATAAATAGTAAAGAAGAGATGGATATTCCAATGGTAAATGAAATGCAGCAATGAGAACCTAGGATCAGACAATATTTGGACACATAAAAAGTTTTATTTTTAATAACCAACATCCAAAAACAGTTAAGAAAGACTTTTTAACCCATCAGAAACTCAGGGTGGGGTTTGAGTCTTGAGGGAGAAATAAAATGGAAAATGACGTTTATAATCTTAGAGAGATTTGACCATTGGTTAGTTATGAATTTAAAGACTCGGGAAAAGGGGAATAAGACAATATTCCAGTTACCCAACTGTCAGAATATATAATTATAATAAAAACATAATTTTAGTTTTAGTGAAGAGTTGGCTTTAGACATCCAGGACTATGTGAGTCTAACAGTCTGCAAATAAAGTCACAATGCTATTGAAATGACATATATATGTAAATTCAGAAACATGGAAGAACAGCTTCAAAGCTATTATTCTTAAATGAATTTGGGAGAAAATAATTCAACCAACCACAACTATGGAGGACAAAAAAGGCTGGATTTTAATCCTAGCTTGAGCGTATTCTAGAAATATACTCTTGAACAAAATACACAACTTCTCAAAAATCTCAATTTCCTCATTCCTAACATGAAGGATAATATCGTTCTGATAGAGTAGTTATGAGTGTTGGATGTTATGTCTATAAAAAGTATAGTACAGGTCTTCCCTGGTGGCGCAGTGGTTGAGAGTCCGCCTGCCGATGCAGGGGACACGGGCTCGTGCCCCGGTCCGGGAAGATCCCACGTGCTGCGGAGCGGCTGGGCCCGTGAGCCATGGCCGCTGAGCCTGCGCTTCCGGAGCCTGTGCTCCGCAACGGGAGAGGCCGCAGCAGTGAGAGGCCAGCGTATGGCCACACACACACACAAAAAGTATAGTACATGTAAGTATGTCAGTTCATTAATTTTAAGAGTAAGAGGTCTTTGATTTTGATCACAGCACTGTTTTGAAAAACTAATTATTATCACAATTTCCAGGAAAATAAATTTTCATGTGCCATGTCATTCCAAAAAAAAAGACATGAAGGAAAACAAAACATAAACATCACTGAAAGTATATTTTAAATGGAAATGGAAACAGCCAACCATAGTACAAAAATAACATGATTCTCAGTACAGATATGCTCAGGAGTTTTACTTACCTAGCAAGAAAGACCTCAAAGAGATGGGACATGTGTAGCAACCAAAATTCAGAAACATGGGTAGATTTCTGAATGGGAATAGAAATAAACAAAAAAGTTATTTAGTCTACATAGGTGAAGACTGAAGGAGATATAATAAAAATAAAGAACATAGTAAAGATAAATGGGTTTTATTTCCTTGGATTTTCTACGTAAAGAATTTATACAAATCTACTGGTGCATTAAAAGTTAAATATATTCCAGTATCTCCTGTATTTTAGCTTGAAATACAACACAAATCTTTGAATAAATCTTATTTATTTCTCAACAAATTAAAGTCATTATAAAAAATTTCACACATAATGCTGCTCTGAAGGTCAAAGAATTTAGGCATGTGCTGTGAGGCTACTTATAAAAATGTTAATCCTTCATTGCACCAGAATATCCTGACTAGAGTATTTGATGCCGTCTTAGTTCCTCTTACCTCCCTTGAAAGTGGTGTTGCATATGGATGTCAGAAATAAAAAACACCCAAACTCTGATTATGACCACGCCATTAACCTAATCTGAATTGAAGAAGAGAAATTCTTTGTGGTAAGTTAAAATGCTCTAAATCAGCTGTCTTCAAAGTTTGGTGTACATACACCTAGGTATATGTAAAGTCTTTTCAAGGAGTAGTTAGACATGAACTTTCAGATTCTCAACTTCTATGGTTTTTATTTTTAAAAATTTTTATTAAAGTATAGTTGATTTAAAATGATGTGTTAGTTTCAAGTGTACAGCAAAGTGATTCATTTATACATATACATATACATATATATATATATATATATATATACGTTCTTTTTCAGTTTATTTTCCATTATAGTTTTTAATAACGTGTTGAATTTAGTTCCTTGTGCTATACAGGAGGACCTTGATGTTTATTTTATACGTAGTAGTGTGTATATGTTAATCCCAAATTCTTAATTTATCCCTCCCCCCTTCCCCTTTGGTAGCCATAAGTTTGTTTTCTATATCTATGAGTCTATCTCTGTTTTGTAAGTAAGTTCATCTGTATCATTTTTTTAGGTGCCACATATAAATGATATACAGTATTTGTCATTTTCTGTCTGACTTGCTTCATTTAGTATGATAATCTCTAGGTCCATCCATGTTGCTGCAAATGACATTGTTTCATTCTTTTTTATGGCTGAGCAATATTCCATTGTATATATGTACCACTTCTTTATCCATTCCTCTGTCAATGGACATTTAGGTTGCTTCCATGTCTTGGCTATTGTAAATGGTGCTGCAATGAACATTGGGGTGTGTGTATCTTTTCAAATTATGGTTTTCTCTGGATATGTGCCCAGGAGTAGGATTGCTGGATCATATGGTAGCTCTATTCTTAGCTTTTTGAGGAACCTCCATACTGTTCTCCATAGTAGCTGTATCAATTTACATTCCCACCAACAGTGTAGGAGGGTTCCCTTTTCTCCACACCCTCTCCAGCATTTATTATTTGTAGACTTTTTGATGATGGCCATCACGGCATGGGGTGATACCTCATTGTAGTTTTGATTTGCATTTCTCTAAAAATTAGTGATGTTGAGCATCTTTTCATGTGTCCGCTGATCATCTGTGTTTCTTCTTTGAGGATATATCCATTTAGGTCTTCTGCCCCTGTTTTGATTGGGTTGTTTGTGTTTTTGTTATTGAGATGTATGAGCTGTTTGTATATTTTGGAAATTAAGCCCTTGTTGATTGCATTGTTGGCAAATATTTTCTCCCAGTCCTTAGGCAGTCTTTTCATTTTGTTTAGGGTTTCCTTTGCTGAGCAAAAACTTATAAGTTTGACTGGGTCCCATTTGTTTATTTTTGCTTTTATTTGTATTGCCTTGGAAAACTCACCTAAGAAAACACTGCTCTGGTTTATGTCAGAGAATGTTTTGCCTTTGTTCTCTTCTAGGAGTTTTATGGTGTCATGTCTTATATTTCAGTCTTTAAGCCATTTTGAGTTTATGTTTGTGTATGCTGTGAGGGTGTGCTCTGACTTTATCAGTTTACATGAGGCTGTCCACTTTCCCAACACCACTTGATGAAGATAATGCCTTTTCTCCATTGTATATTCTCACCTCCTTTGTCAAAGATTAAGTGACCATAAGTGCAAATTCCATGTTCTTAAACTCCCAAGTATACACTGTCTCAAACTGATCTCCCTGAGAATACACTTTAGATTGAGGTTCAAGACCTCCTTTCCAATCACCCTCTCAAGATATCCTATGCCCATCTCAAAGTTATTACAGTCCATGTTTCCGGGGTATAAACCTTCCAGGGAAGCCAAACAGGGCTATAAAAGTACTAATGTTGGTGTTGACAGATGATTGATAACAAATATTTTCGTAAGTCAGGTAGTTTACAATTCTTTGTTTTGAACAACATGGAAGAAAGATGTAACTAGTAGCGATCTATTTTCAAGATTATTTTTAACAATCTGTGTGACTTGGAATGATAACAAGGAAGGACTTCAAATAATTATGTCAAATCCTAATAATAAAGCTTCCATTTCTACCTGTTTATCTGAACATGTACATCTAAGCAAACAAGAAAGAATATGATTAGGATTGTGTTTGAACACTATCTAAATGTAGCAACAACTCAATTTTAATACATAAATTAATTTTTTAATTCCATCCTTTCAGAGAGCTATTAAAAGAGATGTGACAATAAAGTTCTTACTGTTATATTTAATTATTATTTTTCAGCATTTTAGTATATATGTTGTTTTTATCAATGGTATATAATTATAAGTTTAATGAAAACTCAATTTAGAAAAAAAATTTTGTCTGAGATTTGCAACCCCAGGAAGTTTTAAAATATTAGATTTCAATTTTCCATATGTATGTGTAACTTTTCTTGTTTTGTTCTGTTTTTTTAACTTTTTATTTTATATTGGAGTATAGCCAATTAGCAATGTTGTGATATTTTCAGGTGCACAGCAAAGTGACTCAGCCATACATATACACGTATCCATCCTCCCCCAGACTCCCCTCCCAGCCAGGCTGCCACATCACATTGAGCAGAGTTCCCTGTGCTATGTGTATATTTTCTTGTTGAATAGAAGTATGAAAGGATGATCAGTAGAAGGCATTCAAACAAAAGTGTATTTCATATATTTCTTAAAACAGGTGATGGTACGTATCAAGTTACTATAGGGTTTAAAATCAGTAAGATGTATTTCAAAAGATGAAGTAATTGTTTTAACTTAGGAGTGATCATTTACAATATGCTGTGAGACTTTTTAATTGCAATATTTATATTTATGTTAAAACCTTTAAAATGGTCAGCTAAATATCTGAAGTTGTCCGTAGTTTTACAAAATTCCTTTAGGAGTAAAAGAATAAAAGCTTGAAGTCCAGGGCTCTAGTCTAAATCAGAGACCCAAAAGACGCTTGATTGAGACAGTGCTGTGTGTAAACCTCACAGTGGCCCCTACAAACAATAAAAAGTAGTGAGTCTTTTGGACAGGTTCTGTTATTTTTTCTTTCAGTTCAGTGACCATGTCTGGTCACTGTTAACTCACCACACAAGATTTATGATTTTGAATGATTCATCGACAGTGACCATAATTTTTTTTTAAAGACTTTCTCTTTGAAATGTACCTTGATCTTGATATATCACTCCAGGTTGATCTCTACAGAAAAAACTGACACCAAAAGCTGCAATGCTTTGAGGGAAGGTTTATGTGATGATTAGATTTCAAAGCCCCTAAGCCCGTGATAATCTTCTACATAAGAGTCCTAAACATGATTGTTTGTGAACACTTCCTCATTCCTCTAAGGTTTCCTCTTCCCCACTTTCTCCAATACCATCGAAAATACGCCCTGATTTTCTTTGAATCAGAAGTGTTAGCACCTTGGAAGCCCTTCATTTGAAAGAATTCCTCCGACTATGATGGGAAACACGGGGTAGAAACAATCGCTAAGTGCCCATGCTTAATAAAACACATCTCTTCTAGACATTTAAAATTCGGTGTCTATAAAAGTCACATCACGTCGGCAATGAATTTTTCCATACCACTTGACTATTTCTAGAGGGCAGTGAGAAGAATTATATTTTCCCTTTTTAAAGCATGACATTTATTACTTTGTACAAATTGAGTGTTTGAGACCCAGAAGACGACTGCAGATTCAGTTGAAAAAAAAGTCAACTGCTTTTCTGATGGCTTTAACAAAAGCTGTTGGAATTCTTTATATTTAACATCTGTACGACTAGAAAGAAGTGTGTGTGCGTGTGCGTGTGTGTGTGTGTGAATGGGAGCTCCAGCTGCTCGTGGAGTGAAGGAATCTCCATGGCATCAGCAGATAGAATGATATTTCCTTCACCCTTTGGCCATGGTTGAGAGTCAACGAGCGCCACATGGTTGTTCTGGGTGTTAAAGTGTGTCTGCTTTGTAATCGTTGTCTGAGACCCAAACCCTTGTTTTATGGTGCTTAGATAATTGATTTCACCCAGCCTTCAGTCAGAGCTAGAAAACCCCAAATATTTTCCCATTAATCCTCAGAGTAGGGCACTGCTTATGGTGCTAAGGAGTTTCAAAATTCATGGATTCATGGGAAATCACAGTGTTTATAAAGAAATCCATTTGGGCTGGGAACGAGAATAACAGCCTCACACTGATGATTTCATAATGTGACGAACCAGAGCTGCAGGGTGACTAGATAAAACAAGAACAGTATTAAACTCATGAAAGATGCAGGCTTAGGCTGGTGTATACCACTGGGCAGATTATTCCCCATAAATGTCATTGTTATCTTTTTAAAGAAGTGAATTTACAAAAAAATAGGGGTTCAATGAAAACATACAAAGTCATCCACATGCTATATAAAACATTAGGACAACTAACTCTTAGGATCAAAAACTCTCTAATGAAGAGCTCAAACGCGAAAAGACATTCTGAATGCTGAGTCACCAAAAGAAGTTTAATGACAATGTATTCCTTCGAGAAAAGCATTCAGGATGGTCTGTCTGCTGTTCTAACCAACGCAATCCAAATTTTATTCCCTGTTGGAATTAAATAATAAATAAATAAATAAATTAAATAATAAATTAAATAATAAATTAAATAAATACATGTTTATTCGTAAGGGAAGTACAAACTTACTTTCATTGTTTGCATTTGATTGTTTGACATCCTGAAAGAATGTGTAGCACATTACAGACTAAAGCACAGTATGAGATAAACCACTGAAGGATAAATGTAACAAAATTTCCTAAAGGAAATTTGAATAACCGCTCTAAGACACCTGAGTTGAGTAGATGACCAAACTCAGGCAATAAATTTGGCTGGAAGGCTTCTGACTGCAAAGTCAAAAGATGGGAAACATTTTGGTTTGCACCGTTTTCACATTTTAGCATCAGAGAGTGTAAATATTCATCTAAAGTCACTATTTCCCCTAGCATAAAAATTATGTGTGTATATTGTAGCTGGCCACATGGTGGTTGACGAAATCGTAAGAGTAAAAGTGGTGACTTATGTGTCAAGATGTCAGAGGCCAAAAGCTCTAGAGGGGGCTTCCCTGGTGGCGCAGTGGTTGAGCGTCCGCCTGCCGATGCAGGGGACGCGGGTTCGTGCCCGGTCCGGAAGGATCCCCCATGCCGTGGAGCAGCGGGGCCCGTGAGCCATGGCCGCTGAGCCTGCGCGGCCGGAGCCTGTGCTCCGCAACGGGAGAGGCCCGCGTACCGCAAAAAAAAAAAAAAAAAAGCTCTGGAGGATACAGGATGGACACTAATTTAGTTCTAATCATTGGAAACCTGCCTATTAATGCTTACAAAGAAATAAAAAGCACACCAGTGTTACATCCTGTAGAACAAGGAATTTGATGCAACTTTAAGAGAGATTCCTATGCCGGTGAATTTACTGAAAAGTGGGTGGGGTCTGCTCTTTCTAACTATACTGCAGAAATTTTGACAAGCATGTGCTCATCTTAGTGTTTCTCCTCAAGGTCATTCCACAAATATAAGGAAAATCGCCATGACAGATTTTGAGAAAAATACATATTTTAATCCTGTAATCTGTGGTCTTAGCTCTGATCTGTGCAAGTTTATGCATAAAAGTATGTGAGGTGATATGCTTTAGTAGGTGCATGGCCAAGTTTACCTATTTGTAAGGAAATAATTAGAAAGGCCTTCCCTATGAAAATAGTTCCTCATCAGCCCCAGGGCGGCTCTCAGCAGAATGGATGGAGGTGATCCTGTGACCATTTATAGATACGGCTGAGGACGGGCCCGGTGGAAGTTATCCTCCGATGGATTCCAAATGATAAATCTCTGCGTCACTTTATTGTGAGAATTATGTGCTTGGTCCACTGCCTTGCTTTCTGACAATTCTTTAACTTAGTAAGAAAAAGATGACTATTTGCGTTTAAGTTAATGGAGTTTTTGCATGGGAAGATGTGTGTCATGGAAGATAAGAAGAAATATGTGTTTATTTTTAGCAACACTTGGTGAGAAAAGGCAGAAGCCACATTACTCTGTTTAAAAAGCAGTTTCCCCGTGCAAAGAAACGTATGTGGAAGCAGATACAACAGCAGTTTCGTTGATTTTCCTAAGGTGATGATTGATTCTAAGAAGGAGGCCCTTTCAGAGGTGCAGCTCTATCTATGGTGGGATTCAAGGGCACAGGTAGCTTGTCTGAATGCCCTTCCCATTTGTATCTTTCTCAGGCTCCTGGCAACCATCACAGGTCTATAACAATGGCTTCACCTACATAATCTTTTAAAGGAAATGAGGGCACCTGAGGTTCCCAGAGAGCAAAATAGAAAAAGCAAACCTGACAGGCAATACCATACCTTTAAGCTTAAAACACAAGAAAACAAAATGGATAATGATAAAACTCTGTCGGTGCCTATTAAATCAGAATTTTCACTCTAAAAAAATTACAGAGATGCTCATTTTGCCTCAAATGATTGACAGAACCACAGAGCAACGTTGAATCATTCATTCAAACAAGACTTTTGAGTCCTTCCTTGCAGTGTTCTGGGAATCTCTGGAGACGTTTGGGGGATAACATAGAAGGACACAGACAAACAGGCTATTTTCTAAGGAGGGAGAAAAACAATAAACATTATCTTAGACTGTGAGGAGTGCTCACAGGAAGGATAAAGCAGGAAAGGAGGGCGCGAGGTGCTGGCTTGTGTGAAGGTTGCAATTTTCCTCCCCATTGGGAGGGGCTGAGGGAGGGGGACCCCTGGGGAAGCAGCTGTGGAGTCAAGAGCGAACCTGCCTGGCTTTACTCTGAGACCATCATGCAGGCCAATGTCAACACGGATGGTGATTGACAGATGTGGGTTCTTTTATTTAATTTTTAGAGACATCACATTTTATTTAAAGAGGAGAAGAAACTTCATTTTATATTTTAGCAATTGCTGCTAAGGTGGCAATAAATTTAGTGGAAGGAAATAATACAAGAAGCAGCCCCTTCACTGGAAAACAGGAACAGAGGTCGCTATTCTATCTCGTGTTTTTTCCTTAGACTTCAATAGTCTCCTTGGAAGAACTGAAGGGAAACTGGTGTATTTCAATTTTTAGAGTGATGTTTACTTTCTAAAATGGACCATGTCTACAAACTTGGAAACCCTATTTAATGAAAGAAAAAAATATGCAGTTGAGGAAAGCTGCAAACATGAAGACGGACTTGACTCCAATAAAGTCATGGAGGCCAGCCTTGGCGGCGGGGGGCATTTCATAAGCAAAATGTCAAGGAACCTTCCATAAGAGAGCACACAATCCAAAGATCCTTTCCTCATAAATGGGCAAGTTGTGCTATCCCCACACTGTTGGTCATCAGTGTACTTTAACAAAGACACATTTACTTCTTTTACTCCTTCACACCACCACCCACAAAAAGCAGGCGACCTCCTAAGCCTATTCCTGATAAATACATAGGTTATTTTTAAAAGGTCACATGAAAAGAAGGAAGATAAGTAAATTTAACAAGAAGTAATGCATTAAACTACATGATAAAAAGAGAGAGGAATAAATGCTGGAGTGGGTGTGGAGAAAAGAGAACCCTCCTGCACTGTTGGTGGGAATGTAAATTGGTGCAGCCACTGTGGAGAACAGTATGGAGGTTCCTTAAAAAACTAAAAATAGAACTCCCATATGATCCAGCAATCCCACTACTGGGCATATACCTGGAGAAAACCATAATTCAAAATGACACATGCACCCCAGTGTTCATTGCAGCACTATTGACAATAGCCAAGATGTGGAAGCAACCTAAATGTCCATTGAGAGATGAATGGATGAAGAAGATGTGGTACATAGATACAATGGAATATTACTCAGCCATAAAGAAGAATGAAATAATGCCATTTGCAGCAACATGGACAGACTTAGAGATTGTCATAGTGAGTAAAGTAAGTCAGACAGAGAAAGACAAATATCATATGCTATCACTTATATGTGCAATCTAAAATATGACACAAATGAACTTATTTACAAAACAGAAATAGACTCGCAAACATAGAAAGCAAACTTATGGTTACCAATGGGGAAAGTTGGAGGAGAGATAAATTAGGACTTTGGGATTAACACATACTCACTACTACGTATAAAATAGATAACCAACAAGGGTCTACTGTATAGCACAGGGAACTGTACTCAATATTTTGTAATAACCTATAAGGGAAAAGAATTTGAAAAAGAATATATATGTATATGTTTATATATATATTTATTTATTTATTTATTTATTTATAAAACTGAATCACTTTGCTCTATACCTGAAACAAACACAACATTGTAAATCAATTAAAATTTCAATAAAAATTTGAAAATGAAAATTAATTATTTTTTAAAAGAGAGGAATAAGAAAATGCATATGGAAAAAGAAGTCACTAGCTCACCATTATTGGATGGAATGACCCCAAATAGGCACTTTTTCATGATAAAATTAGAGTTCTGAGCCATAAAACCCCCAAAATAGGAACAGCTACAAAATGTAAAATTGAGGGACCCCAAGATTCTTCTCAATTTTTTAACTGAAGTATTATTTAAGGTACAGTAGCTAAACTTTCTTTCTTTATAAAGCTAATTTTCTCTCCCTGTTCATGCAGCAGCATGCATTTCTAGTAGCATAATCCTGAGGAAAGCAATCAATGTACAGTGATCTCTGTTCTAAATTAAAAGACTGTTTTGCCAGATGTTAAGCAGCTCTGACAGGTTATTTTTAATTCAAACATGAACATCTCATTTTGCACCTCATTTAAGAGGCCCTAAAATAATAAAAATCTCCTATCTCCAAATACAAACACATTTTAATTGCAGTTCTTAGAGATACACCAGGTCCCATGTTCAGCAAGTACCTGCAGACCCAGTGCTTTCAAGATAAGCTTGCAGTTTCCAAAATTGTTCAGAAAAGAAAAACTGGATTATTAAAATTACATTACAGGTGTTTCATTATTCCACACTATATTCAATAACGAGAAAGTGCAAGCTCCAAATAAACTCTGCTCAGAACCACCAAATCGTAAATATCATTTTCATCGTTTTGCTCTCAGACAACTCAAAATATGCTACTACTTGATTCATTTCAAAGACTTTCCAAGTGTTTTTTTTTTTTCCTAAACTGCTGTTTAAGTAGTTCAAAAATATTTTCTCTGAACTGAGACTAACATTTCAGAAGTCACATCAGCACAAAAAGATTTGTTTTCATTCCATCTAATTATGTTGAATGTGGTTTGTAACTAATTTTGGTTCCGTTGGAGATGTGTATACCAAAAACTGGTGACTTGAAACAAATAGTAGGTATATTTTGGCTGTTTATAGATCATCAGGAATGTTATTCTAGACACACAATCAAATTCTATACCCCCCTCACTGGTGCTCTTTCACTGCATAGTTTCCAGTGTGAGTTCTGAGATGCCCTTAGGTCTGGGGTTTTTCCATACTCATAAACTAGTAAATTAGCCTAGTTTTGTGGATACTGGCAGGGAACACACATTCCCCTGGGGTAGAGACAAGAAAGCAGCAGAGCCAGCAACCTGGGAGTTTAGTTTGGGGGATTCCCCTCTATGCCCCCAGCATATCCCAGTTGCTCACTAGGCCCACGGTGGGTCTGCATCGATCACAGAGGACAAACACAGCCTGGAAAATTCAACACGAAGAGCCAGGTCTTTGTCCCCGAGGAATGACAACCCAGAAAATGGACCTGGTGGAGGGTGAGCGGGGCCTTGCACATGGCACAAAACAATTACCACATGCGGGGTAGGGGGTTTGGTTCCTCTCCCACCCACACTGGGTGAATATTTACTAAAAAAATGTCCTGATTGAGGAGGATTTGTATCCATCCCAAGAAACTCTATTTATATTCTCCTTCCCCCACCCTCTTTCTCTCTCTCTCTCTCTCTCTCTCTCACACACACACACACACACACACACACACACACACACACATACATACACACACACACACCACACCCCTACACACACACACACACACCACACACACACATCTTTTACAACGACTTAAACTGAAACCCAAACCTTAAATAATAACCCACCTCCACCACTATCTCCCAAGCCAACAAAATTACTTCCATGATACAATAAAGGTGGCTTTCTGTGCTTGTATAGAGCTTTGCTTATAAATAAAATGCTACATGCATTAGGTACTTTTGCAATGATGTCAGCTGTACTTTAAAACTGTATTGAAAGACAGCAGAAGCAAGAACTACAATCTTGAAGCCTGTGGACCGAAAACCACATTCACAGAAAGACAGACAAAATGAAAAGGCAGAGGAACATGTACCAGATGAAGGAACAAGATAAAACCCCAGAAAAACAACTAAACGAAGTGGAGATAGGCAAACTTCCAGAAAAACAATTCAGAATAATGATAATGAAGATGATCCAGGACCTCGGAAAAAGAATGGAGGCAAAGATCGAGCAGGTGCAAGAAATATTTAACAAAGACCTAGAAGAATTAAAGAACAAATATCTAGAAGAATTAAAGAACAAACAGAGATGAACAATACAATAACTGAAATGAAAAATACACTAGAAGAAATCAATAGCAGAATAACTGACAGAAGAATGGATAAGTGACCTGGAAGATGGAATGGTGGAATTCACTGCTGTGGAACAGAGTAAAGAAAAAAGAATGAAAAGAAATGAAGACAGCCTAAGAGATCTCTGGGACAACATTAAATATACCAACATTCAAATTATAGGGGTCCCAGAAAGAGAAGAGAGAGAGAAAGGACCCAAGAAAATATTTGAAGAGATTATAGTCGAAAACTTCCCTAACATGGGAAAGGAAATAGCCACCCAAGTCCAGGAAGTGCAGAGAGTCCCAGGCAGGATAAACCAAAGTAGAAACACACTGAGACACATAGTAATCAAACTGACAAAAATTTAAAACAAAGAAACATTATTGAAAGCAACAAGGGAAAAATGACAAATAACATACAAAGGAACTCCCGTAAGGTTAACAGCTGATTTCTTAGCAGAAACTCTACAAGCCAGAAGAGAGTGGCATGATATATTTAAAGTGATAAAAGGGAAGAGCCTATAACCAAGATTACCATACCCGACAAAGATCTGATTCAGATTCGACAGAGAAATCAAAAGCTTTACAGACAAGCAAAAGCTAAGAGAATTCAGCACCACCAAACCAGATCTACAACAAATGCTAAATGAAATTCTCTAAGTGGGGAACACAACAGAAGAAAAGGACCTACAAAAAAACCCTCAAAACAATCAAGAAAATGGTAATAGGAACATACATATTGAAAATTACCTTAAATGTGAATGGATTAAATGCTCTAACAAAAAAACAGGCTTGCTGAATGAATACAAAAACAAGAACCATATATATGCTGTCTACAAGAGACCCACTTCAGACCTAGAGACACATACAGACTGAAAGTGAGGAGATGGAAAAATATATTCCATGTAAATAGAAATCAAAAGAAAGTTGGAGTAGCAATACTCATTTCAGATAAACTAGACTAAAATAAAGAATGTTACAAGAGAGAAGGAAGGACACTACCTAATGATCAAGGGATCAATCCAAGAAGAAGATATAACAATTATAAATATATATGCACCCAACATAGGAGCATCTCAACATATAAGGCAAATGCTAACAGCTATAAAAGAGGAAATCGACAGTAACACAATAATAGTGGGAGACATTAACACCTCACTTACACAAATGGACAGATCATCCAGACAGAAAATTAATAAGGAAACACAAGCGTTAAGTGACAGAATAGACCACATAGATTTAATTGATATTTATAGGACATTCCATTCAAAAACAGCAGATTACACTTTCTTCTCAAATGCACACAGAACATTCTCCAGGATAGATCACATCTTGGGTCACATATCAAGCCTCAGTAGATTTAAGAAAATTGAAATCATATCAATCATCTTTTCTAGCCACAACACTATGAGATTAGAAATCAATTATAGGGAAAGAAACACAGAAAACACAAACATATGGAGGCTAAACAATATGTTACTAAATAACCAAGAGATCACTGAAGAAATCAAAGAGGAAATGAAAAACTACCAAGAAACAAATGACAATGAAAACACAATGATCCAAAACCTACTGGATGCAGCAAAAGCATACCTAAGAGGAAAGTTTATAGCAATACAATCCTACCTCAAGAAACAAGAAGAATGTCAAATAAACAATCTAATCTTACACCTAAAGGAACTAGAGAAAGAAGAACAAACTAAACACAAAGTTATTAGAAGGAAAGAAATCATAAAGATCAGAGAAGAAATAAATGAAATAGAAACAAAGAAAACAATAGCAAAGATCAATTAAACTAAAAGCTGGTCCTTTAAGAATATAAACAAAATTGATAAACCTTTAGCCAACCTCATCAAGAAAAAGAGGGAGAGGACACAAAGCAATAAAATTAGACATGAAAAAGGAGAAGTTACAATGGACACCACAGAAATACAAAGCATCCCAAGAGACAACTACAAGCAACTCTATGCCAATAAAATGGACAACCTGGAAGAAATGGACAAATTTTTAAAAAGGTATAACCTTCCAAGACTGAACTAGGAAGAAATAGAAAATATGAACAGACCAATCACAAGCACTAAAATTGAAAGTGTGATTAAACATCTTCCAACAAACAAAAGTCCAGGACCAGATGACTTCACAGGTGAATTCTACCAAACATTTAGAGAAGAGCTAACACCCATCCTTCTCAAACTCTTCCAAAAAATTACAGAGGAAGGGACACTGCCAAACTCATTCTACGAGGCCACCATCACCCTGATACCAAAACCAGACAAAGGTACTACAAAAAAGAAAGTTACAGACCAATATCACTGATGAATATAGATGCAAAAATCCTCAACAAAATACTAGCAAACAGAATCCAACAACACATTAAAAGGATCATACACTGAGATCAAGTGAGATTTATTCCAGGGATGCAAGGATTCTTCAATATACACAAACCAATCAATGTGATACACCATACTAACAAACTGAGGAATAAAACCATATGATCATCTCAATAGATGCAGAAAAAGCTTTTGAAAAAATTCAACACCCATTCATGATAAAAAACTCTCCAGAAAGTGGGCACAAAGGGAACCTACCTCAACGTAATAAATGCCATATATGACAAACCCACAGCCAACATCGTTCTCAATGGTGAAAAACTGAAACCATTTCCTCTAAGATCAGGAACAAGACAAGGATGTCCACTCTCACCACTATTATTCAACATGGTTTTGGAAGTCCTAGCCATGGCAATCAGAGAAGAAAAAGAAATAAAAGGAATACAAATTAGAAAAGAAGAAGTAAAACTGTTACTATTTGCAGATGACCTGATACTCTACCTAGAGAATCCTAAAGATGCCACCAGAAAACTACTAGAGTTAATCAATGAATTTGGGAAAGATGCAGGATACAAAATTAATGCACAGAAATCTCTTGCATTCCTATACACTAACAATGAAAGACCAGAAAGGGAAATTAAGGAAACAATCCCATTCACCATTGCAACAAAAAGAATAAAATACCAATGAATAAACCTACCTAAGGACGTAAAGGACCTGTTTGCAGAAAACTGTGAGACACTGATGAAAGAAATGAAAGATGACACAAACAGATGGAGAGATATACCATGTTCTTAGACTGGAAGAATCAATATTGTGATAATGACCATACTGCCCAAAACAATCTACAGATTCAATGCAATCCTTTTCAAATTACAAATGGCATTTTTCACAGAATTAGAACAAACAATTTTACGATTTGTATGGAAACACAAAAGGTCATGAATAGCCAAAGCAATCTTGAGAAAGAAAAACAGAGCTGGAAGAATCAGGTTCCCTGACTTCAGACTATAATACAAAGCTACAGCCATCAAGACAGTATGCTACTGGTGCAAAAACAGAAATATGGAACAGGGTAAAAGCCCAGACATAAACCCATGCACATATGGTCATCTTATCTTTGACAAAGGAGGCAACAAGCATATACAATGGAGAAAAGACAGTCTCTTCAATAAGTGGTGCTGGAAAAACTGGACAGCTTCATGTAAAAGAATGAAATTAGAACACTCCCTAACACCATACACAAAAATAAACTCAAAATGGATTAAAGACCTAAATATAAGGCCAGACAATATAAAACTCTTAGAGGAAAACAGAGGAAGAACACTCTTTGACATAAATCACAGCAAGATCTTTTATAACCCACCTCCTAGAGTAATGGAAATAAAAACGAAAATAAACAAATGGGACCTAATGAAACTTAAAAGCTTTTGCACAGCAAAGGAAACCATAAACAAGACAAAAAGACAACCCTCAGAATGGGAGAAAATCTTTGCAAACGAATCAATGGACAAAGGATTAATCTCCAAAATATATAAATAGCTCATGCAACTCAATATTTAAAAAAAAAATCAACAAATGGGCAGAGACCTAAATAGACATTTCTCCAAAGAAGACATACAGATGGCCAAGAAGCACATGAAAAGCTGCTTAACATCACTAATCATTAAAGAAATGCAAATCAAAACTACAATGAGGTATCACCTCACACTGGTTAGAATGGGCATCGTCAGAAAGTGATGGGCATCATCTACAAACAACAACTGAAGGAGAGGTTGTGAATAGGGAACCCTCTTGCCCTGTTGGTGGGAATGTAAATTGATACAGCCTCTACAGAGAACAGTATGGAGGTTCCTTGCAAAACTAAAAATAGAATTACCATATGACCCAGCAATCCCACTAGTGGGCAAGTACCCAGAGAAAACCATAATTCCAAAAGACACATGCACCCCAATGTTCCTTGCAGCTTTATTTACAATAACTAGGTCATGGAAGCAACCTAAATGCCCATCAACAGACAAATGGATAAAGAAGATATGGTACATATATACAGTGGAATATTACTCAGCTATAAAAAGGAATGATATTGGATCATTTGTAGAGACGTGAATGGACCTAGAGACTGTCATACAGAGTGATGTAAGTCAGAAAGAGAAAAACAAATACCATATATTAATGCTTATATGTGGAATCTAGAAAAATGGTACAGATGAACCAGTTTGCAGGGCAGAAATTGAGACACAGATGTAGAGAACAAACGTATGGACACCAAGGGGGGAAGCGGGGGTAGTGGGATGAGTTGGAAGATTGGGATTGACATATATACACTAATATGAATAAAATAGATAACTAATAAGAACCTGCTGTATAAAAATTAATTAATTAATTTAAATTTTAAAAAAGAAAATTAAAAAATAAGAAAAAAACAAAGACTGAATTGAGATCATCTTATTATCCATAGGATACCAAAAATGCAAAGAGCTTCAAATTTCTATCACTATGACTAATTACCATATTTTAAATGGTTAAATCTGCTAGAGATTGAAATAATTGTTCTCTGTTGATACTATTTTGGAAATATTTTTACAAATTAAAAATAAAGTCTTTCATTACTTTACCATAAGACATATGTATAAGTTTCACATTTATCAGATTATACAATGCATGTGTTTTTCTGTGGAATTTGGGATGCGATGCCTTTGACTCTAGATCTTATATTCCAGCTGGGACTCTCTAATCCCTGGTTCATACTTTAAAGAGTAACGTGAAAGAGAAGAGCAGTGAGTTTATAAAAACCTAAGTCAGAAACAACATTCTGTTTCAAAAGATACCTTTTTTCAGTCTCTTCCCCAATATTGGTTTTATGAATATCTGTTTGCAGGACAGCTGGCCTTTAAAGTGAATTAGAAAGATGGGATTTATAAAGTGGATCTGAAATAATAAAATTAGATGTTAAATGCTAATTTTTAACTTTAATACATGCATAAATGTCTACTGCAGGCTTTAGAGACTGAATAATAACTTTAACAAGGCATAACTGTAGCCAAGCATTTCCCAAAAATGTAACTGTAAAAAGAAGTTCTGAAAAATAGCCCAGACAAATGTACCCCTTTAACATAAATTATCCCAAAATGCTCTTTTAATCTTAAGAAAGTATAGATAGTATCATTAAAGTGTGAAATAAAATCAGGGTGAAAGAAACTATTTTCCAGAACTTTGCTCTACCCGGCTTTTCACACAGGATCATTTTAATTGCATTAGACCGAGGAACTGCGGTCATAACATCATCTTTAAGTACTGTTGCCTCTCCCTTTTGTTTACTGAGAATTGCTGTCCATGTGCCCAGCGAGCATTAATTACACCACTAGGTCTCGAAGCCAGAGAAAAAGAGAGGACCAAACAGAGCCTCCACCTTCCAGAAGCTCACCTTCCAGTGGTAGAAAGGAGCCCATAAACCAGCTATGACATCGGAGGTGAGAAGACACCTGTAAAGTGCTCTGAGCAGCTCCGTGTGCAGTGAGCTCTGCGGACTTGGACTCCACAGAAGTCTTAAAACAGTGCCTCTGGACCCTCCTGCACTGGTGGTGGGACTGTAAATTGGTGCAGCCACTATGGAGAACAGTAAAAGAAAATAGAGCTGCCATATGGTCCAGCAATCACACTCCTGGGCATATATCCAGAGAAAACTCTAATTTGAAAAGATATGTGCACCCCAATGTTCATTGCAGTACCATTGACAATAGCCAGGTCATGGAAGCAACCTAAACGTCCATCGACAGAAGAATGGATAAAGAAGATGTGGTACATATGTATATATGTATAATGGAATATTATGCAGTGATAAAAAAGAATGAAATAATGCCATTTGCAGCAACATAGCTGGACCTAGAGATTATTGTACTAAGGGAAGTAAGTCAGACAGAGAAAGACAAATATCATATGATATCACTTATAAGTGGAATCTAAAATATGACCCAAATGAACTTATCTACAAAGCAGAAACAGACTCACAGACATAGAGAACAGACTTGTGGTTGCCGTGGGGGAGGGGTGGAGTGGGAGTTTGGGATTAGCAGATGCCAACTATTACTTAGAGAATGGATAAACAACAAGGTCCTACTGTAGAGCACAGGGAACTACATTCAATATCCTGTGATAAACAATAATGGAAAAGAATATGAAGACTATTAAAAAAGTTTTCAAATTTTATACTTCATAGTCACTGGGAAAAAGATGTTTTCCTGTAATCTTGAAAAGTGGTAAAAAGTCATCTTCAGAAAGAATCTTCTTTTTCTCTGAGTCAGTTTGCCAGGGCTACCTTCACATAGGACCACAAACTTGGGCTTAAATAACAGAAACTTATCGTCACCTTTCTGGAGAACGGGAAGCCCAGATCAAGGTGTGGGGAGGGTGACTCCTTCTGAGGCTGTGAGGGCAAGTCTGCTCCCAGCCTCTGCTCCAGCGTCCTGGGGTCCTTGGCTGGCATACCCCTGTCTTCATCTTCAGGCAGCACCCTCCGTGTAGGTACATCTGTGTCCACACTTCTGCTCTTCATAAGGAGGGAGCCATAGCGGATTGGGGGCCACCTGCCCCACTATGACCTCATCCTCACTAAATGCATCTCCAATGACCCTATTTCCTAACAAGGTCATATTCCAAGGTACTGGGCATTAGTCCTTCAACGTGTGAATTTGGGGGGCATGCAATTCATCCCACGACAACATTCAAAGTACAGTAAGTGTTCACGGAAATTAAATCTAATATAAACAGATCTGTCTAAAATTTAGCGCCGTGCTATACCCGGCACTCATCACGGCCCTTCTCTCAGTTTAATTCAGTGAACCACGGACTGCAAACTCAAGAACATGAAGGCGGGTAGAGACAGGCATGGAGCAGGGGCTATAAGTGGATGATACAGGTTGTGTGAGCGGTGTGGACATGGCAGGCAGGGGAGTACACGCCGCAACCTCTAACCAGCTGAGGCCACAGAGAATTCTTCAAGACTGTGTGGACATAGCATGTTTAGGTGTCATCACCCATACTAATTATAGGTTTATACTGGACACACACACACACACACACACACACACACACACACAGTGTGTGAGTACCCGTCGGCAGAGTCCAGCCCACAGCTCTGAAATTCCAGGCCATGAACCCATCTCCACCCCAGAGCTTCTCCTCAGTCCCCTGGGCTGAGATGCCCCAGGATCCCTCCCCTCTGCACACTCTTTCTTGGCAATCTCACAGTTTCAATAGCAACTCTTGAAAATTCACTTTTTTAAAAAAGTTTTATATTGGAGTGTAGTTGATTTACAAAGTTCTGTTAGTTTCAGGTGTACAGCAAAGAGATTCAGTTACACATATACCTGTACCTATTCTTTTTCAAATTATTTTCCCATTTAGGTTATTACAGAATATTGAGCAGAGTTCCTGCGTTATACAGTAGGCCTTTATTGGTTATCTATTTTATACATAGTAGTGTATATGTGTTAAGCCCAAACTCCCAAGTTATCCCTCCCCCGTTTCCCCCATGGTAACCATAAATTCATTCTCTAAGTCTGAGAGTCTGTTTCTGTTTTGTAAATAAGTTCATTTGTATCATTTTTTTAAGATTCCACATATAAGTGTTATCACATGATATATGTCTTTCTCTGTCTCATCTACTTCACTTAGTATGATCATCTCTAAGTCCATCCATGTTGCTACAAATGGCATTACTTCGTTCTTTTTTATGGCTGAGTAATATTCCATTGTATATATGCGCCACATCTTCTTTATCCATTCATCTGTCGACGGACACTTAGGTTGCTTCCATGTCCTGGCTGCTGTAAACGGCGCTGCAGTGAACACTGGGGTGCAGGTATCCTTTCGGACCATGGTTTTCCCCAGATATATTTGAATCTTCCTCCCTTACCCTGGCTTTTGGCCTGTGCTTCCATCCTTCGTTTCCAGCCCCTACTGGTTGGAATTTCAGACTCAGTGGCCCCCTTGACCTCCCCTCCACTCCCTCACCATTTCCTGTCCCTATTAGAGACATCATTACTCCCCACCTCACTCAGGTTGGAAAATTATGGGAATGCTCTGACTCTTGTCTTGTAAAACTTCTACGTCCAACAATTGGATCAATTTGCACCACTGCCCTTTTAAAGAGTCAGGAAGTATAATAATGCTTCCCCGGGTAATCTTTTATGGACCTGCCAGGGAGTGTAAATTCATCCTCATCTCCCAAACAGCCAGCCAGCCACCTGGAGAGAAAATTAAAATGCCAACCGATCTTCACCTAGTGTTTTTGCAATATGCATCTGCTACTGTCCCTCCAAGGGACACTCTGGAATCCAATAACCCATTCGCTAGGGTCCCAGAAGCTGGTGCTTTACATGTTTAATCTCAACTTTAAAACCTTTACAATGCTTCCGAGAAGTTGGCTTGAAAATAGCACACGTGCACAAAAATACCAACCAACTGATAAACAAACAAACTGAAGGACACGCAGAAATAGGAAACGTTTGGGGAAAAAAAAGAGTGATAACAGGAAGCCCGCCTTCTCCAGTAGGAATGTATTGATGGCTATGTATTCGTGCCTACAGTTTCTCTGAATGGAAAATTGGTTCCTTCCCAATTCCACTAAATATTGAGTAAATATGCAGTGTTTGAATCGGAATCAAAGGATTCCCATTTCAGAGTGGGGTCGACTCTCCCCTCAGTCACCCGGCACCATCTCCCCGCCCTGCTGTCATCACTTTCATCATTACCTCTTATCCCAAAATGGTCACACTACCCCTTAAACTATCAACAGGAGCATTTTTGGTGCTTTTAGGATAACCTTTTGTGTATAGCACTGATAGGTAGAAATTATTTTGTACTCCTAATCGATATTTAATTTATGAAAATTACAAAGTCAAGAGTGAAGTTCCCCTGGAAGTTGAAAGTTCAGCTTGTAAATATTGTCACATTTTATAGGACTGTTAACTTTTAATCAATTAAAACCTCTGAGTTATTTCAACATGTATTTATAAAATTACTATATTCCATTTCCTTACAAATATTGCACTTGTCTTACCATAATCAAGGAAACCTTTGCACACACTTAAAAAGATCTTAAATATCTAGTAAATGAATGTATAAATGTGGTAATTCTTAAGTTCTCTTAAATGTTTTTATATTAGTTGTAATTTATTTTTAACTTGAATGTAAATTAACTTCTCAATTACGTATTTTAAAGCTTCATAAATGATACCCAAACATGGATCACAGTACTTATAATATTCAAAATACTGCTAAACAACACAAAATATAAATATCACAGTGTTGCTTCATTATGTTTCTATACCGAATTCCAAATCTCTCCTGGTTAAAAGCATTTAATTACTGTCTTCACACACTAGGTTGTCCCCCAATGTTGGGGTCACTTGCTCAGCATGCAGCAATGACAGCAGCCCAAAAGCCCTGCCTTTCAGACACCCGAGAATTTCTGCCGACGGCCTAGGGCAGACCTGTACTGCTTTCTAAACAAACTTGTTAACTGTTCTTGTAGCTTTCTTTTCCTTATAAATAGGAAAAATCAAGTGACTTTCTAATGGGCCATTTGGTCAAAATTATATTGAAAACAGGGAGGGAAGGGCTTTGGGGTTTCCTCTGAGAGGGTTGGGAAGCGTTTGAATACAGAGCAGGATAAGTGGTCACCTGGCAGCTGCCACCCAGGAAATAGATGGAGACGAGCAGGTGGGTTTGTTAGGAGGAAGGACCTTGACCATCCCAAGAAAATGCTCACATCTAATCTGTGGACAGCAGGGAAACATAAACAGTCAAATAGTTGTTAAAGGAGAGCCATCGTTTCCGATGAATTTGTTAAAAGTGCTTTCAGGCCAACATTTATTGAAAAATATCATAGTTTATTCAATTAACATTTTTAAAGTCCTGCAATACACTTAGGTCAGAAAGTAAAGATTAAAATGCCATTTCTTCATATTCCCAGTTGTGTAAAATCTGAGTGTGTTTGATTAACAAAGTAGAAATGTTCAGTGTCTTTCAAGATTTTTATGAAACTAAAGTTTGCTTCGAAAACATGTAAAATTTAAAAAAGAAAAAATATTCAAAGAGAATTTCGTTAAGATAAATTTCAAAGAAGTTATGGGTGGCCAGAATAAGATATTCCATAGTTTCAGACTTTTTTTTCTTTTTAAAAACAATTTCCTAATTTATAGAGATCCTATGCTTATCATATATGCCCCTTTGAACTTTCATATATTATTTACATTTATTTATAAAATTTTTAAAAATGAAATTAGCATAAAAAGTCAAATGTTAAATCAATCATCGGCGATTTTGCCTATTCTTTCCAGAGAAAATTCTAAACAAAGTTACCGTATGAGTGTTGTCCAGCTGTCTTCCACAATATGTTCACATGCCCTAATGGAGCTCTTTTGGAACCAGACAACAATAGGGAAAAAAAAAATGGAAATCAATTGCTTTACAGGCTACTGGTCGTTTTCTTGGTTCACAGTTTCAGAATCGAGATGGAGCCAGAAGTTATGTGGCCGGAGCCATTTGTCAGGCCCTAAGTATTATTTATCTAATGACATATAGCTACGAGTCGTCCGGCAATAAAGGAGACCGCGAATGAATAGAGTCATTAAGTGTTTGGAAAGCAGGAAAGTACCATACGAGTGGGTTCCGTCAATCACCCTGGTATGTGGAGTATTCACGTCTTAACTTCCATTAAAATCTCAGACTAAAAGGCCTGGGAGTGTGCGAAATTTCAAAAATGCATTCCCTCTAGCTTTTCAGACAGCACTTTTCAAGATCTATGTATATGCTTATGTATATATATATTACATGTTCATTATACCACATTTAAATAAATGTAAATAAGGGACAAGAAGAGATACAATTTAAACATTTAAAAGCCTATATGTATACGTATAACTGATTCACTTTGCTCCACACCTGAAGCAAACACAACGTTGTAAATCAACTATACTCCAATAAAAATTTTTTAAATAAAATAAAAATTTAAAATCCTATATAGATAAAATTTCCACTTGAGATGGAACATTAATACCAGAAGGCACACAGTAAATTAAAAGTACCAAATACACACACTCACACGCGCGCACACACACACACACACACCCAGAGCTGACATATTACTCCCAAAGGGGACCCCTGTGGTTATGATTGATCCACTGGGACATAATTTCAGGAGAAAGAAGTAAGAAGAGCAGCTCAGCTCCCAACCGACAGCAGCTGGAACCCTGCATTGTGTTTATGAACACTGGCAACAGATATCACATGCCCTTTCATTCGAAACATCCTGCTAAACGTGTAAAATTATTACAGTGTGGCCCCATGCTCTGTCCCGCCCTGCCGACACCTTTGATCTGGGTCCACAGGGAGCATTTATTCGTGGGGGCACAGCAACAGCTATAAACACGGCACTAATGCTATCAGGGTATTGAATTTCCCTTTCTTTTCCAACTGAAATCAGGGTTTCTCTGCACTCCATTTCCCACTGGTTATTCTTCTAAGTTTCTGAAGTTTCAAGATAATCTACCAAAGGTAGTTGCTTAAAAACTGTGACCATCAGTTTCCATTAGGACAACAACAGAAATAATATTCTTCTTTCTCTTTGGTAGAGAGAACCGACTGCTGCTGATAAACGCCAACCCTCCTATTTCTGGTCTTCTGTCCCTGCCCCAGTAGCTGTCGTTCCTAGCTGTTTATCGTTCACAATTAATGAGGCATGAAGTGGGGGAAAAGGTGAGCCTGGCCCCAAGCATGCCACATCCATACCCACTGGACCATAAAATAGAGATAAAGAGAATGGACCATAAAACAGAAAATGGATGAATGTGCCCACACACAGTAGGAGGACCTTTTCCATAAGACCAGTGTCCGTGGTCCTACACTGTACCTTCTATTAAGTTCCCTTTCACACCCTAATTTTTCTTCCCCCTCTGCCATCTTCCACCTTCAAAGTCAAACTTCATCAACTTCATCCCGTACCTTCCACCGGCCACCCCCTCTGCTCTGCACTGATTGTATGAGTGGCCTCTGACCAGGTTACCTGCCTTCCTTCCTTCCTTCCTGCCGTCCACCCATCATGTGATTGAAGATGGATTTTTGTGCCATTCTACTGTTCAAAACGTTTCATTGAATGAGTACCACTTCCCTCGAAACACAGATCAAATAGCTTAAAATTGACTTTACGACCGACCTGGGGAAAGCAAAGAAGGATCTTAAGGTCCTGATTTGAATTTCCATCCAATAATCCCAGAAGGAAACTATACTTCTTGCCCTCGTCCATCTAGAGAGACCTCCTCAGCCTTTGGACAGCATTGATCTCAAACAGCCTTCATGACCAGCAGTTGCAGGTTACCTGGGAGCTTCTCAGATGAGAAGGCTCTCGGGGCTGAATCGGGATCTCCATCTTTGACACGATCCACCTATGCACCGGAGAGTTTGAGAAGCCCAGTGTTAGGGCAAAGATTCCTTATTTCCTGGCTAATCCTGGGCCACTGCTCTGCTGGCTCCTGGACTGCTTTGCCGTCCTCTGGCCTGGTGGTCTGCATTTTGTGAATCGGTCTTCCAGAATCACCCACTTGGTGACTTTCACCAACTTTACTTTTCACCTCCATCCTTGGCCAGAAACCACCAATTTCACATCTCGCATGCGGCAGATGAGAGTGAAAACTGTTTATGTGAGGTACTTAATAGCATAAGAAAAGGAGGGATTGTTTTCAAAAAAAGTAAACGAAATTTGTTTAAGACAGAAAGAGAGCGAGAAGAGCCTTGTGAAGAGGGTTTGCCCAAACAAACGATCCTCAGTGGGACAGAGAAAAGGATGGATGGGTGTCCCTAATCTCGCTAAGGCAACATTGAGCCCTGTCCTCCACAGGACTCTAGTACCACTGTTTCTGCTCTTACTTTTTTCCTTGACAGACATGCCTGGAGGAAGGGGCTTATTTCCATCTTCCTGTACCCAGTAGTGTTCCAAGCCCTCCTGACATGTTACCTAAGGCAACCTGCCAGCACAGACTCCCAACCCCTAGAGCTGATACAGTCCCAACTTGTTGTGACACCCAAAAGGCACTAAAAGCAGGCTCCATCCTCTACTCTTGGCCACAAATACCACGAGCTTCCCAATTCCAGACTCCTTGGATGTGACTGAAATTCCATTTCTGAGCTTTTTATCTAAATCCCTCACATTGTTTAAAGCCCAAAGCCAGAAACACTCTATAATCAACTGTCAGAGAAAAATCTTTCAATTTTAGTCCTGGAGTACTACTTGTATATGATTTGGGATGTTTATCACATTTGCCTTGAATAGTAGACAAGTCCATTCTAGACCCTAGTTTTTTTGTTCGTGTGTATCTATTAGCTTTTGTTTGTTTGGTTTTTGCCTAGAGACCATGTCTTATACCAATTTTGAATCCCTCAAACAGATGGTACTGAGTCTTGACTTCAATTATGTTCAAAAACTAATAGTTATATGAGCCAATAATCTGAACTCTAATTCCTAAATCCCTACCATATTCTTCCCTTTTCCAATTGAACCAAAGCATTGTGTTGGAAAGACAGTGCCCTCTATTCCAGGAACATCATTCATTATATTTCTGAAAATATCCTCTAGGAATTGTATATTCCTTGTAGAGAAAATATACACACGAAGTTCCTTTTCATAAAAATTCTGACTTTAAATTTCCTAGCTTTACAATTGTGAGATGAGCAATATCCTATTAACTTGGAGTTTAGAATTTTTTGTCATTTAACAAGTTCTACAAGACAATTTTATATCCTGCCCCAACTATCTTTATGGCCAGAGTAATTCTCAGCCTTAGTGGACAACCAGGAAGTAGGTCAAGGGCTCGGGGGTGTTATTCACCCAGCAGAGAAACATATTCTCCTCTTCTCCCACCAAGATCACTGGCTTCTTCTGCAGCCTCAGAAATCACCAAGTTGTGCTGATATTAGTTATGTCAAATGTGCATTTCAAAGTTAGTGAAGACACACCAAGGACTGATTCTCATGTAACAATTTTAGACATTGTAATGTGCTAGCAAGAATTATACTAACAGTCTTTATAGACTTTTCTATTAACAAGAAATCTTAAAAAAAAAAAAACAGAAATCAACTGCATCAATAAAATCTTAAAAGGGAGCAGTTGGTGCATGAATTGTTTCTACCCCCAAAAAAACGTGTGCATGAATTTAAAAGCCAAATACCTCAAGGCACGCGAAAAGATCTCAGGTCCTATTATGAGAGAAATAAAATAAGATGACGATGAATATACACTCATTTCATGAAAATTATATAATGTAGAAACTGCATGAGTTTCTACATGAGTTATGAGGCGAGCTTCCTTCGTTCTATTTCTACAGATAATTAATGTTGAACCACAAAGAAAGGGAATGACGACTTCCCCCTATTCTCTCCCTCAACCCTAAATCTCTTTAATATTTTCATGTTCACTGGTGTAATTATCCTTTAATATCATGAAATTAATTTTTTCTATTTCAGATAATTTACTCACAATAAATTTTCTGAATGATACTATTTTGAGAAAGAAAATGTCCTTACTGACTTGTTGAAATGATCAAACTCTCATTTGCCAACAGACTTGTAAAAACTATCCTTTAACTTCTAAGGGAAAAGGAGAATCTCATAGTAGACAGCCCACAGAAAATGTCCTAAAGGTAGTGCTTAAATACAGTACTGGAAATCGAAGTGGAATCCTCCAAGTAATCTTACGTATCATAAAATGAGAGTCTTTCTGAATGAGACTTCATTATAGATGCTAGATTTTTTTTTTTTTTTAATGCTAGATTTTTGTAGGAGCAAAAACGAAGGTAAATTTTATCCAATCATCCTCTTTTTAGGGAAAACGCTCCCTCATCCTCACTCAGAAAAGAACACCAAGGCACTAACACAACCTTACAAATCAACTATAATTCAATAAAAAATTAATTAATTAATTAAAAAACTAGAACACCAAGGCAAAGGTAGAAATATCTCGTGAACCCAAAGAATGGTCCCTCTTCTGCAACAAATTAAGAAGAAATGACACATTTACGTCTTCAGTTTTTTCTAAAACTTTTGATTAAGTTTTCATTTTTTTCCAAACAATCCATTATGTAAAATTCAGAAAACAGGACATGAATACATTTACCACCTCAATTTTCTCTGCTTCAGGAAGTGATGAGTTTCCAGATATGAGAGAATGGATGTTAAATAATCTGAAAAGTTGAGTTTCCACCTCCCCAACCTCTACACCCTCCTGCAAAGCTTAGCTCTTTATTTTTATAATTTTCTCATTGTTGCTGATGGGGAAGGTATGTCTTTGTCTTTTCCGAACTAAACAACTTAGACAAGTAGTTCGACAAGAGGCCCTCAGGATCATCCTCTACTCATCAAATGAGGAAATTATGAAATAGGGAAGTGAAATGATTTTGTTTAGATTGCTGAGCTCAATGGTAGAGAGTGGCAACTAAACTTTTAAATTTGTCCTAAAAAAAATCCCTAGAAGGAAGAAATTCTTGCAGTGAGAATGTCAGTATGAATATGAGGATGTATTTCTTGAGTAACTGATTTAAAGTTGACCTACATGACAAGAGACACCATTTGTGAAGGCACCGGGTCACAAAATTAGGTGTTGGTGATATTTTCACTATTGTAAAAAACTGTTATACAGACATAGTCTGGACACCCCAAATATTGTACCAAATTATTCATCGGGCATTTCATTTTGACAACAGTGAACAATATTCTAATATGGATCATCTCAGAACATTGGTTTGATCACCAAAGAAATTTTTTAATACAGATAGATAGATAGATAACAGTATCTACATGACCAGAAATGGACATTAAATTCCTCATGTACGATTTGTATATAAAAAATTAACAGCTAGTTTATGTCATCTAACTCTGTTTTTATTTCATTTGTGCCTAAAATTGGTGTTACCTTAGAATCACCCAGAGTTTGGGGAAAAAATCCATATACCCAAGCCTCACCTCAACCCAACTGGGTCAGGATCTCCAGAACATAAAAATCAAATGATTCTGAGTCTATCCAAAGCTGAGGAACTACAGAAGTTGTGCAAACTATTGACTAAGATGGTATAACTTGTGTGCGTTGAGGGAGTTGGAAAAGAAATGTGCGCTTTAGGTTTTTTGTTTTTTTGTTTTAGAAAATAAGCAAAACTTCCTTTCACTTTTTTTCCAGTAACATTTTAATATACAGTGTTTTGGAAATTGGATGTCAAACATCTTGGTGTTTTAAAACGTAGAAAATGGTAGTCAATGTAAAAGAATGCCTTTTATTTCAATTTGAGTAGGGCATACTCAGAATTTAAACCTAAAACTTCCCTTTCACCATTAAAGTAAAAAAAAAAAAAAATGAACAGTAAGACATAAAGTCGATTTAGTCAGACAAAACAGGAACTCTAGCTGTTATGTGAGTAGCTAAGAGGATGTGGGCCTCACATACCAGTTCGGGATCTCCATGCAAAAGCACGTTTATAGCACATAATTATCATTGCAGCACTGTATGACTTGGTGACACATATGACATTACCAGAAAGAATTTACTAAAATTCTGAGTCAGAAATTTAAACCACAGATATGTACTTGACAATAATATTTTGGTTTTGTATGGGGCGCTATTAAAAGCATGGATTACGCTCTAAATTTTGGAGAAGTTGAATCACATGAATTTGTGTCAAAAAAAAGTTTTGAAATTTGGATTGAATACGAAAAAAATATTCCCTAGTGGAGAAAGAAAATTCATGCTTTAATTTTATGAAAACTGAGTTGATGACAGAAAATGATTTTACATGCTAAATAACATGGTATGCCCACCTCTAAGAGCACAGGAGTGGGGAAAGTAGTCTTTGAAATTGCTAATATAGAAGCTATTTTTTTTAATCACATTAATTCACTTTAGGATAATAGTCAGATCATGCCTTGTACGAATTATCCACAGAGTTGTTAATGGATAGGTAGGAGAGGACCCTCTTGCCACTCTTTAAAATATGTGGGTCTTAATTTAATACTGAAAACATTCCCCAAGTTACTCTGGTTTATAAATGACCTGAATGTTATCTCCACCTGTCTCAGATTGCGTTCCATGGAAATGGTCTGTGAGATCCAGAGGGGCGTGCAGAAATTTACTAGGGAAGCTTTCAGAAAAAGGGAGGAGGGCAGGCTTGGCAGAAGGAGACACTGAGGACACCGCAGCTTTAACTGAGACCTTGGACAATCCTACCAGGAGCTGTGTAGCTTCAGTGGTCCTTCTGAGTGTCCGAAATTGAGGCAAGGGGGTCTGGCTTTGTATGCCCACCACTCACCAGTAGTGCCCCCAACCTGTCACAAGGAGAGAGTGTAACTGGAGGTGAGGCAGCTCCTTGGGGCTGAGTGGAGAGACTGGGTTTTGAGAAACCAGCAGCTGATACACCAAGGAGCACATTAGCCCTAAAGATGGGTCTGAGTCAATGATATCTCAATAACACTGAAGAAAGAAATAGGGAAAGAAAGAAAGTGTGAGAGAGAGAGAGAAAGAAAGGAAGGAAGGAGGAAGGAAGGATGGGAAAGAGAAGAAGGGAAGGAAGGAGGGAGGGAGGGAGGGAAGGAAGGAAGGAAGGAAGGGAGGAAGGAAGGAGGGATGGAAGGAAGGAAGGAAGGAGGGATGGATGGAGGGAAGGAAGGAAGGAGGGAGGGAGGGAGGGAAGGAAGGAAGGAAGGAAGGAAGGAAGGAAGGAGGGATGGATGGAGGGAAGGAAGGAAGGAGGGATGGAGGGAGGGAAGGAAGGAAAGAAGGAAGGAAGGAAGGAAGGAAGGAAGAAAGGAGGGAGGGAAGGAGGGAAGGAAGGAAGGAGGGAAGGAAGGAGGGAAGGAAGGAGGGAAGGAAGGAGGGAAGGAAGGAAGGGATCTGGGCAGAGCACGATTGTACAGCTGGACTCCGTATAACCCACCCTGGCACAACTTCTTCTTGGAGGGAGTCAGAGTATGTCTGCCTCCCGGGAAGAGTCCGTGGGCACTTAGATGAAAGGGGTCCAGCCCAGGCACAGCAGCTGATTTCCAGGTCTACCCCCCCAGCGCCCTCCTCCACCACTCACTCTGAACGTCCCTCATGCTGGGCTGGCAATACAGGTTGTCTTGCATCCGTGAATCTGAGCCCCTCCTCAGGCCATGGAGGCTCTGTTGTCCATTTACCCCTAAAGTAGACATGAAACACCACAGGAGGCCCCCGGGGATAACCTGGCAGCAAGCATCCTGTACACACCGCTGTGTCATGGTGGCCCAACGTTCTCCTGATAACCTCGTTCAGTAGCCGACGCCAGTAGGACCATCCATTTCCTTGCCTGCTGGTCCTTTGGCACAAGGAGCCTAGAGGTCAGGCAACATATTTTGCTTAAAGTTGAATGAGGCTCTTCCTGTGTAGGCAGGATCTGTACACACACAGAGCCTCAGGACTACAGGAAGCGGGTAATGGGTCACGGAAATAATGATACCATTCGCGCTTCCACTCTTGTTTCCTGGATCCACGTGCTCTACTTCTGGGCGCACGGCATCGTGTAAATGTCCATCTTCTCCGAGTCTCCCCTCACACCTGGTGACAGGTGCCCCCTCAACAGACCGTCTTGTTTCTCCATCAGGACAGTAACTTACGGGCAGTGAAGGATGTGGTAGGTTTCTGTCTCTGCTGTACCTCCTTTGCCCTAACGTCGATTCCTTGGTATAATGTGATGTTTGGGGGGATCTTCTGTTGGCAGATCAAAGAATCTACAAGCCCTCCAATTGGCTGAGACCCTGTGTGCAAAACAAGCAAACTCACACTCAGAAGAGGCGCCAATCCAATCAAGATGCTTGCGGCCTCTCCAGGTGGGGGGTCCAGGACTGTTTGCACCAGTGGCTGGCTGGTCTCAGGACGCTCTGTCCAGGGGCTAAGTGCTGGTCCCTCCAGCTGGCAGCTTGAACGCTGAGCTGCATCGATGGACAGATTAGACTCGGCGAGTGGAGTCCAGGCTCCACTTCCACCTCCCTGACGCCCCTCCAGCCCTATGCCAGCACTGGAGTGGTCACTGACACAGGCTAACTGGCCAGGTCATTCAGTCTGCTTGTGCGTTTAATGTCTTTTCAACGGTGGGCGCTTTCCAGTGGGCGTTTAGTCTGATCCCAACACAGGCGTCAGGACAAGAACTTCTGGCTGCCTACGCATCCCTGAAGATCCATCCCCATGCCTTTTCCCCAGACCTCCTGGACCAGACCTTCCAATCTCCCCCATTCAGGCCCCTGTCTGATCAGCGCCAACACCCAGGAGTCTGTGCGTATTCTTACGTTGTTCAGCTTGTCTGTTCACATGCAGTCGAAGGCTAAGGGGCACCTCTCAGAACCCCACCCAGTGGGAGGGTTTCCCCTCACCATGCTCTTAAGGGCCATCCCGGATGAGACTGCGGTAAGCGGCAGTCCCTTCTGGGCTGTCACCGATATGCTGAGCACACTGAGGAATGAACCGAGCCAGCCTCTCCCTCCGCATCACACGGTCAGAAGGGACCTCAGTTGCCACAGGAAGCCAGAGGGGAGAGGTGACAGGTGGGATGGGAAGGGGGTTGCACCACCTGCTTGCACAGCGCCCTTGGGTCATCTGGTCCCACCTGTGCCTGGGGCTTGTGGCATCCCTTCTTTCTTACACTGGACCCCTGCTGGGCTTGCCCGATCTTGGGGGTTCAGCATAATCTTGCTCAAGATGAAGGTCTTTTTTTTTTTTTTGCTTTTATTTTTTTGGCGGTATGCGGGCCTCTCACTGCCGTGGCCTCTCCCGTTGCGGAGCACAGGCTCCGGACGCGCAGGCTCAGCGGCCACGGCTCGCGGGCCCAGCCGCTCCGCGGCATGCGGGATCCTCCCGGACCGGGGCACGAACCCGCGTCCCCTGCATCGGCAGGCGGACTCCCAACCACTGCGCCACCAGGGAAGCCCCAAGATGAAGGTCTTTGACCACATGGGGCTGGTCACTTGATGTTCCATGGTCAGGTCTCTACAGAGGACCAATGACACTCCAGTTCTGCTTTCTGAATGATGTATCATTTGTTGCTGCTGCCTAGGTCTGCTGCAGACCCCTTTCCTGCCCGGGGCACTGAGGAGAGCTGGCAGCTTTTCACATAACCGGTACAGCTGTTAGAAGAGAATTTCCAAAAGTAGACTATGTTGTATCCAGAACCTGAAAGAAATTGACCTAGAGTTGTATTTCTTCGTGGTGGAAGGTGAGTTATGCCGGAGTTTGTCTTTCACTTTGGAAAGGATGTCCTGAATTCCCCGGGCCACTAAGCTCCCTACACACTTAGTTGATGTGGTATCCCCTGAACCTTCATGTGGTTTGTCTCCCACCCGATGGGGTTCATGTGTCTCGACACAATGCACACACTTTGTGCTCATCTGGTCCTGTTAGCTTGTGGACCAATACAATACAGCAGACCGATGTGACACTGCAGGATGTCAAGCCCAGGTCCCCTGTGACTGTACTGTCACGGACAGTAGAAGATTTAACAGAGACCTAGAGCAACACAGTAAACGTCTGTCCTAAGTAAGGTGCAAACAATTCCTATCCTCTTTTGCAATATGGATGGAAAGGAAGGCATTCATCAGATCAACGGCAGCCTAGCAGAGGGCAGAATGTTTGTTAATCTGTACCAGCAAAGGTACCACATCCAGCATAACAACTGCAATGGAGCTCCTGTTTGATTCAGTTGGTGGAATTCCACTGTCATCCATCATATTTCTGTAAAGACAAGACTGGTTAACTTCGTGGGAATATAATGGAGACCCCCTTGCATTCTGTGAGCAGGACACTTAGCCCTGCTGTTCACTCCTAAGACACAGGATGGATTTGCTGTCTTGGGAAGAAGGGGGCAGTTTCAAGGCTTCTGCTTCCCACTACGGTAGTCCTTACATCAAAGATCAAGACCCAGCTGAGGCTTCTGTCAACTACCAAGGTCACCCACTGTGAGTACGACCTGGGCCAAGATTCCACTTATTTCCTGGCCTCCACCTGCCTCAATGCTCCCAGGGGGGGGTCTCGCTGGCACTGGGGATCTCTAGCTAATGACATTAATCTAGACCCTTGGGGAAGGGTCTCTGAACGTCTGAGCATCTCTGTCTTCCCAGTGCACCCTTACGTGAGTTAATGTTCATAGCTGACTTCAGGGAAGGACTGGGGAATTACCACCGAATACCCTGGGTGCAGCGATGCAGGGTCCATCCTCCTGGGAATCTGGCTTCTCCTTCAGAGAGTGGCTCCAGGTGTGAGGACTGGCTCAGGTCCAGGAACTTGGGGAGGAATCATGACTTTCTACTGGGGCACCACCTTCAGTCTCCTGCTGTCCCATCCTTTATTTGACAAAGAAATAGAGTTTATTACATTTTCAGAAAAGATAACCATTTGACAAAAATTAGTAACCCATTATTTGTTTAGACATCAAATTGTACCAGTTTGCAAGACTTAATCTTTCAATCTCACATTTTTCATTAAGAATAGGAACAATTTTTTTCATCAAGTAGAGTTCCCTGTACCTATACAGTAGGCTCTCATTCGTTATCTATTTTATACATAGTATAAAAAATCCTTGATTTTTTTCATTGTATAAAATCAGAAGTACCCTTGTTGACTGTCTTTTCCTCTCGCTTCTAGAAGTACCATCCCTATAGCCGGCTGAAGTTTGAGCACACTTGACTGTTCCTGCAACCTCGCCACTATTGTGACCAGTGCACACACCTCGCACCATCGTCTGGCCTTTACAACAGTTTGGAATCGTATCATCAGCATCGCTGGAAAGGAGCCCGGCTCTGTGAGAGCACATCCTACTATTGGCCCAGCCGAGGACAGACGTCACTGAACTTCCCAGTGATGCTGACATCACTCTGCAGCAGATGTATTTGTTAAAAAATGTGTCCAAGAAAGCCTAGTCCCAGTGATATTTCTAGTTTGAAGCAGAATAATACCCTTTGGAGAAAAAAAATATTGCTCTATATCTGAGCGCTCACAGCCGCGTTATCTCTTCCAACCTCAATTATGTGAAATGCAGGTATGTTTCCACTGCTGAGACTGCTATGTAATTTCAGGGGGTATCATTTCCTCCCACTGAAAAAAATTTTTCTTTTTTTGATGTGGACCATCTCTAAAGCTTTTATTGAATTTGCTACAACATTGCTTCTGTTTTTTTTTTTTTTTTTCATTTTTTTGTGGGGGGGTTGTTTTTTTCTTTGGCTGCAAGGCATGTGAGATCTTAGCTCCCTGACCAGTGGTCAGACCCGCATCCCCTGCATTGGAAGGTGAAGTCTTAACCACTGGGCCGCCAAGGAAGTCCCACCGCCGAACTTTTTTAAGTTCTCAGGTGCACCGGAAAGTTAGTAAAACCTGGTGGACTCTGCATTGAGGCAAGAAATGAGATTTTATGATGAAAGCTGAGATAGTCCTGAAATGAATACACATATGCAAAGAACAATAATGATATCAAGCATCACAGATTGTGGATGAAATCAAACATGGCATTTTTCTTGGGCAACGTAATTAGGGCATCACGGAAAGTAGAAACTTATGAGGTCATTTAGGTCATTTTTTTTTTTTACCATGGAAACCACTATTAGATTATTCCAGGTGGGCTATAATCCCTAGTGTTTTCCCGAATTTCAAGGGCACACCACCAGCACTATAGTGGATTGTATGATGAAGGCCACAGAACACTGAAGTTTCATCTTGGAATGCAGGGGCCTGAAATTAATCAGGTAGCAACAAGCTAAGCCGCTTCTATTACAGAGTTGCTTTATATTAATTCCAAATTACTCTGGTGGAAATACGGGTAGAAAAAAATATTAGAAGCCTCTTTGATAAATATTTTCTTTCAGAATCATATTTGCTTATTTTTCACTCAGAATTTTTAGGAAAGTGAAGAATATTAGAGCTAGGCAGGCAATCTAATAAACTTCATCTTACACGTGAAAAATCTGGGGCCCTAAGGTCTGCCTTAAATCAGATGTGTCTCATGCAGAAGATTCATTATTCCCAATGAGATATGCAATTTCGAGCTTTCTTTCTCAAAAAGATGTGAAATTGACATTCTGACACGTAAGACGGCAAATGACTTTATTACGCTATACCACGTTTTAAATGATTTCTCAGACACCCCAAGAAGCCATGTCCCAATTTTCTTAAAATTTCAGAATTTAATTCAATGTCAGCCTAATTAAGGAGCACTTACGCCGAAGTCAAGAGTGAGGAAAATGGGGTCCTATGTTTTAGGAACTATATTTTTAGAAAATAATGGTTCCCTGATAAAAACATAAGATCAAATATTGAAGGACTAAATACTAGAATTTTACTAAATATATAGCCTCATTACATTTCAGTCTTCTATTCTATTCCCTTATAACTGTGAATAACTTTCAATTATCAAAGAAGATAAAGTAAGGTAACTCCTTTCAGTTTTAGAAAAAATAATGTGTTATATTAGCCAATGTTCTGAAATTTGCTTTTAAAATATACTTGGTATCAATTTACCTCAAAATTTACTTGTCTGGAATATTTCAGATTACATAGTCCTTGAACTGGTTTTTAAAGTTTCTCAGTAACAAAAGAGTATCAGAGCCCACTAACCTAATTTCATGTACTCTGTACTACAGATTTGGAATTCTCCTGTAAATTACACGGCAAAAATTCACAATAATACTTTCAAATGAAAGAATAGAAACTCTGCCAAACAAAAGAAGAGAAAGTAAATCTCCAGTTGTCATCTTCAAGGGATTTAAAACGAGACTGATTTTCTTAATTTTACAGTTCGACCCCACTTTAGATTCACATTTGATCAGAATTCTTTTGATAACTCAGTAGCTACAGAATCCTAGGGCGAGAAACACAAGCTCCTCATAGCCCCTGTTTTAGCCAGAAGCATTAGGAACCCAAGCAAGACCATCCTCTTAAAAACATCAGTCAGAGTGTGTGTTTTTGCTGGCTTCTCTAATAAAAGTGATTCCGAAACCAGAGGCCTTAGGTGGTGACATGTTGATAAACAGAAACAATTATCCAAGTACTGATAACTCATTTTTAAATGTGAAAGTAAATACTAGTGTCACTACATGCTAACAAGTTCACGCAGGAATCTAAATCCTAAAGACAAAACCTGGTTCCAAAAACACTCAAACAGGGCTTCCCTGGTGGCGCAGTGGTTAAGAATCCGCCTGCCAATGCAGAGGACACAGGTTCAAGCCCTGGTCCGGGAAGATCCCACATACCATGGAGCGCCTAAGCCCGTGCGCCACAACTACTGAGCCTGCGCTCTAGAGCCTACGAGCCACAACTACTGAGTACCAAGTAAACTTATGTCATTTTCTGACTTAATCTTCCAGAGAATCTACCACCATGGCCTAGATGCACCCACAGGTCCAGGCTTCTGAAAGCACACTCTTCCTGAGACAGAAACCTGGGTGACAAGGGAAGTGACAGGGACTCTTCCAGGTGGCCCAACCTTCCAGGAGTTATTTCTCAAACTATAATGACCTTAAGAGAATTTAGAAATGACTTAAAGCTAAACATTATTTTAACTAGTTTAGACTAACTAGAAAGTTTTTCAAAAATACTATTACAAACGTGGTACAGAACACGATCGATTTACACAAAGGCAGGCAGAAGTGTCCATTAACTGGTTGTTATTTGAGGAGGAGAAAAGCTCCTTCTCTCTCCTGTCCTCTCCCCCGAGGTTTGAAGGGCCTTATTAAAATGCAAATATTCTCTGGGTAGATCATCTTTCTCAGAAAAGCCTTGAGGCCAAAGGAGAACAAGTGGCTGAAAGAGCTAAACTGTCTATCTTCTATTTCAAGCAGGGAATTTCATGAGCCCATCTCCATCCCAAAAGGAAATATCTGAAAAAACTACAACAGCAATAATATCATTTCCGTACGGATTGCAGTGTGCCAGAGATCGTGCTAATACTTTATGTAATTTATCTCATTTATTCCTAACAGTACCCCACCCGTATAGGTATGTAGCTGCAGGTCTGGGAAGCTCTGAAATGTAGAAAGGTGAGTATTTTGCTCACAGTCACAGAAGTAGCAGGAAAGACAGTGAATGAACTCCACTTCTATGACATCGACCATGACACAAGCTGCCTGTCAAGACATGTCTTCATCTTCTCTTTGTTCTCTCCTGACTCAGAGGGAAAGGTGCCAACACGTTTCCTCTCCAATGGCCATCGCCACTTCCCATCCCATCCTCTGACCTACAATGGGATAACCATCCTGTATCTCTTGAATTTCCCCTCCTCACTCCATCGTACTAATTCAGTACCTTCAACTGATCCTGTGAACACCTCCCTCCTCTGCTTTATGGACCAGCAAACATACACACTCACCTCCACTGTCTCTCTCCTTTTTTATGAATTTTATTGAAGTATAGTTGACTTAAAACGTTGTGTTAATTTCTGCTGTACAACCAAGTGATTCAGTTGCACATATATATATTCTTTTTCATATTTTTTCATTATGGTTTATAACAGGATATTGAATAGAGTTCCCTGAGCTATACAGTAGGACCTTGCCTATCCATCCTGTATATAATAGTTTGCATCTGCTAATCCCAAACTCCTTTTTTTAATTAATTTTTATTGGAGTACAGTTGCTTTACAATGCTGTGTTAGTTTCTGCTGTACAGCAAAGTGAATCAGAGCTATAGGTATACATATATCCCCTCTTTTTTGGATTTCCTTCCTATTTAGGTCACCAAGCTAATCCCAAACTCCTAATTTATCCCTTCCCCACCCCTCCCCCTTTGGCAACCACCAGTCTGTTCTCTATGTCTGTGAGTCTGTTTTTGTTTCCTAGATAAGTTACTTTGTGTCGTATTTTAGATTCCACATATAAGTGATATCATATTGTATTTATCTTTCTCTGTCTGACTTACTTCATTTAGTATGATAATCTCTAGGTCTATCCATGTTGCTGCAAATGGCCTTACTTCGTTCTTTTTTATGGCTGAGTAATATTCCATTGTATATATGTACCACATCTTCTTTATCCATTCCTCTGTTGATGGACACTTAGGTTGCTTCCATGTCCTGGCTGTTGTCTTTTACAACCACCTTCCTATTTCTGTACTTATTTCCTTTGGCGATTTCTCGGATAAGTATTCTAAAAATGTAATCTCCATTTCTCATGGAAGTTTAAATGGTTTACAGAGTGATTTCCAGTGACGGCGGAAAGCGAGGCTGAGCCCTTCCTGACGATTCCTAACTCCTAGTGAGCAGGCTGCAGACGATTGGGAACCATGGTCTCTGTCATTTCCTTCATAAGCACCACTTCCCTTTATTTCCGCTGTGGTTACTGGCCTTAATGTGTTGCAGCTGAGTTTCCATCTCAGCCTTTAATGGTGCTTCTGCGTCTTGTCTTTCCCTCTTCCAACACATATATAACACCTCTGCAGAATGTGACCCCCTAGAATAGCACTTTGCTCACCTATCTGCCATGTATCTGAACTTGCCATGTGGCCTCAGGACAACGTAGAAGCTCTTCTATCAAATCCCCAAAGCTATCAAAGTGTGAACTCCGGCTCCAAGTTGCTTTTCCTTTCCTTCCTCCCTTCTACTAAGCCCCTCTTCTCAAAGTGTTCCTTCTCTCCTGGTTTCTTCCACCCAGCAGGACACCTCCACCCTTCCTGGTCTCGTGCTCAGACCCCTGCGTGCTCCACATGGTGTCACTTCCTCAGCATTGTTCACATCCCTTCTGCCACCTCACCTCCCATGCAACTTGCTTTCCTCTGAGGAGTGTTGCCTCAGTATTTCATCCAGCAGGATTTCCAACATCAGGCTTTTACAATTCATTCAACATTTTTTAAATTTCCTGTTATCACGTGGTCATGAGTGTATATCTTGCCTCTTGAACCAGATTTAGCATTTCCTTGAGAGCACTGTAGGATGTGGGCCATTTCCTTTATGTCTCTGTCTCTACCCCATAGTGTAGAATACAATGTTTTGCCCAAAACTATGTATTTGGTGAACAAATGGTAGGCAATATTTAGTCAGGATTTTATACTAACTCACTAAAGAAATGGCAACCATCTATCAATGGAATTCTGTAACAAGAAAAATCAACTTCTTATTAAAATACTTTTCAGGTTACAAATGGTTGGATTTGCTCCACCTTCCTCACCCCCACCAAATATGGTGTGTTTCTTTCTTTTCCCACATGTGCACTTTATCAGGAGACCTTCTGGGAGCTTAGTCTCTGGTAAACAGCTTACTGCAATATTAATAAAAGGAAACAGATTCAGATTGCTAGAAAATTAAAAGTCTTAGTTACCTCAAAGATGACTCCACTTTGGTAGTAAAAATAAAATAAAATGCAAACCTATAAACTTGTTCCATGAAGGCTTATATGAATAGAAGAAACAATGGTCTAAAAGTGAAGCATGAAGCCAATTTCTCCAAAGATAGGTTAATACTATTACAAATGTTTCCACTTGTTCCTTAAATAGTTCTCTATTTCATGAACTGAGGTGTCCAAGTGCTAACATCACGCCATCATAACAGTGCCAACTTACTCTTGGCATGGTTAGAGCTTAATTTTTGAAAGACTGCATTTTATATGCTCCCTTTGTAAGGAAAATTTAGACAAAATTAGCACAATGAAGAAGAATATGAAGAATAAGAGATCCGTGCATTCAAAGAGCTGCAATAGATCCACAGGTATTACTTCTCAAAATGAGTTAAACTGGACCAAAGAGTAGAATTCTGGATGGAACTCTGGATGAAAAATTAGGAGCTATTTTCTAGATTTTCAGCTCACCGTGAGCTCACGAGGAGATTTACTCCTTGTAAATCACTCTTAGGAGAGTGTTAGAGAACTTGAAATAGAATCAAACATTACCACAAATAGGGATGTGTCCAATGAGACCATCAATTCTTTTCAGGCAAGTACATTAAAATTAAGTCTTACAGAGTAGTGGGACCACTGGCTGCTTTGACTGAATGATCTATATTGATTCTGCAAATTATAACAAGTATATTAGATAACTATTCAAACTTTACTAGTAATTGGCATAAAATAGAAAGAAATATTAAAGTACTCATGATTAAATAATTAAGATCATCATTTTTATTGAAGAAGTTTTTTCTGACTTCTACTTCTGGAAGGATGGAGTACATATAATTTCTGAATTCCTCCCAGTAAGTACAAGTAATAATCCTGGATATTGTATACAAACAAATATAAGAGTACTCTGAAAGGTGGAGAGAAGAAAGCAAAGTAGATCAGGACCTCGGAGTCTGAAGAATGACACAGTGGTGAGTGCCCTGGATTCTCTTTTTGCCTAGAATCCCTTAGACAGGGTCTATGAGGTACTGGAAAAGCAGACAACATGGAAATGCCAACAGGGACAGATCAGAAAAGCCCAAGCAAAGCCTGCTCTCTCAGCAAAGGAGTAGTAAAGGGACATCCCAGAAAGATGGAGATCTTCTATAATATAACCACTCTGCTCCAGGCAAAACCAGAGAAAAAACTGTGGCCCTTCCCCATCCCTGTCATCACAGTCCACATGGAGAGGGTAGACTTCACCCTCACCAGACTCTAAAAAGACTCCTTCCCCCCACCCCCCAGTGTGGTGTCAGAGAAGCAGGGAGCCTGGAATCCCACCCACCAGTACTAATGAGTTGCCCCCTCATCCTCACCAGGTGAGTACAGGAGGCCCAGTGGAGAGTCAGGACCTCAACCACCACCCAGTGGTGAGGTGATGGAACCTCCCTCCACAGTGTAGGGGACCATGTGAAAAGGGTCATGAGGTGGCCCCTCCTTCCCAGCCAGGGTGTTACAAATGGAAGCCCCTGGAAAATGTGATTGCCCACCTCCTTCCAGCAGTAGAAGGAGCCCCCTTATCCAGGTGTCAGTGGAAGCAAGTGGAGGACTTAGATGTCCACTCCAACCTGGCAGTCGTGAAGCAGCACCCTCTTCCTTGCTGAAGAGGAGTCCGGAGAGGTCTGCTAAAACACATGATTTAAATAAGACCCAGACTCTCAGAACATTATACCAAAATTGTCCAGATTCTAATCGAATGACTCATCTTACCAGGAAGCAGGAAGATCTCCACTTGAATGAGGTAAGGTAATCAATAGATACTAACACTCAAGTGACACAGGTGTTAGAATCATTTGTCAAGGATTCCCAACAGCCATCATAAAAACACTTCCAGAACTACTTATGAACATGCTTGAAACAAATTTAAAAAACAAACTTTTAACAAAGAATTAGAAGATATGAGGAAGAACAAAATTGAAATTTTAGAATTGAAAAATACAAAACTAAAATCAAAAACTCTCAAAAGAACAACGGAAATTACCCAATCTGAGAAAAAAACATCAAATAAACTGAAACAAAAAATGAACAGGGGCATGGGAGACTATAACAAAAATTCTAACTTTTATGTCATCTGCATCCCTGAAGTAAAGAATATAGAGGATAAGGTTGAAAAAGTATTCAAGTAAAAAGTGGCTGAAAACTTCCCAGGTTTGGCAAAAGACATAAGACTACAGATTCAAGAAGCTGAACTAACACTAAATAAGATAAACCCAAAGAAACCCACACCAAGATGTATCATAGGCAAACTTCCAAAAACTAAAGACAAAGAAAAAATCTTAAAAATAGAAAGAAATTACTCATTAACACATAAGGCAAAAACAATCTGAAGGATATCAGATTTCTCTTGTGAAAGCATGAAACCAGAGGAAATAGTATAGCCTTTTCCAAGAACTGAAAGAAAAGAACTGTCCACAGGAATTCTACATCCTGTGAGAATGTCCTTCAGAAATGAAGGATAAATCAAGACAGTCTTAGATGAAAGAAAACTAGGAACTAAAACTAAAACCATCAACAGCAGACCTACCCTAAAAGAATGCCTAAAGGAAACTCTCTAACCAGGAATAAAATGATAAAGGAGGAATCTTGGAAAACCAAGAAGAAAAACAGAACAACAGAAGGAGTGAAAATATTTCATTCTCATGAGTTTTCTAAATTGTATTTGATGGCTGAAGCAAAATGCATAACACTGTCTAATGTCTCAATGTATGTGGAAGGAATACTTAAGACAATTATATTATAAATGGGGGAAGTAAAGGGATGTAAAGACAAGTAGATTTCTACCCTTCTCTTGAACTGAAAAATGTTGGCACCAATAAGCCATGATAAGGTATATATATGTATACATATGTATATATAATAACCTACAGTAACCTACAGCAAAAAAAAAAATGCTTAGAGAAACAGCTATATAGAGAAATACTATAGATTTTCTATAGTAGAAATACTATAGAAATACTCGAAAACACTATAGATCTCCAAATGTCAAAATCATATGGATGGAGAACAGATTAGTTGTTGCCAGGAGCAGGGAGCTGATGGAGAGGGGTGGTGGGGTGACCATGAAAGGGGAGCAGGAGAGAGGGCTCAAGGTGATGGAATAGTTCTCTACCTTGACTGCAGTAGTGTTCAAGTGGATCACCACGTGTAATACAGTGATATCAAACTAAGCGCACACATTGTGTCAATGCGTTTTCTGGGTTTATACCGAACTCTAATTATGAAAGGTGTAGCCATTGGGAGACCCTGGGACAGTGTATATGGGACCTCTCTCTAATTTTGCTACTTCCTGTGTGTGTATAATTATTTCAAAATAAAAAGGGTTTTGTAAAGTGCAAAGTTATACAAGACAAGCTAAATCAGAACTAACTGGCTACAAAAAAAAAAATAATAATAATAAAAGAGGTTAAAGCCAAAAAAATGAACAAAAAGTTGTGGCAACTATTTAATTCGTACAGCAGCACACATGTGTAAAACTTCATAATAATAGCTTGAATGTTAATGACACTGGCAAATGTACCTAGAAAACCATAATTTTTTATTCTGTAAGACCACCATTAATTAGAAAGTGACTTTGCGAATAAGCTTTTGATTCCTGTTCCTCTGTAATACCTTGTATCTGTCAAGATAGGCTAGGTTATGTTGCTGTTATAAGCAGACCCCAAATTTCACTGCCCCAAAGCTACAAATATTTCTCTCTCTTTCATGTTACCATAGACACTGGGTTGCCTGGCGTCATCCTCCCGACACATCTTGCTGATGGAGAAGCAAGGTTCTCTAGTGCTGCTGGTCATTGTGACAGAGGGAACCAGAGGGGAAGGTCACCAGTGTCTGAGGCCCAGGCAAAGCTTTGGCTTGAAGCCGTTTGTAAGCACTATCACCAATGCCCATCACTAAGCCCTGTGTTAATTTCATCCTCTGTTTGTTTCTATGCCGACTACTGTCGCTGGGGAAATAGAATAATCAGGGTCCATCCTTGGAGGTGTGATTGATATCACTTCCAACCAAACCCTAAAATGTAGATGAGGAAGGCCCGTCCCCCAGCATAAATCCAAGGTACTCTTACCATAAAGAAGGGGGGATTAATTCTAGAGAGTAAGTAACAGATGTTCACTGCATTGAAGAACTATGGTGAATATTACATGCTGAGGGATATGTCTTCCAATAGAATAGGAGGCCCTCTACACCTGTAACAGTGAGGTGTTTACTTACGTTTCCCAGGATAGATCTCAAGTCTGTACATAGTAGGTAACCAAGAAGTCTTTGTTGAAGGGTTGACTGAGTGAAGTAAGGAATGGAAGGAGGGAAGGAAGGGAGGGAGGGAGGAAGGAAGGAAGGAGGGAAGGAGGGAAGGAAAGAATGCAGGGAGGGGACTTCCCTGGTGGCGCAGTGGTTAAGAATCCTCCTGCCAGTGCAGGGGACATGGGTTCGAGCCCTGGTCCAAGAAGATCCCACATGCTGTGGAGCAGCTAAGCCCGTGCACCACAACTACTGAGCCTGCATGCCACAACTACTGAGCCCACGCTTTAGAGCCCGTGCTCCACAACAAGAGAAGCCACCACAACGAGAAGGCCGCATGCCACAACGGAGACCAACACAGCCCAAAATAAATAAATAAATAAACTTATTTTTTTAAAAAAAGAATGGTGGGGAGAAGAAGTATAAAAGGGAGGGGGAAACTGACACTAATTCACAACTGAATTAGAATTGCATGTTTATTTTTCTATTTTTTTCATCTTTTATGTCTAATTTTATAAAACAAAAAATATTAAAACAATGTTAGTAGAAAACAGAAAACGTAACAAGAAATACATGTTAAAAATTAATTTCATTTGAAATTAATCCACTGAAACATATAATTTGTGTGTTACATCATATGTTTAAGGTAATAATTATCAGGATACTATTCATTTAAAAAATGAGGCTTAAATAAGTAAATAAATAAAGCATCATGTTTGCAGGACGGAATACTTGGAATCCTTTAACCCTTGCATTTTGCATGCAACAATGCTCTAGTATCACAAATACAATTAAAATAAGTATCAAAGTTAATAACCCAAATACACTTTTTTAAAAAAAATTGGTACCACCCAGTAGAGGCTACCTGCAGAGGAAAAGGGAAGAGTGAGACAAGCAGAGAAGAAAAGAACATGAATCTTTGGCCCTTGAAGAGGGTTCGTGAACAACCTAATATCTTTTGATTCGATCCTTTTCTGCTGACACCAGTCAAAAAGGATTCTGTGGTTTGTAAGGAAGAATCTTGTGGGACACAGAGCCTCCGTGAGCTCTGAGAACACCGTGGCCAGGCCACTCCCAGTGCGCCTGGACCACCTTGGTCGTGCACATGGTTGTGGTAGTGTTTTACATCCTTGCTTCTCTTTTTTCCCTCCTGAGAAGGAGAATGAAGGAGTCAAATACATGGAAAGTATACCTTCCAGGCATCATCTGTAAACCCTTTTGTGTTTACAATCATTTAAACCTCAGCTACCACACTGAAGACAGTTTCCAAACTCCGGCCCCATGATGGAGTGTTGTTTTTATAGCTGTGACATGTCAATGCTGGTGCCACGGAGCAAAATATTTATGCAGTGAGTCTTGTTCGTGGCTTTTGTGTGGAAGGAACGCTGCCCTTACTTCTTTAAGGGCCATCACAAAATGCCCGGGAAGGGAATTATGCCGTACTTTAAACAAACATCGTGCTTTACGTTTTCAGAGGGGCCAACATGCATTCGTATGTTTTAAAGGGCAAGCACCAAAGGGACTGTTTTAAATTAAAGAGCCTTTTTATCTCGGATCAGTAAAGCATGCTTTGACTTATGTGGATTTAACTCAAGTGTGCTATTATAGGGTGATTCGTGTGGAAGCCGACTTTGCACCTCTTTCCATGCCCTAAATGTGCAGAACTCCAGGCAGGTCTCACTCTGTAGGATACATATAATGACTCCCAAAGCATCTTGCAACAATTATTTGTCCTTCCTCAACTATTTTCTGACTTTCCATCAGACGTCTCAAGAACCTTATTGGCCACCATTTCTTTCCTTCCCCACCTGGAGAGATCTCGAGAGACTGGTCTTCCAAGAGACCTCTCCAGTCTCCCTGCTCAGGGACTGAGATGTGTAACCCCCTGGCTGATAGGCAGAGGTCCCGGGTCTGCCCCGTGCAGGTTGGGCCACGGGCGGGGCATCTGGTCTGGACCTGCGTCGGTGGGCGCTGTGGTGAAGCGCCACGTCCACAGCCTCAGGACTGAGGCTCGCCTGAGTCCTTACCCTGTGCTTTTTGGGAGCTAGAGAGCCATCCCCAAGAGCACCCCTCCCTGCCCTGCACCCCTGAGATATGGGGCGTGAAGGCTCAGGTCCCTGGTCCCAACTCAGGACAGCTGGGAGGGCACCCCAGGTCTAGGGCTCCCGGAAGGGTGTCTGAGGCTTTGACCGTGACCGTCTCACAGCCTGACCCTCCCCTCTGCCCAGCGCTGCTGCCTCCTGACCCTCAGAGCTGTTGATTCACCTGCCAATGAGCCACTTTTTAGGAATCTCTGTCTCCCAGTTTGCTTCCTGGAACATGATTGAATGAATTGCTGACTTGGGTGGTCTGATTTCACGTAGAATCTAACCTTATTGGGATGTTTGTGCCTTGGGAATTTAAAACAAGAAACAAAGCAGGAAATAAGGAATCTGTGATGGACCAGAGAGTTTATGAATACAGAGAGAGGCATGGGGACAGCTGCATTGAACCACGTTTTAGAAAAATAAGCTGGAGAAGTCATTTGAGAAGAAAGAAAAAGGATGGACTGGATCCACCAAGAGAGACAGTGACGGGAGAAGTCACGTGTCCCCGATACACAGAAAGTATCTTCCCCTTTACGTCCCTGGGATTCCAGGATAATATTACATATTTTTTCAACAAATACCTATGAGATCCTATAACTACATAATTCCTTCTCTTCACTTGAGCTAGCTTGAATCCTTTTTTTAAAGAAACTTTCAACCAAAGTAACTTTGAGTAAAATACTATCCGTACGTAAATATTGAGTTTAAAATTTTTGCAAAGCACAGGGCAAAGGAAAGATTCCATGCTCTCTTTTGGGGTCAAAAATTAACTGAAACAATGATTCTGGTGCAGGTAATTTATGAAGGACCATCTCTCAGGAGAACCAGTCCAGGAGGGAAGGAAGAGGATGCAGAAGAGGAAAAAGCCACGTAAAGGGGCGATTTTAGATGAAGCCCTGGCTGTAGCCTGAGCTCAAAGGGTAGAAATAGACCGTAAAGTTTATTTTGCCACTGGCCACAGATTGCGCGTGTGTGCATGTGCGTGTTGGTGTGCGTGTGTGCTTGTCACATGGAGGGACTTCCCCTGGCACCCTGGCTTTCTGTGTGTGTGAGTTCAGTGACCAAACATGGCAAGTGAGAGCCTTCAGCAGCAAACTGGGAGCTGGGAATGAGGCACAAAGCTAGGAAAAGGGTCTGAGGGGTTCTGGGTGGGGCTTCAAGAGCGGAGCTGTTTTTCTAGTGAAACAAGACACCAGACACAATTCTCAGAACTGGAGGGACCTCTCTGTCGGTTTTTTAAAAATATGTCCACAGTTGTTGCTATTCCTTCCTTCAAGAAGTGAAGTCTGGTGTTGCCATGTATATGGAGAAAGGGACATTCTGCTCCACAAACATTCATAGTCAAGCCAGAAAGTATTGGTTTGGCCAAACAGTTCATTCAGGTTAAGGAAATAAAATACACATTTTTCATTTTTACCAAGAACTTCATTCAACAACGTAGTCACGAACCGAAAGAACTTTTTGGCCGACACAATATATTCTCCAAAGCCACCCGGGCCTGGTCTGACCTAACCAGACACCCATCTGGGTGAAGTCACCAAGATGGCAGCCATGTTTCACCTCATAAACCAGCTGTGATTCGTTGGTATGGGTGTCTGAGCCTGGGAAGCCGTGCTGAGGAGGGTCTTGAGGCCAGATTTGGTGGCGTGGGAGGAGTGCTGTGATCTCTTAGCAGTGCTTCCAAGGGGGTTGAGCATGGCAGGTGTGCCCAGGTACTTGCACCCCCTGGGGACAATGGGAGGGATGCTGTGGAGGAAGTGTTGTCCCTGACTAAGGAAAGCAGGGCAGACACAGAAGCCTGGGAAAGGGTCGAGTTCAGATGACCTGTCTTCAAACCACCCACGTGTTCTTCGGTGGCTCCCAATATGACTCCCAGTCTTATTCTCTCTGCTATTGGCTTCTCTATAAAAGCTCTCTTTCCCTTCTGAACTTTCTCCTAACCAAGGCGTTCGTTCACATGCAAATCGTCTTGTTATCGTTACCATTAAAACTGGCAGTCTTAAAATTCAAAAAAAAAAAAAGAAGGGAAGCTTCATTCTCTTTTCTGAGTCTGAGTATGGCTGGAACTGGCCACTTTGTTCTAGAAAATACAACAAGGCAGAAGAGATGGTTTGTGATTTGGGGTTGAGGCCACAAAAGGCAAAAATGACTTCCTGTGGTCATTCTCTCTCTCTCCCTGTCTCCCTCTCTCTCTCGGATTATTTGCTCTGGGGAAGCCAGCTATCATGTCATCGTCAAGAGAGGCTCCGTGGTGAGGTGCTGATGACTCCATGAGGATGAGCTGGGAAGTGAACTCTCTGGGCCATTCACACTCAGACTCGGCCTGTGTCCTGACCGAAAACTTGCAGACACTGGAAGTCAGAGCCTCCCAGCTAAGACACTCTACAATTCCTGACCCCCAGAGACTTTTTGAAACCACAAATGTTCATTGTTTTCAGATGCTACGTTTTGGGGGAATTTCTTCTACAGGAAGAGCTAATACAACCTCTTAGCATCTCCTTGGTAGGTCTGGCTTTCTTTAGGTCAAGGCAATGGCTAGGTCATTTATTTTCAAATAAAATGCAGCAGAGCTGCAAGAATAGGCTGAATATTCAAAAATGCAAATAACTGCAGCTCTTCTCATACCTGACAGTCAAGAACTACCTCCTGCACCTAAACATCCTGAGTAGCTAACGTCAGGCATTAAGCGCTGTCAGGAAGAGGAAAGTACAAGGCCACAGAGTTACCTCCAAGCACACGGAAATGAGAGAGGAGAAGTAAGATTCGACACCTGTCAGTGTCGCCTCTCTGGTGACAAGACAGCTGGACTTGAGGTTGAAAGGTCTGTGTTGGGAGGAGTCCTGCCTGCCGTGCGGCTCAGTAGCATCCTTTGATAGCTTTCTCTGTTCCTCAGTTATCTCCCGTGCCAAATGGGACTCAGAAGACCAGGCTGCTCGGCAGCTGTGAGGGTTAGAAGGGTTGATGGTTCGCACGGAATCTGAGGGCATTCGGCCAAGGTGTGGCGGCGGTTTTTGTCGACAACATGACTGGGGAGCCCTGCCGACTTTTAGTGGAAAGAGCCACGGGTGGTAGCCCTTCAGCAGGGGCAGGTGGCAGGCTTGGTCAAGGTCCACAGGGATCCAGCCTCCTGCTGCCCATTCACGGGGAGAGAAAGTCACCGTATAATCATCTGACCTTAGAACAACTTCCATTTTACATACACTTGCAAAGTCTTAACAGATTCATGAAATACTAAATTGTTCAGGAGAACAGCTATTATAAAAATTATACATAAATATACTTTTTAAAGGAATTTTACCAAGGGTTGTTTGGTATTTTGGAAATCGTGCCCCCTTGGGAACGTCGTTCTAGGTATGTCTATAACCAATAAAACGTCTTTTTTCTGTCTACAGTTGCAGCGGGCACAGACATAGTGGTTCTAACCATTTGAGCACTGTATTTTGTAGTGGGGTAGAGTCTGAACATTTACATGTTGTTACATATATTCGTTTATTATGCATTTATTTCCTTTTATTTCTGCCTTACACGTTTGGCCATTGCATTGATTTTTTAAAAATATTCCTGTAGAGAGATGTATTATCCATGCTTTATTTCAGGCGTGTAAGGAGAATATTATAAAGTAATCATATTAGAAAAGAGTCACTATCTACTAAATCTGAGACAGAATGCTTCTGGGGGGAAAAGATTTTAAAACAAGAAAAAGCTATGTGAAGAATCTATTATAAGAAAATAATCTGAAACCCAGAGGACTTTTAAAATTCATTAAATTCTCAAAACCTGACTTGAACGTAGCTTAATGGGTAGAAACACATAACCTGAGCTGACATTTGGTTATTTAGAGAATTTATTTATTTATTATGTACTTTTTCATACATTTTGCTACAGAAATTTCAGCACAGGCTCCGGACGCGCAGGCTCAGCGGCCATGGCTCACGGGCCCAGCCGCTCCGCGGCATGTGGGATCTTCCCGGACCGGGGCACGAACCTGTGTCCCCTGCATTGGCAGGCGGACTCTCAACCACTGCGCCACCAGGGAAGCCCTGCTACAGAAATTTTTAAGTACTTGAGTCTGGTCCGGAATATGTCTCACCAATTTGCCTTCCAAAACTCTAAAATATTCTGAATTTCAAAACATGATGGGCTCCTCGTATTTCAGAAAAGAGATTGTACAAGTTGCTAAGGTGCTGCCCGGCTTTCTTGTGTAGGTTTTTAACGACAAGATGTAATGCTGAATTTAATTCTAACTTGATGATTTAATTAGAGAATATCTAGAGTACCTGACATCTTGAACAAAGCTCCTCAACAGCTTGCAGGAATGGAACATATTCAAAAGCTAATAATAGATGTAGCTAAATTGTTGGTATCTTAAGATCGTAAATTAGAAAGGTACATTTTCCATAATTTAATGAGTAAATAAAGCACACGGTGTGATTTCAGAGTTTTTCTTTCTGTTTTGTTTTCCCAACCAACTCTCTGGTATGTGTCAGGCCCTGGGGACAAGGCCCTGGGAATAAGACCTAGAAATCATTTGGAGAAGCTTTTAATCTAATAAGGGATGCATCATGAAAACAAATGCCTGCCCTTGGATATGCTCAATGAAAACACGGGTCAGGTAGGTCACGAGCTGGTGCATCCTGGAAAAATGAAGGGCCAGGTAACTTAAAACACGATTCTCATCCAGAAAGAAATGTAGACTGCTTTTCTTCAGTTTGTATCCTTAATTTTGGAAATAAGCCTTTTTGACATTTTAATACATTCTAAAGATTTCTTTTATGCATCCTAGTTAAAGAAATTCCCTGTTCCAGAAACCATCTATAGTTCAATATTAGAAAAGTAATAAGATATAAGGTTAAAAGTGGGGATTTTTCAAACTGGCTCTGAGAATGTAAAGGTTCTCAGGGAAACCTACCGTGGTGTGCTTGGTAATGCGACTGACCCCTGTGCTTTGTACATCTCTGCCTGGCTTTCTCGGTGGCCACAGCCAGATCCCTCCTCATGCAGTGGTCCTGAAACAATTCCCCAGGGCTCTCGAGGACGCGACTGTCCTTGGCCTTCCTTTTCCCTCCCAACAGATGTGCTTGTACCCATATCTTGTGAGCATCAGGCCTCATTCCTCCATTCAAATTACCCCATGGCTTGTCTCCCTCCAACATGACTTAGAGCGCTATGGCCACTTGGAACAGAGTTGATTATAAACCAAGATTAGAGGAAGGCGTCTAAAACCCTAGAATGAAGACTCAGGTGTGTTGAACTTTCACCTTCCTATCGACCATAGAGAACTGAGATGTGGGTACACAGGTCATCATCTGTGGTCAGAAGAAGCCCCTCCAGGGATGCATGGACAGGAAAGCACCTGCATTATATGCATCAGACCCCCAGGGTTGAAGGAGGAGATCTGCGGTTGACCGGGAGGAGAGCAATTATGAGAACCTGCAAACCTATAATCATATAATTATTGTAGTAAATACATGTATTTTGCATAATTATATGCTAATTATGAGAAGAATAATCACTCATGTTTACTGTCTGCGTAATAGCGTTCCAGGCACTAAGTGTTTCTCATGAGTGTTCTCATTTAATCCTTAAACGAATTGGAAAGGTAGGTATTGTTGCTGTTCCTCTCCTCTTCTTAGTTGAGGACTCTGAGATGAAAGAGGTGAGGTGAGCTTCCCGAGGTAACCTGGCTGGTAAGTGGTGTAGCTCGCTCTAGACCAATTCTCTTTGGTCCTTGAGCCCTAACTATAAACCTCTATGCCTGTGGCCTTTCACGATAAGTCGCTGGAAATATCTGCTTGGGATGCAGAAATGACTACAGGAAACATATTTTCAGAAACACAACAATGAGATAGTCATGCGTAGACAGATGCCAGAAGTCACTTTACAGAAATCAGACAGAAGTGAGGAAGACGGTGAATACAATTCCACCCTGAAAGTGCATTAAGAAGGTAGCTTCGTATATGAAACGCAGATTTCAGAGCTCAAAACTGTTTTAACAGAGGCTCTTTCTTGCTTCCAGACTTTTCTTAAGGGAAATGAAGCAATCCTATTTCTCATTTAGGTACAAAGGAGCAAAGGAAATTCTCTTAGAAGTACAATATTAGCAGTTTGACTCCCTATGGTAATATGTAGTAATGAACTGCTATAATGGAAAAAAAAGTATCCATTTTTTTCTAGTTAGAAAGAGTCCCTCCCCAAACTAGAGCACTGAGAATCGGGAGTAAAAGGAGTTAAGTGGGTCCAAAACTTGAAAAATGTCTCTCTTAGGTCTTAGAATGCGCCAGCAGGATTTAAGATAGGGTATAAACACATTACAGGAAAGAATGTGAGATCTAGTGGGAGACGACAATATGAAAAATGCCAAAGAGATAAATCTTGGATGCAAAGTGAATCTCAAACACTTGATCTAATCTGTGCGTTTGATCCAGAGCAAAATTTAGTTACTTAAGATAAAACACAGATTCTAGAGGGTTTTGTCAAGGAAACATAAAATATGAATGTTTTACAGCATTAAATTTATTTACTTTGGGCATTTGCATTTTTTTATTTTGTTAACAGTTTTTCGAGGTGTAATTGATGTATGAGAAAATTGCACAGGGTTAATATATACAATCTGATGGGATTGAACAGATGTATACGCCGAGGAAACCACCACCACGATTAAAGTGATAAACATATACATCAGCTCAGAAGTTTACTCCTGCCTTCCCGTTTTTTTTAAAGGCGAATACTTTAGAGCATTAAATTTATTTACCTTGGGTATTTAAATATTTAAACTTTTATAATATTGTTGGTTTATGTTCGTATTTTAATTTACTTATTCGATTATTTATTCAATGACACATACTCATTAAGTGTCAGACACAGTTCCAAGATGTATTCAGCACTTTTAGAAAACAACGTTCCATATTGAATCCCTTCTTTCTGAACTTCACAGTATGTACCTTTTGCTATCGTGTACACGTACGTGCAAGCAGTGTGTATATGTGAGCGTGTATGTGCACACTTGTGTGTATGGTCAGGTTCTATGCATGGAATGTTAATAAATTCACAAGGTCATGATGCAGTTCTTATTCCTCACTGCTGCTTCTTCAAAATACTGAGATTTCCTTGGCATGAGAAACATAACAATGTGTGAGTGCAAAGTTGCCAAGAATTTTGAAGGGAGTTTTTCACAGCCAGCGCCTGTTTCTCATTGTGGTTGGAACCCTCTTTCCCCGCACTCTCTTTGAGGTTTTACAGTTCTTCTCTGTTAAGCTACGATAGACCTTTTAAGTGTAAGTTGTGGGTCTTTAGTATAACTGGCTAGATTAGGTCTATCCATTGCTACAAAAGCTACACAAATACAGAATGAATTCCTTGCATGACACAGAAGGCGAAGAAAGCATCCTCAATGAACTAGGGCGAATACAGGTAGGTTTACTCCTGTATTAACGGAACAATGTCATGAAAAGGTCATATTGCCAGATAATTTAATTTACCCAGTTTTATTAAAATAAGAGTAAAACGACATAAAGGAACACACAACAGAAATAGACCCACAGACATAGAGAACAAACTTATGGTTACCAAAGGGGAAAGGAGGGGAGGGATAAATTAAGACTTTGAGATTAACATACACACTACTATATATAAAATAGATAACTAACTAGGACCTACTGTATGGCACAGGGAACTCTACTCAATATTCTGTAATAACCTATAAGGGAAAGGAATCTGAAAAGAATATATGTGTGTGTGTGTGTGTGTGTCTGTGTGTGTGTCTGTGTGTGTGTGTCTGTATATATACACACACATATATATATATATATAACTGAATACTCTACTGTACACCTGAAGCCAACACATTGTAAATCAACTATACTTCAATTTTAAAAGAAGAATGAAGATGTGAACCCTAAAAAATTATTTTCACCCTAAAAAATGTAATAATAAAAATTGTCGAGCTGAACAGACCTAAAAAATCAACCTAAAGCAAAATCAACCTAAAGCTCATTTTCTAAGAGATAATAAGAAGAAATCATGTATCTGGGTTAACACTCTGCATACAAGAAACATGCAGATTATTAAAAATTTTTAATTATTAATAATAATTAATAATATTTTTAAATAATCTTATTAAAATGTATTTTAAAAATTAACTTCCAATATAGATGGAATCTTTGTGCAAAAAAGATTCTCAAAAGAGATCAAACAGGGCTTCCCTGGTGGCACAGTGTTTGGGAGTCCGCCTGCCGATGCAGGGGACACGGGCTTGTGCCCCTGTCCGGGAGGATCCCACATGCCGTGGAGCGGCTGGGCCCGTGAGCCATGGCCGCTGAGCCTGCGCGTCCGGAGCCTGTGCTCCGCAACTGGAGAGGCCACAACAGTGAGAGGCCCGCGTACAGCAAAAAAAAAAAAAAAAGAGATCAGACATATATACACTAATAAGTATAAAATGGATGACTAATAAGAACCTGCTATATAAAAAAATAAATAAAATTAAATTCAAAAATTTAAAAAAAAAGAGATCAGACAACTTTACTTTATTGCCTCCTTGATATTGTGCCGATACTGTGCACAGTTCAAGCTGTAGATAAAGGGGTTCTGCCCATGAGTAGCTTGGACTCACAAAACAGTCAGTAAACGATACCCTCCCCTCCAAAAAACTACCTGGATTATTTGTTTCATTATTACTACCAATAGATCACACACGTAAGTTTTGCTATAATTTATTTATAATGGATTTAAAATCCAACCACTATCATATTTTTCCTAGGAATAAATTCACCAGCAGACTCAAAGATGCTTACCTAACAACAAAAAGTTATAAATAAAATTTTAACGAAGGAGAAGATATACCTAAATTTTGGGACATCCCTGCATTGGAATATGATGAAACCATTCCCTTAAATTATGAAACTTTGATGACATGGGGAAAACGTTCATCATACAATATCACAAGCAAAAAGTAGGGGGGACATGTATTAACATTATGAGACTGAATTTATAAGACGTGAAAAGAATTACGCCCAAAGATACCATTAGGAAAAATAGTTTGTTAATAAAATCTAGCCAACACTTCTGAAATTTTATCAAGGGAAACGCTTCTTGCCGTTGTCATGTTCGCTTCACATGTTGAGAAATGAAATATCACCTGTACATTTTATGACTGAATGGTTTTGAAGGACATGTGTGTAATTTTTGAAACAAATATGAAACCAAATTCTAACTGGGAAAACATCACATCAAGGACACAGCTTACCTAGGAGTGAGAACCCTACTGGGGTCATGCTCCAGGCAGGAATGCTTTTCCTATGTTACCCTATTGTAAATCAGGGCTATGTTGCTTGGGCCGTATGCTTTTTCTCTGAGCACCTGGTGAGGGTTACTTTCTTAGGGTTTTGGAGGCTGGGAGGGGAGGGTCTCGACATCTGAACATGTGCGCATTAGGTGGTCACAGTGCTGGAGGTGAGTCCAAAATCGACCAGAGGTTAATGTGCTTAAGCTTTTGGTGTCCTCTCTGTCATCTTTCCCATAATTTCCCCCAAGAAGGTTCTGTTTCCTTTCTGAGTAATTATCACTGACATACATCTGGCAACTTAATCCATGAGAGTCTTTCTGTAGTTGTGTAAGTCAAATTCACCTTGCACTGAAGCATCCTTGAACTTTAAATGTTAGACGTAGTCAGGCTGTGAGCCTGGTTCCCACAGGCTCTGATTTGTAGGGCAGCTTTCACGGGTGCTAAATACAAGTTAACAACTGCGGTGCTGATAAAAGAGACGATCTCTAAGTAAAACATCCCACCTCCCCCTGTGTGGCCTTTTCCAACAGATCAAGTTTACCGCATGCTTTACCCACAGATTCCGCCTTAGTCCCGGCAGCCACTCTTCTGCAGAAACTTAGCAGTGTAAAAATCATCACCACATTGTCTTCCAGCTCCCTCGGTGATGTCACTGATTCTTAACCTTTTTTGAATCAAGTCCTCTGACAGAGTACGTGTGTTTACAAACTGTCCACATACAGCTCCATGAAGTTCACAGGGAATTTTAAGTGCATTCATGGACCTCAGTCTAAGAGCTTTCGCTCTAAGCGCTCAAATATATAACCAGATTTCTGTAGTAGACACTTGGAATAGGGACTCTTTCCAGTTGGGGACTCTTTCCAGTTGAGAACTCTGTTGATTTTCTGAGAAAATTCTATTACTGAATTCTATTTTCCCACTGATGTACATTGTTATTTCAGAGATGCATATCTAAATATATATATATACGGAAATATATAATAAAGTGAACTCAGACACAAACATCCCTGAGAAACAGGGACTTTCCAATATCACGTGATTAATAAACAGCAAATTCTGAAATTAAAAATAACCGTTGAGATGCAGGATGAGGAAATGTATCTTAATGGAGAAATTCTCCATGGCTTCTTTTTCACAAAAATCAAATTTGTTCACTCTTCGCCTTCATATTTCCTAGGAGATCTACCTCAAAACACATCTGGATATACACCCCTCACAAGGACTGGAAGGAAGTCTGGCAGGTGATGTGGCCACACCGTTAGAATAGCTTGCAGCCTGAGACAGCAGCAGATTGAATAGGATCCTTTGACAAGTTCCGGTAAAGGGACACGTATGCCTTAGAGGGAACGTCAGTGGAGCAAGTGCCGGGGAACACAGGTCAGAGTATCTTTTTGACTGAAATACCTGTACATGAACACAGAGAATATGGCCAATAGGTAAAATGAGGATTGAAATCATAAAGGACTGGGAAACACAGCGTTATGACTATGACAAAGACAAGCACAGTGATGTGGATGAAAGGCACATGCAAAGGCCAGGGTATACTTTGCTTAAAGAAGCAGAAAGGAGAGTACTTGGGTGAAAAAAAAGAATGTCAAAAGGAGCGCATTGCTGGACTATGTTAAGGGTGGCTGTGCCGTCTATGGTCTGAGAACGTTCCCTCCTGTAGAGCGGTCAGGGAGCACTGAGGCAAAGTGCAACGTGGAGGGGCTCTCAGTTCAACAGACATTTACTGACTGTGTCTTCTATGGTGAGATCAGTACAAGCTGCAAATGCTGTCCATCGAGTGAGACCAGTGCCTCCCTGAGGTTGGCCCCCGACCTGCTAAGGGAGAGAAACTCAGCTATGATAGTCACTGGTGCCCAGAAGGGACAAACGACTACTCCACACCTATCGTGTACCAGCCACGTGGCATCACACCTTACTTACCTAATCTAGTTCCCAGCAGTGGTCCTCTGATCTCCGCATCACACAGGAGCAAAGGGGGAAATCAAAAATATTAATAAATGGTCTAAGGTCATGTAGGTAGGGGTGGATTGACCCCAAAGCCCTGGCGGAACAACCCCGCCTCCTGCTGGATAAAGCAAGGGGTGAAGCACACATTTTTGGAAGCAGTGAAAATCTGCGAAGGCATTGCAGGGCAAGTGGCATTTGGGCCAGGTCTGGAAGGAGGGGTAGGATTTTGCAATAAGCGAGAAGGGGAAAGGAGTTGAAAGTAAAACAAAGGCAACTATGAAGGTAAGGAGCTGAGGCAATGCATGGTGAGAGAAGCAATGGAAGGGCAGGTAGAGTGGACCATCTGGACCAGGGTCACGAGAAAGCCGTGGGAACTTTATCGCACCAGGTGACAGAGAAGATTTTTGAGGAGGGGGCGGACCTGTGTTTTATTTAGTTGCCTCTTTACAGAAATACAACGTTCTTTGTGTTTGGTGGGAGCGGGGGGCTGGAAAAAGAACAGAGGTAGTGCAGAGAGAGAAACATATTCAAGAGGAAAACTAAATTAAGAAATTGACAGTAAAGCTTGAAAGACAATGGGAGTCTAGGCTGGAGCAGTGGGAGTGGGTCCAGAATTAGCTGGGTGGTTGATAAGATGCTGAACGGAGAGGGATACGTTCAGGATGCCTCCCAAGGTAAGAACTTGGTAGGCACCACTCACTAATTAACAGAAACAAAAAAGGAGGAGGATTGGGTGAAGTGAATTCCTTCTAAGCGGTACCCACAGAACATTCAGGTAGACGGTTTAGGTGACCAAAGCTCGAACTCAGAAAGAAGAGTGGGGTTGGAGATGGGGTGGGTGTGAGATGACCAGTCCGTGGGGAATTGAAGTCAGGGAAGTGCAGGGGTTGAATCAGGAAAAGCATATAAAGAACCAAGATGAGTGAACAGAATTCAGCACAGGAGACTGAAGGAGGTCCTGGAAGAGAACTAAGAACAAAGGCGTCCTGGGAAACAAGTACAGAAAGAGCGTCAAGAAAGAGAGTGGTTGGTAGCATCACATCCGTTTACTGACGGCTACAGGCATTATAATGATGTACTTTCTTTTAGCACAATATAATAATATATGTATTTCTTTTTCAGATGTTGGTTCCGTCTGTTGACCACAGCTCAGTGTACACCAACACCTAGAGACCTCTACCATGTCAGTGCTTCTGAAACTTTATGTGGATGTGAATCACCGAGGAGCTCGTTAAAATACAGATCCCAACCGGTAGGTCTTCTGTGGAGACCCATTTCTGCATTTCTACAAACTCCAAGTGATTGTACCCGTGCACGAACCCCACTTGTATTTCAAGGTGCTAGACCAGCTGTTGCAAACCTAGGCTACTTTAACAAGAATGCCACAGCCGGGCCAAAGAAAGTTCTGGTCTCAACAGGCTTTGGGAATCAGGATGCAATTTTAAGACAAGTGGTCTACACACAGAACAGAATATGAAGCCGTGACATCTGAGGTTTGGTATGGGCACTGGCAAGCTTCACTTGCAAAAGGCAACTCAGAGAAAAAACTGGCAAGTTGTCTTCCAATATGTGAAGGAGAGAGCCTCAGTTTTTACAAAAGTCAAAACGTGGACTGATGGGTGGAATTTGCTGGCAAATAGATTTGTTTTTTGAACTGTCTGAAGAAATCCTGACCCAGTAAGTACTGTCTACCCTCGCTGAATGTTTTCAAATGAAGTTTTCTCTTTTAAAAATTTTTATTGACGTATAGTTGATTTATACTATTGTGTTAGTTTCAGGTATACAGAAAAGTGAATCAGTTATACATACATATGTATCTATTCTTTTTCAGATTCTTTTCCTTATAGGTTATTACAGAGTATTGAGTAGAGTTATTGCAGAGTTGTGAGTAGGTCCTTGTTGGTTATCTATTTTACATATAGTAGTGTGTGTATGTTAATCCCAAACTCCTAGTTAATCCCTCTCCCCGACCCTTCCCCTTTGGTAACCATAAACTTGATTTCTATGTTTGTGAGTCTATTTCTGTTTAGTAAATAAATACATTTGCATCATTTTTTACTTAGATTCCACATATAAGTGATATCGAATGAAGTTTTCAATGTAAGAGCAGGGAGAAATCTCAGAAGGCATGTAGTTTAAACTATTCACAGATTTAACATATGAGGAAAAGTGGTAGAAGTTTATATGTAACACTCAGGTTATGTTCGAACACTGGTTATTGTATTGAAGTCTTGACTTCAAAGGCCATTTTAAATTGAATGATCGTTTACATTCATAAGTTTGAGCAATTAGGTACAGATCTTCATTCTAGGAACCAATTTTACAGTCAACTTGTTAAGCAAACAAAAAGGAAATTTAGTGGATTTTGGGGGGGGGGGTTTCTGAGAAATATCAGGAATTTGCATCTATAATAATATCAGGACACTATCTAGGTACTTAACCATGGGTTACACGTGGTTAAATAGCTGTGAATCATCTCATGGACCAACTGGAACCCTGAGAGGTGATAAGAAAGTAATCTGGATATTGACTTTTAAATTTATTGCTTCAAAATTCATTGAACAAGTGTCGTCTGTGAGATCTTAGGGTGGTTATTGAGGCTACTGATGAATTTACTTCTATGGCATGACTGGGGGACAGAGGGCTGCCTGTGAAACCTGAGGAGGAGAGGGCTGGGCCGTGCCCTGTCAAAGCATCTCAGAATCTTTGAGCCCAGAGTGTATCCGCTGTAACTGCAGGGTGATAAGTGGGCACATTAAGGACTTTAGGCACCATGATCATGTCTGATAGAAATAGCGGTAGTCTACAACAAGGTATCAGCTCACACCAGTCAGAATGGCCATCATCACAAAGTCTACAAACAATAAATGCTGGAGAGGGTGTGGAGAAAAGGGAGCCCTCCTGCACTGCTGGTGGGAATGTAAATTGGTGCAGCCACTATGGAGAACAGTATGGAGGTTCCTTTAAAACCTAAAAGTAGAGTTACCATATGATCCAGTAATCCCACTCCTGGGCATATCTCTGGAGAAAACTCTAATTTGAAAAGATACATGCACCCCAATGTTCATTGCAGCACTATTTACAATAGCCAAGACATGGAAGCAACCTAAGTGTCCATCGACAGATGAATGGATAAAGAAGATGTGGTACAAATACACAATGGAATATTAGCCATAAAAAGAACAAAATAATGCTATTTGCAGTGACATGGATGGACCTAGAGATTGTCATACTGACTGAAGTCAGACAGAAAATGACAAATAGCATATGGTATCGCTTATATATAGAATCTTAAAAAATGGTACAAATAAACTTACTTACAAAACAGAGATACAGTCGAAGATGTAGAAAACATGGGATTGACATATATACACTAATATGTAAATGGATAACTAATAAGAATCTGCTGTATAAAAACATAAGATAAAATTCAAAAGAAAAAGAAAGCAAACTTACTGTCACCAAGAGATAAGGGGTGGGAGGAATAAACTAGGAACTGGGGAATAACAGATACATACTACCATATGGAAAATAGATAAACAACAAGGACCTACTGTGTAGCACAGGGCACTGTACTCAATATCTTCTGATAGCCTATAATGGAAAAGAATCTAAAACGAATACGTATACATATGAATCACTTTGCTGTCACCTGAAACTAAGACGACATTGTAATCAGCTCTACTTCAATAAAAAAAGCGATTATGTAAGAACAGAAATAGCAGTAGTCTGGCGATGGACGCAAAGGGCTTCATGACCTGTTTTGATTCCAGGATTTTGCTGAGCACCCATGGTCTATGTTTTCCTAAACAGACATCGGGCAACATCTCTGATCAAGTTCAAGAGTAAACACGAAGCTTGTTTTACAGAGAGAAGAACACAGGTTTCGTTTATTCACAGGCTAATTTTAAAAGCAGATGCAAGTGCACGCACAATAGTTGGCTTCTCCCAGGAAGAGAAACCAAATATGGACCCTTGTAATTGTCTTCAAGTGTTTTTACATGTCTGTGTGTGATGCCAAACAATTGTTCCGTCATGGCACACTCTCACCTCCTGACTCAGTCTCCAGCTGCAGACGTCAAGATGAAAAACTTTCCACAGAGGTAATCATTGCAAAGTAGTGAAGTAGTTTTGGATAAAAGACAGTTTAGAAACAAATCACTCTGATTTATTACCGTGCCCGTTGACGGCGGCAAGACGTACGTCTTGTTAACAACTATTTGTTTGCCTTAATTCCACGATGATGACACAATATATTGTCAAAGCAGATATGCCTTATGCAACACAGGAAAAAGTTGATTTAGCCAATCCCGTACGTTAAGCCATCCAAATATACGATGGCAGTCAAAAATTCATCGGTTGAATTATCACGTCTTCCAGAAGACTTCTACAGATATTCACCACAGGATTGGTCAATATGAGCCTCTTCATCTTCTGCTTTTCGCTTCTGGTCAGTTTCTTCTCAAGGTAGTCAAGTCCAGTAGCCCCTCAGGCTCCAGGGTTTCCAGGAGCTAAGCTGGAAGGGATCCCAGCTCCCTCCCTCCTGCTTCTGCTCAAATGCTGGCAAATCATGTTTTCAGATCACAGCTTTAGGATTGAAAACAAGGCACATCAAATCTGGTCAATGAATTATTCATGTATTTCCTGCTCTCCTTGTAACAGATTTCGTCCCGGATACATAAGACACACAGTTGCTGATCTCTGAACACTCTGAAATTAAGACTGCCAGTCTGGAAATTTGGAAGATAAGCCCTACCACACATACTATCTTGAAGAAAACAGCATCTGCATTAGGAGATATTAACTTTAGTCCTTGTGCAGGTTACTTGGAATGCATCTTAATTTCTGGATTTTGGAGGGAATTGCTACTTAAAATTTGTCTATTGCTTATTTTTATTAAATATCTAGACATTTTAGTTATACCAGAAACTAGGTTATTTCATATAAATGATATTTTATTTACATCTCTCTATCTGGGATGTCATTGGAGCTAGTTGTCTATTGGTAAGTCCATCAGGTACTTCTTTAAATAACTGTACTAAAATTGATAATTTTTTCCCCTAGGATTTCTTTTAACAGGAAACTCATATAGTGTTTAGTGGGTTGTCATGGGTTTGACTTATATTGGAGGTGTCACTTAAGGAGGTAATACTAAGCTCTTTAAACAGAGTTAAATTTTGTACTTCTTAGTAAAGTATTTACTGATTAAATGGATTGAAGACCATTACAAAATTTAAAATACTTTGTTTTTTGCCTAAACAGGAGATTAAAAAACACTTGTACAGAATTTCAATTTAGCTTAGAAAATAATTGCATTTTTTTTCTACCTGACTTCTGTGGAAGACCTTGAAATTAGAAGAGTGTAATATCTCAGTCTTTCTGAACAGATGGGCAAAACATCCACCACCCACCTAGCACTGAGTAGCATAAATAATTTTAAAAATTAAACCTGCAGCAAGATTTAAAGACAGAGTTCATGTTTCATAGAGTCAGATAATATTTAGTTTATATGTATAAAATGGAAATAGCTTATTTCGGTAGCAAAAAATATTTAAGCAAAAATTAAATGATCATTAGAATCACAATAATTTATAATATTAAAAGAGTTTCTAACACCAGGATAATAACAGTCAAGGGGAGCTTAATCTCAGAAACAAAATTCCAACAAAAAGTTCAGCTGCTAGTAGCATCCAAGAAAGGGACATATTCCTGCTACATGAATGAGAATTTAAGAGTGAAAGAGGAGTTTATGGTGAGGCTTAGGATAATCTCCATTCCAACCCCTCTTTCCAGATACAGGACTGAGGTAAAATTCTAAGCATCCTCACAAATATGGCTAACTTTAAAGTGAAGCAGTCAGAGGAGGTAGCATTATATTTTTCTCAGTAGAAGGGCAAGGAGCAATGGTTTCTGGGGAGGCAGATGAAACATGGAAATCGGAGAGTGGGGGCTGATGTCCTCAGGCAAAAGGAGAGACTCAAGGTCTTTGCACGAGTCTTGAATACGATCTGAAACCTTCCTCTCTCCTTTCCCCACTCCATGAAGACTAGATGCTTCTCCCAGAGTGAATCCCAGCATGAGATATTTTACAAGGGGGCTGAGCAGAATTCTTTCATCAATACCACACTGTTTTGATTACTGTAGCTTTGTAGTATTGTCTGAAGTCTGGGAGCGTGATTCCTCCTGCTTTGTTCTTTTCCCTCAGGATTGCTTTGGCAATTCTGGATCTTTTATGGTTCCATATAAATTTTGGGATTATTTATTCTAGTTCTGTGAAAAATGTCATGGGTAATTTGATAGGGATTGCATTAAATCTGTAGATGGCTTTGGGTAGTATGGCCATTTTAACAACATTAATTCTTCCAATCAAAAAGCATGGGAAATCTTTCCATTTCTTTGAATCGTCTTTAATTTCCTTTTTTAATGTTATGTAGTTCTCAGCATATACATCTTTCACCTCCTTGGTGAGCTTTATTCCTAAGAGCTTTATTTTATATTATTTTATTTTATATTTTGATGTGATTTTAAAAGGGATTGTTTATTTACATCCCTTTCTGATGCCATCAAAAAGAATGAAATAATGCCATTTGCAGCAACATGGATGGACCTAGAGGTTATCATACTAAGCGAAGTAAGTCAGAAAGAGAAATACAAATAACATATGATGTCACTTAAATGTGGAATCGAAAATATGATACAAATCAACATATCTATGAAACAAAAACAAGACTCACAAATATAGAGAACAGATTTGTGGTCACCAAGGGGGAAGGGTGTAGGGGAGGGGTGGACTGGGAGTTTGGGATTAGCATATGCAAACTGTTATATATAGGATGGATAAATACAATGTCCTACTGTATAGCACAGGGAATAATATTCAATATCCTGTGATAAACCATCATGGAAAAGAATATGGAAAAGAATGTATATCTGTGTAGAACTGAATCACTTTGCTGTACAGGCAGAAATTAACACACCGTAAATCAACTGTACTTACTTAAAAAAAAAAATCTGCACATTTCTCCAAATGCTCTTGACCTCCTTCCTCCACAAGAAACAGAAAATTAAATAGAATATAATATCTAATCCTCAAACTGTAGTTCTGGTTGGCAAACAAGTTGTAGAAAAGTAAAAAAGGAGTCAAGAATTTACCCTTCCCACACAGAGTAAACAGTATTCTGGACGTAAACTATACATGTGTAACTAATCAGAAAAGAATTAAAGGCATGGAGATTATATAAATAACCTAATGTTTTATAAAGAAAGAGGAAGGAAGGAAGGAAGGAAGGAAGGAAGGATGGAGAGTGAGAGAGAGAGAAAGTTTGGAAAGAAAAATAACCTAAAGAACAGAAGAAAATTTCTCAAGATGCTTTAAGTTATAAAAGAGCTTATTAAAAATATAAACATTAAACATTATTATTAAATGTTTCAATGTTTTGTATTAAACGTTTATTAAAACATAACATAGGGCTTCCCTGGTGGCGCCGTGGTTGAGAGTCCGCCTGCCGATGCAGGGGACGCGGGTTCGTGCCCCGGTCCGGGAAGATCCCACATGCTGCAGAGCGGCTAGGCCCGTGAGCCATGGCCGCTGAGCCTGCGCGTCCGGAGCCTGTGCTCCGCAACAGGAGAGGCCACAACAGTGAGAGGCCCGCGTACCGCAGAAAACAAAACAAACAAACAAAAAAACATAACAAATAATAAACTACAGTGAGAATGGTTACTGAAGAGGTGGACCACATTGTCCAAGAGCTTATTTCCTCTTCTTAACAGCAAAATGATAGACGCTGACTGAACTAGAAGCAAGTGCTTTGCAAGTGGTTTTATGTTTTTAACATTTTCAAGAACATTTTTTCACAATTTTAGTGGGATCGTTTAAGCAGATTATATCTTGTGTTGATGAAACATTTTCCAAAGTACATATTTTTCTGTCCCATTTCAATTTTCTGTCCGTAAGTTTCAAGTGAAGGTATTCAGGAAAGTTTCACTAAAAAACAGCAAGTATGATATGACCTCCTTTTAAATGAAATATCTATTAGTCACTCTCACCAAATAATGTTGTGTAACAAACACCCTCAAGACCCCAGCAGCTTACAGCAAGAATTGTTCGTTTCTCACCCAAGTGCATGTGGGTTGCCTGGGCTCAGCAGGACTTGACCCCATGGCAGGGACTGGGTTCAGAAAAGCAGCAGCAGTTCTGGTCCAGGGTGCTCTCTGGAGCACACTCTTCTGGTGATGGCAGCAAAGACAGCAAACCATCTGTGCCAGCACATGGCACCTGTCACAGGTACTTTCCTCCTGTAGGTTAGAGCAAGACATGGCAAAGACCAAATTCAAATGGGAACATATAGCCATGGCAAAGGTATAGACATCAGCCACTACTACTGGGGACACAACTGAGTCCAGTAATCCCCTTATACCACCCATTCACTTATCTATACACTGGCAGGCATAGATAGAAATGGTGTGGGCTAGGGTGATAGAATTTTAGATTTTTTTTTTTTTACTTTATTCCTTGTTTTTTTTTGTTGTTTGTTTTTTTGAAGGGAGCTTTATTTCTTAAGTGCTGCAGTATATAATTAAAAAAAATACTGCACTTGTAATTAAAAAAATAACTTCATTGAGATATAATTTGAACACAAAAAATTTCACCCTTTTGAAGTGTGTAACTCAGTGGTTTTTAGTATATTCAAATAACTATCACCACTATCAAATTTCAGAATATTTTCATCACTCCAAAGAGAAAACCTGTACTCACCAATAGTAACCGCCCTTTAACCCCCTTCCACTAGCCACTGGCAAAACACCCGTCCACTTTCTTTCTGTATAGATCCGTCAGTCCTGAACATTGCATAGAGATGGAATCATACATTCTATGGCCTTTTGTGAAGGGCTTCTTCTCCTTAGCATAATGTTTTCAGGGTTCATCCAAGCTGTAGCCTGTATCAGTACTTCTTTGCTTTTTATTGCCTAATAATATTCCATTGCATGGATACACAACATTTGGTTTATCCATTTATTAGTTGATGGACATTTGGGTGGTTTCTATTTTTTGACTATCATGAAAAATGTTGTTATGAACTGTCACGTGCAAGACTTTCAATTTTCCTGAGTATATACCCAGGAGTGGAGTTACTGAGTCATATATTAAGTTTGGGTTTAAGGTTTTGAAGAATTGCGTCACTGTTTTCCGAAGTGGCCACATAATTTTACAATTTTTTTTGTTTGCTGTACGTGGGCCTCTCACTGCTGTGGCCTCTTCCTGTTGCGGAGCACAGGCTCCGGACGCGCAGGCTCAGCGGCCATGGCTCACGGGCCCAGCCGCTCCGCGGCATGTGGGATCTTCCCAGACCGGGGCACGAACCCATGTCCCCTGCATCGGCAGGCGGACTCTCAACCACTGTGCCACCAGGGAAGCCCCCAATTTTACAATTTGACCAGCAATGTATAAAGCTCCAATTTCTCCACATCCTCCCCAACACTTATTACTGTCTTTTGGATTCTCGCCTTTCCAGGGGGTGTAAAGTGGTTATCTCACGATTTTAATCTGCATTTCCCTAATGACAAATAACGTTAGCTATCTTTCTATGTGCTTCTTGGCCATTTGTGTATATACATATATTTTTTGAGAAATGTGTATTCAAGCCCTTTGCTCATTTTTCTATTGAATTAATTATCTTTTTATTGTTGAGTTGTGAGAGTTCTTTATACATTTTAAATGTAAGACCCTAATCAGATATATAAATTGCAAACATTTTTTCACATTATGTGGTTTTCTTTTCATATCCTTTACGATGTCCTTTGAAGAACAAAAGTTTTTAATTTAATAATGCCCAGTTTATTTTTTCATCACGTGTGTTTTTGGCATCATACCTGAGACACGATCACCTAAATCTAAGGCCCTCAGAATTTTCTCCTATATGTCTTTCTTAAGAGTGTCCTATTTCACCTCTTACATTTAGGTCTTTGATTCATTTTGAGTTAATTTCTGTATATGGTGTGAGGTAAGGGTCCAAATTTATTCTTTTGCATGTGCATACCCAGTGGTCCTAGCACCATTTGTTGAAGAAAGAATACCCTTTCACCACTGTATTGTCTTGGCAGCCTGGCTAAAATCAATTGACTGTAAATGTAAGGGTTTACTTCTGGACTCTCAATTTGCTGCTCGTCTAGATTTATTAGCCTTATCACACTATTTCTATAGCTTTGTAGTATGTTTCAAAGTTGGGAAGTGTGAGTCCTCTAAATTTGCAGTTCTTTCTCAAGATTTCTTAGCTATTTTGGGTCCCTTGCATTTTCATATGCATTTTAGGATCAGCTTTCCTATTCGTTAAAAAAAAAAAAGCTAGCTGGGATTGCATTTATAATCTTTTAAAATAATGAAGTTATTAACGTTAAAAGCCATATTTCCTACCAAAATACTAAATTTCTTCCTAAAATTTTATATAGATTTAAACTGAATAAAAATTACTGTAATGCCTTAGGAGTTACTAAAGAAATTGGATTTGGTGTAGGTGGCTGTTCAAATGCTTTCTGAAGCAGAGTGCAAAAGTGTATAATGAACATTTTAATACACATAGGAGGAAATTATTGAAATAGGGCTTCCCTGGTGGCGCAGTGGTTGAGAGTCCGCCTGCCGATGCAGGGGACACGGGTTCGCGCCCTGGTCCGGGAAGATCCCATGTGCCGCGGAGCGGCTGGGCCCGTGAGCCATGGCTGCTGAGCCTGTGCGTCCGGAGCCTGTGCTCCGCAACGGGAGAGGCCACAACAGTGAGAGGGCCGCGTACCGCAAAAAAAAAAAAAATTATTGAAATAGATGAGTCCGGAACCATTGGTCCATAGAGAGTGCTAGCACACGAAACAGGAAGACTCACAGACATAGAGAACAGACTTGCGGTTGCCAAGGGGGAGGCGGGGAGGGGAGGGATGGATCGGGAGTTTGGGGTCAGCAGATGCAAACTATTATATATAAGATGGATAAACAACAAGGTCCTACTGTATAGCACAGGGAACTGTGTTCAATATCCTGGGATAAACCATAATGGAAAATAATACAAAAAAGAATGTACTGATACACGTTCGTATAACTGAATCACTCTGCAGTACAGCAGAAACCAACACACCACTGTAAATCAACTATACTTCAATAAAATAAATTAAAAACAACCAGTTGGAAATGCTGGATTGAACACAGTTCCACCGCTCACTGCTCTTAGATTTCAGAGCCTCTTGACTGTGCTAATGAGAGTTGTCGACCGCCCAGAGGGAGAGGCAGCGTAGACCTTCCAGGGGAGCAGCTGGGCTGTACCTAATCAGCCTCCAGGGGGCTGCAACAAAACTATGAAAATAAGTCAATAAGACACAGCACGTATATTCACTTTTTATTTGTCTTCCACGTGGTTGGGCGCAGGGTAGGACTGCCAGGTGGAAAAGTGCCGGAAAGGGTATTGCCTTGGAAGAAGAGTCTGGGACCTAGATGGCTCCCGGGCAAGTTCCAAGGCAGGGATCAGGTGTTGAAGATACCAGCCTGCGTAGAGATCTACCTCTGAAACTGAGGCTGCCACCTGGAGGAGTGCCGTGTAAACTGTGTGGCTCCACACGCCACATGGACCTGGGCTCAGCCCCTCTAGTACCAGCCGTTGGAAATGAAGACAAGAGTGGAAAGTTACAGGATCCCCGCCCGCTGTCTGTTTCATACTACCATACAAGCTATCATCAAGCATTTCATTAACCACACGCAACTCCAAGCCATCTGCAATTCAATTTACCAGCAATTACTATCAAGATGACTGGGAAAAAGAAAACTACGGCGCAGAAGCACTGGAGTCCAGGGGCAGGAAAGTCTCCCCAGAAATGGTCACTTTTCTGCCTGTCTTTTGAATGGATACCAGCTTTTGCATAATAAAAATCATGGTAACACAGAAGTCTGTCGCTTTGATTTTCTTGGCATTTAAGGGACAAATCTTGCAAACACACACTCAGTTTCTCCCCGAAACAGCTGCATTGTTTTATTTGGTGATTCCACACATTTTGAATTCAAATAGTCACCACTTCACCTAGGCACAATATTAAGCATTTTACAAGCAAAGGATCTGGCTGATTTTCTTTTTAATTGCCAAAGAGTATAATAAGTGAATCGGTTAAAGGATATACTTCTGTACATAAAAATATTCATGTATTTATACAAGTGTATGGAACAGAGTTTAAAGACAATCCAACCAGAACATCACAATAAATAGGATGTGGTCCTACGGGACAGCCGAGCACGCTTTGTCGGGAGGCTGTCAGGTCTCTTTCTTCAAGGTGCTTTATGTTCTGCTGAGCTAGGCTCACTTTTCCCAAAATAAGGGTTAGGGGTTAGTAATTCCTGGATGCCTCCGGGAATACGCTGCTTCTTGCCGGCATCTCCAATAAGGGGAGCGGAAGATGACATATTTACTTATTTTCCGAGAGTCTTTGCCACTTATCAAACTCTATCCATTTCCCATGTCAGTATTTCAAAATGCAGACTGATCTAAGCTCTAGCACCATACAAGAAGGAAATACATGTATTTTTGTCAGAGCAACAATATTTTATATCATCTTCGTCCCTCTGGCTATAACCATTCTGTTTAGAAAAATTTACCAAGCTAAAAATAGTTGATCTAGGTTGTCATAAAAAAGAATATTAAATACCTTTGGTAAAAATAGATATATTTAACAAGATTAGAAAAGCAAACCGTTATAATGTCAAAAGGAGACTATAAAAATGTACACAATAACACAAACAAACCAACTTATAAAGTGAAGATAAGGCCACTCTTCTTCTCAGGTTTGTCTGTTCCAAACCGCGGATGGAGGTCTGTTCTTCTAAATGGCAGGAATCTGAGTAAGAAATAGGGAAAATCCAGTCTCTCCTATCAGCGTGACACAAGTTTAATTCATGGCAGCACAGTTCTTTTTTTACACCCACGTTGGTAGAACTCAGAACACTCTGGCTTATGCATGTGAATGAGAAACAATCCCAGATTTCTGTGACTGTAGGCCCAGAGCAGGGGCTTTAGAGTTAAGCAAGGCGACAGAACCAGGGGCTTAGGGGCAGTGTTTCCTGTGCTGACATGAACCTAGGCCTCATCCAGACGAGAGACACACAGGCAGCCAAGGGCGCACGTGGGGACTTTGCCACTAACTAGGAATCTACAAGGTTCATCCTCTCCCTGGCAAGGACTTTTCTCCTGTCGTGGGGCCTCTCCTCCAAAGGGCCGTTGCACAACCCCTACTTCTGCGTGGTATCTCCTCTCTCAGAACACGCTGTAAATCCTGAAGACGAAAGGGCCCTGGAACCAACAGCCAGCTGGGATTGTGGATGGAGATAAGGCACGAGCTCTGTCGCAGTGGCAGCCCTGAGCCACCGCGAGGCGTTATCCCCCGGGGTTCCCCCTGCACACGCAGTCACACTCTTCGTGGTGCTCCAGGGCCACGTCCGTGAGCGACTTATGCAGCCCCCGGACGCCCGTCTTGGGTCTCAACTGAAGGACCTGAAAGGGAACGATGGAAACCACCTTTAAAATCAGGCCACGTCTGCAACTTCTGATTTCATGGACAAGGTCAATTTCAGACCAGAATCTCGGGGTCCAACAGCGACCTACACATTTTACTTTTTAACTACTGAAGGCAGGATGAACATACTCCCCCACCCCTCAGACAAATCACAAATGATCATCATCACTGTATGAAAGGAAGGACCTTTTAATACCAACGATTTGGAAGGAGGCTGCTCTGAATAAAGAACAATCCTTACACAGAGAACGGACTTGTGGTTGCCAAGGGGGAGGGGGTGGGGGAGGGAAGGAGTGGGAGTCTGGGGTTAGCAGAGGCCAACTATTACATATAGAACGCATAGACACCAAGGTCCTACTGCAGAGCACAGGGAACTATATTCACTATCCTGGGATAAACCATTACGGAAAAGAATACGAAAAAGAACGTACATATGTGTATAACTGAATCACTTTGCTGTACAGCAGAAATTAACACAATGTTGTGAATCAACTATACTTTAATAAACTAAACTAAAAAAAAAAAAAGAACCAGCCTTAAATGGAAAGGCCCACCATGCCATGCCCGCTTTCCTTTACGCACCTAACTGTATTAGAAAGAATTTCACCTTCGTTAGGTGTCTTGGAACCACGAATGCGCAATTCATTTTTCTGTTTGTTGGTTTCTTTCACTCATTCATTTATTCACACACTTAGCAAATATTTATCCTTGAAGCAAGGCAGGCAAGTACTGCGATGCTGCGAAAAGAAACATGGTCTGCAGATGAGTCTGAGTCAATTATGCCACTCATTAATGCCCTTGGCTAAAGGTCAAGTCCTCCATCAACTTGATGACACGGATTACATGTACTTCGTAGACATCAGCCTCGGTCACAGCTAACTTTCTGCAGCTGGGTCCTAGTGCACTGTAGATGGTTTGGCAATAATAACAAGAATGTCTCTATTAAATGAAGTTATTTGCAGTTTGGATGGTTGAGATTCTTAACCAGAAATATAGCACAACGGACACTGATACTAAACACACCCTTTTCACACTGTGACGGAAGGACACGGCTATGTACTCTATAAGAGACTATCTGACGTATCTGATAAGAACTAACTACTCAATGTGTATGATTACATTTTAGGTCTTATGACAGAAATGGCAAAGTTTTAGAAATTATGTGGCTTTGGCTTATGAACAAAGCCTCGAGCACAGCATAATATGAAGTTGTCCAGTCTCTCTGCTCTCTGGGTCTGACACGGACAACCTCATAGAGCAACTTCTAAAAGATAGCGTTGCTGGAAATATTCATTAATCCAAAAAGGCAAAGGTCAGGTTTTATGACTGTCTTACTTGAAGATTTAAAAAAGAAAAACAGAGAATGGTCCCTCATTTGGAGTATGTGGTCATATCGAACGTTAATCAGCTAACATTTTTTGAACGCTTATGGATTGCCAGGCGCTCTAATAATGTTTTTACATACTTTAACTCACAAGAATTCTATGAAGTAATTTTCAGTTATTACCCCTATTTTACATGTGAGTGAACAGAAGCTTAGAGAGAATGAGTGACACAGCCAGTGTCTGTACTTCTGCCAAACAGAAATGATTAAAGTTGCAGTGATGGATACTAATTTCATCAAGACTCAGAATATTACTAGTCATACACTCTATTTATTTAGTAACTTTCTTCCTAGAGAGATAAACTGCAAAATCTTATGACAACGATGAGAAACAGTAAACTTTTAAAGATTCTCTATTACATTTACAATTCCAGAATAAAAATGACTAAGACTATTATGTTAATGTGAAACTGAACCCAATGAGTATTGAATATAGATCATGGGTTGGTACTGATTTCTTGTTTTTGACCAACATAAGGCAGTGTCAAAACCAACTTCTCTTAAGATGCTGGCACTATACCTTAGTAGCACACTTGCGCTACAAATGGCTTCTGGAATGAGGTTGGGTGGAGATACACTGCGATACTGGCATAGACAATGTCTTTAAATCCTATGTCCACTTGTATACATTTTCCCAGTTGGCAGGGGAAAAATAACTATGAAGGGTAATGGTTAGAGAGGCCGCCATATACAGTCCCGACAGTTGATGACACCAGGCTGCAATCCTAGAGTCTTTCCTTCCTCTGTGGTGCTTACGCAACACGCGTTCACCAAATAAACGTCCCCCCCACGTGCCCAGTCTTCATCCACTGATACCTGTGGGCATTTACAAATAGCAGAAGAATCTCATAACGTTCCAGTGACGTTAAGGTCTTGTACGTGGTGTGGAGGGGTGGGTGATAATCAGTGTTTTCTCTCTCAATTCCTTTTGAAAGTTTGGACTTTGGGAGACAAAGAGAGACTTGGAAGATGACCAGCAGGTCCCAGATAATGTTAGAGAATTTGGTTTTTAGGACATAGCTTATGACACAGAAAAGAAACAAGGTAGAAGCACATCTCACAAAAATGTTGAGGAAGAGGTTCAAACTAAAATCACGAGGCCATGAAAAACCAATCCAGGGAAAAGCTAAAACCAGAGACTGCGGACAGAACAGATCAGGCACAGAAAGACCCATCAGGGAATGATGCCCAAAATTCTGGGCGGCATAGAACCTTGAGTGACGGGGCTCACTACTAGAATAAGGCAATTGAGCGGTATATTTATTTCCCCCAGACAAACAGATCTAAGCAAGAAAACACTACTGTGTTAAGGAAAGAAGTGAAACTAAATATACGAGGATATAAACAAGGTGAAACTCATCATGCTGATTAAGAATGGAAAAAAGGAGCAAATATGTTTCTTCTGTCAGAGTCTCCTATAGATCTTTTTGCCAGAAAGAGAATACCGTCCTACCTCTGGGCAAATTCATTAAATCTTTACTGATCATTTGCCGTACTTTAATGAGGCTAGGAACACGGAGGAAGTGAAGGTGAGTGAGACAATCGCTAGCGTATACTGAGGGCTTGAAATGTGCCACACCTCGTTCTAAGTCTTATTCATAATAAGGCACGAGGGGTGACGGCTCACTTCACAGATGGAGAAAGCGAGGCCCAGGGGACGAAGTAATTTGCTCCAAGTCACACAGCTAACAAATGTCAGATTCAAACCCTGGATGCCCAGCCTTGGAGTCCCCGCTCTTGAGTGCTACGCTGTGATGGGATCTTTACTCTGAGTTCTCAATTTGGGAGAAACAAATACAAATAAATAATAATTATGAAATAATAAAAGTTAGCTTATAGAGATATCTTTAAAGTCCTACACATGCACAGAGGAGGAATGAGTTACGCTGGGATTGGCAGGAAACTCAAAAGTGTTTCAAGGAAGAGGTAACATCTTGTGTGTTACCAAGACAAGCTCCTGTCTTGCTTTTTTGAGAATTCCTATTTGGGAGACGGGGAAATTAAGAAAAAACATTTTTTGTTTTTGGCTAAAATGGCTTCCAATAAAGAGTATCTGGTGACTGACACAAAGAATCAGTCTTAATGATACTATTATGCTATAATATTATACCAAAACACTACTACAGTAATATCATTATATTTTATGAGAATTTTAAGTCTGCAAACTTATTTTTGATACAGTGGTTGAACAAAACTCAAGGAAAATGCTAAAGGAAAGCAAAAGAGGGAATAACTCAGTTATATTTGTAGTGATACGAATGGACACACGTCAGCTTAATATGCAGGGAAGCTGGTATAATAGACCTGGATGGAAGAGAGAAAAATTAAAACTCCTAAGCTCTATCTTTGCTTTTGCCTTGTCCATGAAGTGGGATAATCTTTAAGCTGAAAATTGGAGCAATGATCGTCAAAAAGAATTAAAGCCCAAGATGGGCTTCACTTT